>NC_136810.1:15163586-15446086 GCF_951216825.1 Electrona antarctica | reverse complement strand
GACCACCTGGAACCCCCTCAAGGCCCACTAGTGGTCCCCGTACCACTGGTTGAAAACCACTGCACCAGAACAATGGCCTCATAGGTCTGACCTGTGTGCAGGTCAGGGGCATCAGCCGCATCATCATCTGGGGTCTTCATGACAAGTGCCACCCCCTAGTGTTCATTTTAACCACAAGTTCAAGTTCTTTTCATGCATATTTTCCCAAACTCTGAGCATTCTTTGCGGATTAGTCTCATTCCAGATCAATGCTCAATCCATGCCCGTCCATCTACTGTACATGTGACAGGCATGGTGGGACACATGTATTAAACACTTAACTGTCAACCTGACATCCCTGTTCTTGGCATGTCATTATTGGCATTCCAATAATGACAACATTGTAGATATACAAGCTCTGTAGATCATAGACCCACTATTTTTCAATTTTGGAAATGGGGCTGAATGTGCGAATGTGTGTACAAACTGTACATGATTGTACACACAAAGACCAATACCGGTCGAAACGTATGTCCTGCCTGCTGTGATTGTGAATAAATACTTGGAGCATTACAAAAGTGAGTTGCGATCATTGCTTTTCTTCATGATATCTGTTAGTGTAACAGTTTGGCTCAACACCAAGATCGGAGGATGTGCCCTGCACTGTTTATTCTGACATGATTGTTTTAAACCTAAATTATTGTTTGAGCTAACTTATTTTGCCACACCCTATTCTTTTCACCAGATAAAAAGCACACATGGCACTAAAACTGTAAAACACTTGCATAATGGGCTTGTCTACTCACTCGAAGGATGTGCTAAGTTACTGTAAATCTGTTATTATTATGGCATTAAATATTATGAGCTCCACAATGAAATGAGTGAGTAATGCTGTAATGAGCATGTGACGGTTATGTGAATGGAACCACCGGACCGTCACTTGAATGTATGCCAACTGCAACTCTCCACATCCATCTGGGGTCATCTGCATGCACATGATGACCTCATAGGCGTGTGCTGTATGTGCATGCGTGCGTGACGATGTAGCTACATGTACAGCATGCATGTTGTGGTTCTTATATGAAATCAGACCATCTGGGATCTGTGCACAGTACATCTGCATTGTGTATTTCTCGGCTTCAAATGTTTTCAAAATGTTCTTGAGCGCAATGTTTAACTGTAAATGACATTGTGTGTTTGTTTACAGGTCTGTCATGTTGGATACGGCATAACATCTAGCTGCGCAGACAGGTGCTCTGAGGCTTTGATTAGATCAGGGGTTCTCCACCTGGGGGTCGCGACCCCTCAGGGGGTCCGGGGTCGCCAAATTATTTTGGGGGGATCCCCAGGTTATTAAAAAAATATATGCAACTGAATGGCTGGAAAATGGAAATGAAAAGTTTATCTGGTTTCAGTATTTATTTATGATGTATGGTAGCGGTCAACTTGTATTGGGGTTGTGGAGGGGGGCCGGGCGGGGATCACCAAAGTATTTCCGGGGGTCCTCAACCAAAAACCCTGGATTAGACAGTGGTCTGTTACTATACAGCTGATCGGTCATTGTCAAGAAATAACCAATCAGAATCAAGCATTCAACCAAGCCGTGTAATAATAATGAATACCTATAACTAAAAAATACATTGCATGGATGCACCTGGGACGTATCCTCAGTGACGTATCCTGAGGTCATGGATGCACCTGGGACGTATCCTCAGTGACGTATCCTGAGGTCATGGATGCACCTGGGACGTATCCTCAGTGATGTATCCTGAGGTCAACGGGGTTTCGGGTCTACCAACATCATACCCCTCACTCAGGCGACCCAGCCAGGGTTGATCAAATCCCGACTTACGTCCCAGTAGCTACTCTCGATCAGTCCATCAGGGAATGAGCAAGGCCACACAATCCATTGCTCCGGAACTACTCTGCCGGGATTGGTAGAACCAAATTATGGCGCGTATTAAGAAACATATTACGTTCTGTGAAGAATATTTCCAGTCCTTGACTCTGACTGGCTGAATCCTGTTGTATAAAACACTCAATAAGTACACAGCTGGACCGCATGTATCAGAATCACTGCGCCAACATCTTGTATCCCCCATACCATGCCATGGCTGTATTGCCATATGCAATATTGTTTTCCTTATGGCAAGGAGTGCTTCTTTTTGTCCTGGTTTTACAAATTATTAAAACTTATTCCTGTAGTGAAATTGTTTGTGTAAAAAAAAATGTTTTAATCCACTCACTCTTTACCCTCAACCACTGTAAACCACAGCCTCTGGTGGCTTAGAGCTTTTATAAACTAGCACAGTGTTGGAGGTGGTCTCCCTACTCTTCCATTTAGACCCCGGCCCCCTGGTTTCAGTGGTTCTTGGGGTACTAAAGCACACAATAGAGCGCCGAAGTCCTGACGTCATTCACTCATCCCCTCAATTCCCCTGGTTCACGAAAGTAATTTCTCTATGGAGAATAACATGGGGTGATCATTGTGGTCCAAAAATAAACAAGCTGTCTCTGCGTTATTGTCAGGGAGGTGTCTCTGTATCATTTGACAGTCAGTTACTTACTGTATATGATACAGTCTGTTTCTAGCGAAAATGTAACTAATTCAGTAGCAGTAACAATAGCATTTTCTCTCAGTCAGTTGATTCTTCATATGAGTAAAACGGCCGGGATGACATGTTTATTTTTCAAACGCAGTTCTTATATGAGGCGATCTATAATCCCCCTATGGGGATTACAATGCAAATAAAAAGTACATGGACCCGTGGATTTGCGCCCTCTACCGATATTGACATCAGACTTTGGTGCTCTATTACCTCAAAATTGTACCGTACTTGACTTGAGTAAATTTATTTGGTTAGTTGCTCCTGGTTAGCATGACATTGACTTATGACCCCTGTTAAGGCAGGCTGTGTTCTAGCTCTGGTCCATAGCTCTAATGCGTTTCATTTAGAGTTATGTTACTCTCAACTTCCGCCGCTCGCATGAATGCAGACCAGCCTCTCTTCTTTAGCGTAAATAAAAAGAACATTTTTGCTACTCACCAAAACAAAGGCAAGTTGTGTCATTAGAAAGCCTACTTTCCTTACTTTTTGGCCAGAAAGGGATTTTATTTCACCGGAGGAAAAATATTCTCTGAGGCAATTCTCTGGGCAATATCAGTAGATGGCGCAGCGGAGTAACTAAAAGTATTTTTTTTCCGGTGGAAACAAAATCCCCTTTGCAACGCATTAGAGCTATGGACCAGAGCTAGCTGTGTTCTATGGTACCTGACACACCACAGAAAACATCCTAGTGGCGCTCTATTCAATTACAGCTGGCTTACTTGATATGCATGGGCTTACAGATACATGAATTATGCTGACATTGTGCTAGCCTACAGTATTTTGTATTGTTATTATTTGGTAGATGCCATGGCAGTGGGGTGGCAGTCAGTCAATTTGTTTTCACATTTGCATGGATGTTATTGCAAAAATCAACGCTTGTGGACATAACACAAACAAAACAGCTTATACACCGGGAGGTTTGCAACCCAAAGAGTCACAAAGAGGTTTACACTTTGTGTGAAACACCACTTTCTGCTCTTCCTACTTCCCCTCTTCCCAACCTTCCTTCTTTATCCTCTATATAGCAATAGTTCTCAAAGTAAGGTCTGGGGACCCCCAGGGGTTCTTGAGGGGGTTCCAGGGGGTCCCCCCATCCCCAATGAATAGTTAAGCTTACACAATTATGACTTGAGTTTCAATGTTATCTTTATATTCGGGAACAAATTACATCAGAGTTGTGTGTGCGTGCGTGCGTGCGTGCGTGCGTGCGTGCGTGCGTGCGTGCGTGCGGTTCTTACCGCTGTCCAGATGGTTGGACTTAATGATCCTCTCTGAGTACTCTGAGATACTGGAACACTCGATCTGTACACAGAGCAAACACACCCACCAGCACCATGCAAATGTCAGCTTGACATAAACCACCATTTGTACTTCGAGCCATAGGACGGTGTCGCGTACACAATATGACTAGAACGCGACACTGCTACACGACAGAGAATAAATTAGGCATAGAGAAGATTGTTGTGAATTGAATAGATTGTGTAAATGAGAGGGAAAGCCATCAGAACACAGATTTCAACATTGCATATTATGCATTCACACCTGTCCTGGTTATCTGTCGAACACAATGCTTTGTAGTCTCTTCATATTCTTCAGAAACATTATTATAAATCAATATCGATATCGATTATTTTTGCAAACAGTTATTAATATCATGCAACACACACACTTATTACACTAGGAATGCCAGCCTTGATCATTTATCACTTCCTGCTCCAAGAAATAATCTCCTCAAACACACCGTTATGTATCGAACATTCTGACATTTATAGCAATAGTTCTCAAAGTAAGGTCTGGGGACCCCCAGGGCAGGGTTCTTGAGGGGGTTCCAGGGGGTCCCCCCATCCCCAATGAATAGCTAAGCTTACACCATTATGTGTGTGTTATCTTTATATTCTGGAACAAATTAGATCAGATTAAATCATGCTTAACGTTTAAGAATGTTCATAGATTTCTGTCCCGCAGGGATTATGAAATTGATGTCTGTGGCCTATTGCAGATCATATAGGGGGTCCTTGAATTTGAAAAAGTTGTTCTACAACACTGGTTCTCAACGTGAGGTCCGGTGGACTTGAGGCAGTCCTTGAAGTGGTTCTAGGGGGTCCCCAGCAAAACATGCGCTCTTTTTCTTTTTTCTTTTCTTTTTTTTCCAGCTATCCGAATGTGTCACGGTGCAACTGTTGACAAATCTTCTCTTATGGGTCCCTGGTAAGAAACAATATCTCAATATGGGGTTCCACAGCGAAATACATATTACTGGTAAAGTGTAGCCTACACTTGTACTCCTTAGATTGTGTGTGTGTGTGTGTGTGTGTGTGTGTGTGTGTGTGTGTGTGTGTGTGTGCGTGTGTGCGTGTGTGCGCGCGCGCGCGCGCGCGCGCGCGTGCGTGCGTGCGTGCGTGCGTGCATGGCGAGAGATAATGTTGGCCTGTATCCTCTATTTCTGTTCTATTTTGTGATGATTATAATTTGGTTGGTAGGCTTATACAGCTTATATTATCGTGTTTCAATAAATAAACCCTTGTTTCTTTGGCTTGCACGAGAATGTGTCTGTTTATGTTATTGAGTTGATGTTAGCAAGCTGTTTTAGAGGTTGTAACAATGAGGACAGCCTTATTAGTGCTGTCCATCTTGCTCTCACATTCTCTAATGGCACAGACAAGAATATCACACTCCCCAAGCTGAATTTCTCCTTTGATCATTTCATTTTACTTTTAGGAGTTTAGTAGCATCCCTGTATACCTTTTTGTCTCCATATTTATGTTTTTTGTTTGTCAGGTGAAACCTGACATAACAGTTCATGAAATGTAAGCAACCTATAGTCATCAATGGGAGTCTGACCCCATGCCGCCTAAGCCAATGGTATACTGAAACGCTGCCTAAGCCAATGGTATACTGAAACACTGCCTAAGCCAATGGTATACTGAAACGCTGCCTAAGCCAATGGTACAGTATACTGAAACGCTGCCTAAGCCAATGGTACAGTATACTGAAACGCTGCCTAAGCCAATGGTATACTGAAACGCTGCCTAAGCCAATGGTACAGTATACTGAAACGCTGCCTAAGCCAATGGTATACTGAAACGCTGCCTAAGCCAATGGTATACTGAAACACTGCCTAAGCCAATGGTATACTGAAACGCTGCCTAAGCCAATGGTATACTGAAACGCTGCCTAAGCCAATGGTATACTGAAACGCTGCCTAAGCCAATGGTATACTGAAACGCTGCCTAAGCCAATGGTATACTGAAACGCTGCCTAAGCCAATGGTATACTGAAACGCTGCCTAATGATAATGATAATGATAATGAATTTTATTTATATAGCACCTTTTTAAAACAATGTTCCAAAGTGCTGCACAGAGCAGGGTGAAGACAAAACAAAGAAAAAAATACATCAAGTCAAAAAACAAAAACAACAATAAACAAAAGCAAATACAGCAAAATTACAGGAAATACAGTAACAAACTTTAAATATGTACAGTCGCGTAACATTTGGTGTAGAGGTACGTTTTTAATTTAGACTTAAAAACAGGCACGGAGGGTGCTAGCCTTAGCTGTGTCGGCAGTGCATTCCACAACGTAGGTGCACGGGCAGAAAATGCCCGATCACCACGAGTAATTAAATTAGTCCTAGGGACATCAAGGAGGGCCTTATTTGACGATCTAAGGGTGCGATCTGGTTTGTGCGGGGAGAGCATATCAAGGATATATTCAGGGGCCATTCCGTTTAAGGCTTTGTACGTGATGAGAAGAATTTTAAAATCGCACCTGGAGCCCACAGGCAACCAGTGAAGGCCAGCTAATATGGGTGTGATATGGTCTCGTTTTCTCGTGTTTGTGAGTAGTCGGGCGGCAGAGTTCTGTATGAGTTGTAGACGGGAAATTGCTTTTTTGTTAAGGCCGGAGTAAATGGAGTTGCAGTAGTCAAGGCGTGATGAAATGAGGGCGTGAATTACTATTTCAAGGTCAGGGGGTGAGAGGAATGATTTAATTTTTGCAATGTTTCTCAACTGAAAATAGCATGATTGCACAACTGTGGTTATTTGTTTATTGAATGATAGGTCGGAGTCAAAGATCACACCCAGGTTGCGGGCTGCAGGTGTGATATTTGTGGACAGGGAACCAAATTGAGGGTGGAGGGAGAGGGTTGAACTAGAAGGGCCAAATAGGATAATTTCAGATTTGGACTGGTTGAGCTGGAGGAAATTTTGTGACATCCAGTCCTTGATGTCGGATAGACAGGCTATGAGGCATGATATATGATCTGAACCGGGTTTGAGTGGGATGTATAGCTGAGTATCATCGGCATAGCAGTGAAAGTTGATGTTGTGTGAGCGAATAATGTTACCAATGGGGAGCATGTAGATAGAAAATAGCAGTGGACCTAGAATTGATCCCTGAGGGACCCCACATGTGAAAGGGGCCTGAGTGGAGGAGGCCTCTCCTATGCTGACGGACAGGGTCCGGCCTGAAAGGTACGAGCTGAGCCAGTCCAGTGCCACCCCTTTAATACCCACCCAGTGCTCAAGTCTGTGAATTAAAATGGAGTGATCTACCGTGTCAAAAGCGGAGCTAAGATCCAGGAGAAATAGCACTGAGCAGTCCCCGGAGTCAGCAGCAAGGAGTACATCGTTTGTGACTTTTAAAAGAGTTGTCTCAGTGCTATGGAGTGTGCGGAAACCTGATTGAATTTTTTTAAAAATGCTGTTAAAATTTAAAAATGAAATCAGTTGATTAGAAACAACTTTCTCTAAAACTTTGGATAAAAATGAAAGTTTGGAAATAGGTCTAAAATGATTAAGAACGAGGGGGTCAAGAGATGGTTTCTTCAAGAGGGGCTGTACAAGGGCCTTTTTAAGGCTGGAAGGGAAAACACCAGAGGACAGGGAACAGTTTAAAATAGATAAAATGGATGGGCCAACAGTCTCTATAACCTCCTTCAGGAATGTGGTCGGGATGGTGTCTAGTTGGCAGGAGGATGATTTCATTTGAGATATTATCTCCAGGAGTGTAGTCAGTGGGATTTGCTGAAATGTAGTGAGGTGAGATGGTGGTGCTGGGTGAGTTTCAGGGGCTCTAGGTACAGAGTGGAGTTGCTGCCTAATTCCTTCAACTTTGTTGATGAAGTGGTGGAGGAACTCCTCACATCTTTCTGGTGAGGCCTCCAGAGGCTGACAGGGCAGTGGGCTAATTACTGAATCAATTGTTTTAAATAGTATTATGGAGTTATGAGAGTGTGAGGCAACGAGGTGAGAGAAATAGCTGTTTCTGGCATTCCTGACTGCAGACTGATAACCTGCCATCAGTTCCCTGAGATGGTCATGTGAGGGGGTGAGTTTGTCTTTCTTCCATTTCCTTTCGGCTTTCCTGCATTGCCTTTTAATTTCCCTGGTCTGATCGTTTAACCAGGGTATGGTTTTAGGTTTGGCCAGTTTAATTTTGAAAGGTGCAATGGAGTTGAGTATATGGGAACACGTGCTGTTAAAATCATCAACTAAGTCATCCACTGATAATGGCGGGTGCAAAGTGGAGTTGATTGGAGTGGCAGAGAATGCTTGTTGGAATTTTTGACTAGAATTGGCATTAAATGATCTAGAACGGAATGAAGTACGTGGCATGGGATCATGAGTAGGGAGCATAGTGTGGAAGAGTACGGCTTTATGGTCAGAGGGGGGGAATTCTATAATATTGAGGTTCTCCAGGGAGACACCATAGGAGAGCACTAAGTCGAGGCTGTGACCCAATTTATGTGTGGGACCATTTACATGCTGAGTTAAATTAAAAGATTCATAGAGTCCAATAAAATCTGTTGCAAATGTAGATGAAGGGCAGTCAACATGTATATTGTAGTCGCCTGCCAGAATAACGCTGTTGTGCTGGGCCATGATAATAGATAGAAGCTCAGAGAACTCTTCAAGAAAGCCGGCTACGCGTTTTGGGGGTCTGTAAATTAAGACACATAAAATAGGGGTCTTACCATTAATAATAATAGAAAAAATCTCAAAGCCAATGGGAGTCTGCACCACTTGTGTAGCCAATCACGTAGTAGCGACTAGTGGCTGCCTAGGACCTAGTTGGCTGCCTCCTAAGCCCTGCCCCGCACCGCAGAAGTCTGGCAACGTCGCACCGCAGCCACTCTAAGACGGCAGCTCGAAGCGAATGAAAACAAGCCCAAAAGAACAAAGCGACTAATAAACACATGAGCCCTTTAGTTTAAACCTATACACATCGGCTGTTTTCAAAATAAATCCTTGGAAAAATGTGAAACATTTTAAATATTTTTGAAATAGTTTAACAACACAAATCTGTTATGGCATCCCAGGCACAAATTGTTTTCAGATGGGGATACGCCTATACAATCAAAATGTTAATTTGGTGGGTCCTTGGCATGTCAATGTTTGAGAACCACTGGTTTAAACAACATTTAGGAAACAAGCCCAAATAAGCAACTATACACTTTAGAATCAAGCACCCCCCAAAAAAACTCAACCCGCAAGTTCTACAAGCAACTCTGGACAGGGGTTGATGGCAAGGCACCACTGATTAGCCTCATGGCGGTGTTGAGCACAACATCAATAGAGGCTGTGGAGTATGCCAGGGCAAGGGTGGACACCCACATGATTGACACCTTTAACCTGCAGCTTTAGTTGGAAATAGCCTGATAGATCTACATTGGCCACGCGGCATCCTGGAATGCCTGCTGAGACCCTAGGGCGTCATGACATAAATGTTTAAGCAGATGGTCAACAACTGAAACCAACTATAGAAAGAGCATGCAGCTTGCACTTAATTAAAACTGTCCCATAAATGCTCACAGCTCACACAACATTAAGCATAGGCACCGTCCACAGTCCCTCTGCTGCGATGCTAAAGTCCCACTCTGCCTTGCACACACATCTCCCAATATGGCAGTTAAACAGTGCCTTGTATCGAAATTGTCGAGTAAGTTTCAAGGTCAGGGATTATCCTTAAGTTTTGACACTGGCCAATGGCCCTTTTGGATTCTATCACCAGAGAAGTCTTCCTTCTTTACGGGCCTTTCAGTGGAGTATTATCATGATCGCTTGTTATAGAACTATGTCTGACACTGACAGAATGACGTTCTGCTGGAGAGACTTGGACCAAGGCCCGGAGCTCTTACCTCTCAGGACAGGTATCTCATTTGGAAGTTTCAGCAACCAGAGTCTGTGACTCAAACTGTGTGACTCGAGAGAGAAACCCCCTCTGGCAATTCAATGTTAATCATTTCCTAAAGTGAAGAATGGCGACGTGCCGAAAAAAGCTCCACCTGGTTATCGCGATCCACTGGTCCATATCCAGCACACACACACACACACACACACACACACACACACACACACACACACACACCGTGGCGGATATTCCCCAGTGTGGATAATCGCTTCTTGCTCCACAACATGGCATCTGAGGGAGCTGAAATATACCTGTCCACACAGTTTGAGAGGACACAGTCCTTTACCTCCAATCTTTAATACATCCTACGTTTTCTGGAAAACCTTTTCATGTCAAGGACCCCCAAAATGATATGTATTTGGATGTGGACCCGCATCTCAAAATATCTTAGTTTCAGAAACCCCCAGAATAGAAGATTTGAGTTACCTCTCTCTACAAATGGTCGCCTTAAAAATATATGTATATTCAAAGATTTGCACAAACTTTGCAAAGATTTTTCAAAACTGGCAGATCTACAAGCTCATAGCACGACCAGCATGAAGTGACGCGCAGTGATGAGCTTGTATACAGTATCTGCTATTTTGAACAGCCAAAGAAATCTAAAATGACACAGATGATTTCCAAGCTTTAATGGGTTATGGCAGCATCTGATATGTTCACAATTTTTGCCCCTTTCTTATATTATTTGACATTTGGCCAATCTTTGACCAGTTTTTATAGTTTGTTGATTACTTTTGATGCAGAAATTGTCTTTTTCTTGTCTTTCATTCTTTCTTTATTTTTGAGGGGCACTAACTCCAATGCATGGCTTTCCGAAATGTTGTCATGTGACAGCCAAGTCCATAGACTTTTAGTGTTTAGCCTTATTAAAAATTAAAAGCCAAGTCCATGGACTTTAATGTTTGTTTAGGGCAGTTATGATGTAATTCTTTTGCCAGGTATGTCTATGGATTTTAATGTCTGTTTAGTGAAGTAAACTACAACATAAGACGTTATCTGGCTGATATAAATACAGTGGGCGTAATCTCCTCTTTTCTTGTGATAACATTATAACCCACTCTGATGGTGAAGTCTTTGGCCTTACTGAGGTTAATGTTGGACCCAAAAAGAGTGTATTCAGTAAGACTGTTTGTTATCAGCGAGCGAGCCATGTGCAGATTTTACCTAGATGTAATGATAGTTTGTTATCAGCGAGCCATGTGCATTTGATAGTTTGTCATCAGTGAGCCATGTGCAGATTTTACCAAGGTGTAATGAGAGTTTGTTATCAAGCCATTGCAGATTTGACCAAGCTCGGAGCTAAGGGCTTTTTCAACTTTAATTTGTTCTTTGTCCGAGACTAGGAAAGCCGAGTCGTCTGTTCTTTAGGGTAATTCCCATTTGCAGTACTTTTGCTCCCACTACTTCTCAGAGGCAAATATTGTAGAAGGAGAAGACGCTGAAACAGCTCAGACAGTTTAAGCCTTTAATTCAGGTGGTATATAGTATCTTCTAAATGCACCACGTCTCTGTCTGTCTGTACGTACGTACGTACGTACGTACCTATGTGGGTATGGCTGTAATGCACGTAACTCGAGAACCGTTTGCCCCACCAACTACACACGTGTTCTACACCCCCACCGGGAGTGCAGTGCCCGGTCGGACCCACAGTTGTCCAGAACTGCCACAAAAGGCCTCTGCCCGGGGTCCATATATGGAGCTGGCCTGTTCTGACATCACAACACTCCATATTTGGGCATGCCTGACATCACAACACTCCATATTTGGGCATGCCTGACACAGAGCTCCATATATAGGAATAAAGGGACACAGAGAGTTGAATCGGTCTAGTAAATAGTAAATGACTGTTTAAAGTTTTAACATTTTTGCAATCAATAGCAAATCGTTATTAGTTAATTAGTTATTAGTGCAGCACGCCTGGCAGCCGGCGAAAAATACAGGCCCGAAAATCAAACCCTGTACACACAAGCCACCCTTAGATCTGACCTGTTCTGACATTCCATATGTCGATCTGACCTCATCAAACCACAGTAAAGACATGCTCCATATATGGACAGTACAGAATTCATTCCATATTATGTTGATCTGACCCCCCCATGCCAAAGCGTCAGGGCTCGCCCAGCAGTCTGCCGTCACCCAGGCGGATGCGTGCACGTATCCGCCTGGTTTCTTCCTCGCTTCTCGCCCTCAGGGTGTCTTACTGGTACTAGCACCTGAATAAAAGGCTTAAACTGCTCCGTCGTCTCGTTCTTCTGCAAGTATGGTCCCTGTTCCTGTGATGCACTGAACTAGCCGTTTCAGGCTTGAGGCCTTTGTACTTTGTACTCGACTACAATTATTTGAAAACATTAAGAAAAAAGTTACTTTGCAGATGTATAGTTATATTACAAAACATAGGCTACATAAACCACCTAAACCTTATTGTAGATTTTTTACATTTTGAAAATGTTGACATTTACTTTGGTACTGTAAGTACAGTATGATGTGATGCAAATACTTTTCCTCAAGTGAAACTTTAATACAGGACGTTTACTTGTGAAGGTGTGTTCAGACCTGGATGGTTAGAGCGGGCGCGATTACATACAAAGTCAATGCAAAGACGAGAAGTTGTGCGAGCGCCGCAAACGGGCGCGGCGCGACCTGGCACAGCACAAACTAATATTTAAATTCAAGTCTGAACTCACCTTAACAGATGACTTGTATGCTGTGTCTGTCTTACCCCGTAAACGTGCTTTGCGCCCGCCTTGGCGGCGAACATGGCCAGGATCCCGGTGCCGCTGCCCACGTCCAGCACTATCTTGTCCTTGAAGGCGTGCTTGTTGTGATACATGGAGTTCCTGTACGTCAGCGTCCTCACCTCGTCCTTCAGCATCTCCTGGCGGGCACAGTGACAGATGGCTGCACGCTTTCGCTTTTGCTCCTGCTCCTGCTTCGTTTTGTTTTGTTTTGTTGTGTAGTGACATAATATCATCCATCTCAGTCTCTGTGTGGAGCTACATCATGGCGTGAGTGAATGAGGCTCTTTTTTTTTTACCACTAGTCAAAACCCTACCGTCGTTATTCTGGGAATAACGTTTGCGAAAATAGCAGATCTACAAGCCAGCATTGCGCTGTGTTGCGACGACATTGTGAGCCTTCAGATTGGCACTTTCCGGGAACAATGGTATTGTTGAAAACAGGACGGTGCCTGGTATAGAGCCCTAGGAGACCCCAGTCAATTTACAGTATAGTACCGGTATATAGCGTTTTAGTGGTTAATCCCTACTTAGCTGACTGGGGTCCCCTAGGGATCTGTGCTAGATTCTCCTTTATTTCTCTCTACACCAAATCTCTTTGCGGAACATATAGCCAATCTACAGTACAAACGCACAACAGGTTGCAACAAGCTATTTTCACCGAATGTTGATAGGGATGCTGGTTAAAATAGCCTCATTGACTCACTTCACTCAGAATAGATGATTTATGTCACTACACCTCACAGATACAACAGCAGCTTGACAATCTTTTTGCCAAATGTTTGCCCCCCAGAATAGGGACGCTATGGTTCTCACGTACAACGTAAGCTTCTCCACTTTTCCGTGTCTCTCACACCCAGAGTGGCAGCTTATGTGCCTAAGTGAAGCATTTTCAGAGAACTGAAATAATGGAAGTTGAATGGCACTTAAGTCTTCTTGCTTTTCCACAAAATGTTGTTTGTGTCATGAATACATCAACATAAAACACAACGAGATGATGTTTTTTTGCTGTGGATAAAGGCATCGATCTGTATGAATGAGGCAACATCTACGTACCGTGCTTCTCAACCTTTTCTGGAACAGGGGCCCCTTGAAACTCTCAAAAGGTTGAGAAACACTGACCTCTCTTGTAAATTGTTTACTTTGGACACAGGAAATTATAGCCGTGAGGAAACAACTGGACAGACCTACCTCGTGGATGCCAAAGTGGGCGTAAGAGTCAAAGTAGTAGTCTCTGGATGTCATCTCCTCCTCGGAGACGAACTTGGCCATCTTTCCTCGCCCAGGGCAGCTGGGCAGGCTGGCAACATGGGGGGTGTGAGGCGGGTATGGTGGGCGATGGGCACAGTGGACGGAGGGCACAGGCTTAGGCAGCGGAGTGGGTTGTGCCAACTGGGAGGGGATGTTGCGTATTGGCTGTGGCTGCTGTTGCTGGACAGGGGTGAATGAGGTAGGTAGGAAGGGAGGGAAGGAGCAAAGGAAAGGGGCAGTAAGGATCAGGGATGAGCAGTGTTACAGAGGCAGGGGCTGAAATCCCGTAAGAGGGCACTTTTGGACAAAAATAGCGAAAATAGCAGATCTACAAGCTCAACGCGTCGCAGCGCGACGCATTGAGCTTGTAGATCTGCTATTTTCGTGGCGCAACCCAGCACTCTTTAGCTAGTGGAGATGCGGTGTACGACATGGATTTCTAAACAAATTTGTTCAACGCAAAATACTGTGTTCAAGTTCAGGAGACTTCGGAAAAAAAGCAATTCTCCTGAATAGTGCTTCCGGCATGGCATGGAAAGGAGTTGCATTTGCATTTCTTTCACCATGTAGTAAATGCTGCATTCGTGGTCTGGAAAGGGCAGTTGCTTTACAGACGGGTAAAAAGGCAGGCGCTGAAGCCCCCTTTGATGTCTATGTGTGCACGTCCCTGGTAAGGATGGAAGGAGGGAACAAAGAGGGGTATTTCATTAAGCAGTGGTTAACTTTCAGATGTCCTTTCCCAAAATGTGGACAAAAGTAAGTGTGGTATTAAAGTGATAGTGATGCATTAATATTACATAACATATACTGTAACAGCGTTCTCAATATGTTATCGGGAAGAATGAAAATAGTGGTAAAGCTTTGACATCTCTATTGATAACAAAGAAATACATACATCACACCATTATCAAAAGGATAAAGGCATAAAAGCCATGGCTGCTTATTTCCATCGTGGTCCATTGTGGCTTGTATTATTGACAGCATGCAGCCACTTAATTCCTATTTCCTGTTTTTACTTCTATTGAGAAGTAGAACAAAATATGTTCCAACTTGGAGCCATTGTTACCGCTGTGCAATCTGGTTTTATTTGGCACAAAGCCGTCTTTTATAAGACCTGCTGATCAAGCTGTGTTGGCTTGGAGAAGACCATTATTGTGCACAAGTATTGAGTATTGGGTGGGATGATAATGGGGCTTCGCTCCAAACAAAATGTGTACGGTATACAGGAATAGTTTTTATCATGCAGAACCATTCGTGCAAACATTCTAAATAAATATCTGTGTCATCTCTAATTGGATGCATTCAATGATTTGCTCCATTGTGTCAACTGTCAAGATGTTACAGTATATCCTTTGTGTTTCAGAACGCGCAGAGAAAAACATCTACTCGCTTTTTTTGAAAATGGCAGCAGACAAACACTATGAATGAATGAGCAAAATCAAGGTTTAGATCATAAAATAACATTTAGTCGCTGTTGGGTGGAAACTTGGAACTTAAAATAGTCAAAATAGCAGAGCTTGGGCCGTTGTAAGCTTGTAGATCTGCAATTGTCACTACTTTAGTAGTACGGCATTCATTTACAAAAAAACATTGAAATATGGAGACGGAAAAGTTTCTGCAACATTTGTGTATGGAGTGAAGTTCAGACTTTTGACTTTTGTCCTGAGTCAGTTTAAGTGTTACCCCCATGAGTTAAATTATACCATTCTGCTCTTTGCTGTGTATAAATTATAACCCTAGTAAAAATGTTAACAAACTGCAAAAATGCTTGTTTCCATCCCAGGCCCGACACTACACAAACTGTAGATGAATTTGCTTTGGTGTAAAACTCATACATTATTCACACTCTAATGCTGTACTGTATTTGATCTAGTTCTTAGTGTCTTGACAGTGAGTCATGTTGTGATGGTATTTCCAATCAATTGCGCCCCGAAAATAGCAGATCTACAAGCTCAAGTTGAGAGCTTGTAGATCTGCTATTTTCACTATTTTGGGCCAAAAGTGCCCTCTTTTTAGCCCCTGCCTCTCTTAGCCTGGCTAATAAACCAGACTAATATCACACAACACTGTCGCGGTATATTAGTCTGGGCTGGCTCCACTTGGATTTCATTTCCCGGGGGGCGGGTTCAAACATTTTCTCTTTGACGCAATTGGTCAGAGCTACTGTCAGTCAAAAGTCTCAAGCATTGAACGTCACTGTACCAAAGCCCGCCCATATTGCATACCGTGTCCCGATTGGTCCGACCTGTTCTCGGTTGTAGGAAAGAGGCGTGCTACTGAGCCTCGCCAGACCGTAATCCGCTAGTAGGCAATGTTTTTTTGCCAACGGCTGATTCGGTCTGGTTTATTAACCAGGCTATGCCTCTCTAACACTCTCTGCACGTGCCTGGTTTAGAGGAGTGCAGTTCTGTGCCAGGTGAAACCGGCTGCATCCAACATAGATAATAGGTTTGGAGTTATATTTCTCTCACATCTACACTCGGGTTCCAGTGGTGGTATCGGAGAAGGACATTTTCTTGTGGGGTTCTATGAATGCGGTTGAGTGGTGCCAAAGAGTCACCTTACACCTGTCTCAACGACTGCTGCAAGGGATGAGCAGAACATAAAGGGTGATGTGCACTGAAAATACCAGATCAATAAGCTCACAATGTGTGGCAGCGCGACACAATGTGAGCTTGTAGATTGTTTTGTGTTTTTCGGATGGGGGCGGCATGACGTTCATCCAAGTGTGAATCACCCTATCATGCGGTATCTTACACCTATATAGTATAACTAGAATGCCCATCTAGACGAGTGTGCACCTGGACAAGTAAAGATTTTGATATCCTGTGTAAGAAGTGTAGTAAGAGAAAACGGAGTTCATACACTGGATCCAGTTCCAACCATATAGACCTGTGTATATATTTTTTTTTTTCCATGACCACCAAAGGTGACGTTTTGAGGCTGGTATACGTAGCTCTTCCCCAGCTATATTTGTTTCAGGCAGTTTACCCTTGAAGCTGGATACAATCATTTGTACTCTCTTTCCTCTTAATATTTGCTTCTGCCCAGGTCCCCAGTCCCTACTCGGAACTATTGTATCTCCTTTTTATACTTTCATGCAGATGCACATTGCAATGCCATTGCTCACTCAGTTATGTGTTTTTTGTGAAAAAGGAATTGAATGCACACACGTTAATGTCAAAGCAAATTCCTATGTGTGTACTGTATACACAATGGCAAATAAAGGTACATCTGAATCTGAACTGAAAACGTAATTGTATGACTTACTGTAAGCACTTATCAAGTTATACAGTATGGGGATTATCACTGTAGTTATCTAATGTGCTACTGCACTCTAGCCCCCTATATTCAAAAAGGCAAAAGATGCTGCCATCATGGCACTCAGGTGCCTCATATACTGCCAATATTCCTACATTACAGAGACCAGCTGAGGGGAGTGGTCCATTAGGCCTCTAATAATGTATCAGATGTCGCTTATACAATATTATATTATATACATAACAGCATATAGAATATCTTGCTTCCTCCGTGAATAAAGTGATGGTAAGTGAACATTGATGAGTCAGAGTGAAGCTTCCAAAAGCCTTTAATGTATTAAGTATCCCGGCAGACTTCTAGACTTACAAACTGTTCCTACAAACTGTAGAATTGCGGCTGTTGTGTATTTCAGCACTTGAAAAGTGGGGTCCGGGGCCAGGGGACCCCCAGGGGTCCTTCACAGGATTCCACTGGCCCGTATACATATTAATTTGGGGGTCCTTGTCATTAAAAAGTGGCCATCTTGCCAGCAAGGTATAACATTCCCTATTGACAGCTCATACATCCAAACAGAAAAGTCCTATATCTGATTATACTATATTAAACCTAAACTCATCAACATTGCAGCTGTATGAAAAGCTTGAATTATCCTCTTGTTTGTCATAACATGTATAAGTAGCCTTGCCGAGCCATGAGGCCCATAGGGCAGGAGCCTATCTCCTGTTTCTGTAGCGTGAGGCAGCTTGATGTACAAGTACACCCCCTGGACATGACGCTAGTATGTCGCAGGGACTTACCCCCAATCCAACCCTTGATGCTGAGTGTCAAGCAGGGAGGCACTGGGTCCCATTTTTAGAGTCTTTGGTATGACCCGGCCGGGGATCGAACCCCAACCTCCCAGTCTCAGGGCGGACTTATAACATGTATACTCCACCGTAGACATGTTATGAGCTTCTGTTTGGATGTATGGGCTGTCAATAGGAAATTGCAACTAGTTTGTTTGTTATACCACCTGGCTGGTAAGATGGCCACAGTGTGCATATGGTCATCTACTCTATAATGGTGTTGGTGGGTCACACTGAGAACCTGGGACCCCCACCCCTACACGGTCACACACTGAGAACCTGGGACCCCCACCCCTACACGGTCACACTGAGAACCTGGGACCCCCACCCCTACACGGTCACACTGATAACCTGGGACCCCCACCCCTACATACACGGTCACACTGAGAACCTGGGACCCCCACCCCTACACGGTCACACTGAGAACCTGGGACCCCCACCCCTACACGGTCACACTGAGAACCTGGGACCCCCACCCCTACACGGTCACACTGAGAACCTGGGACCCCCACCCCTACATGGGGGACCCATAGTAACACTGTCTGGACCTCAAGAGTAATGGAGCGGGCGAGACGCACACGCAGGTCTGCACGGTGCTGCAGTATAGGACCATGGACAGCGCCTGGAGTTTCACCGCATGCAGCCAGCTGGCCGCTGTGCAGCTATGTCCTGTCCAGCTCATTGTGCCAGGCTGCCAGACATAGCCTAATTATGCTATATGCCAATTAATGTGAGGAATTATTACACAGGACATGCTAGCCTGCAACGTGAGTCAGACTAATGTCGATAACCGAAAACAATTAAATTATGCTAATTTAACCCGTAGTAGTAGGCTATTGTAAAACAAACAATATAGCGAACTTCACTTCATAGCCCACATGTGTGATTTTCTAGGAGGGAAGTGAACATAGTTTTCGGTATAGGTAGCAGCACCGCATGCGACTTCTCAAGGTGAGACGCTCTGGGTTTATAGCTCCCAATTACCCCTAGCTGGAACGACCGCATGTGGAAAATCGACATTTTAGTGAACAAAATCAGACGTTTATTTCTTTACTTACCTCAGTACTGTCCGACTCCGCCATCTTTCTCCGGAGCAGCAGGCAGCGGGACGAGTGCTTAATTCCCATAAGAGCAAAACAAATAAAAAGGGGGGGGAAAAGATCTGCTGGTCCGCTCAAGAAGAGGGGTAAAGAAGGGTTGAGGAGAATGGACGTAGCAGGCGCCTAAATGTGTCCTAGGCTACTTTATTTAAAGCTTTAACATTCCAGAGACGCAGCAGCAGTGTTCTTTTGTAAGTGTGAGGATATCAAAACGACTGACTACATAAAGTCCCCAAATGTTAGCGACATCTGTTATTGTAGGAGAGTAGTGTTTTGGCATTCTTGGAGAAAAAGTTGTCCTCTGTACGCGATCTTCTTCCACTGCTGTGCTTTCCTGGAGAGGAGCAAAATCCATCAGAAAGGCATGGATGTCACCACCGGTTCCACATAGGCTACACTGCAGCATGTAGCGAGAGCCCCATAGAACTCCTGACTGGAGAGACAGGCTCTCATTATCACGCTTCTTTTTTTTCTCTTTTCTTTTTTTCCCCTTCAGGAACAGCCAGGTTGGTACAATGGCACGTTACCAGGTGGGTTGATTGATCATCTCCCGGTGGTCGCAGCACTGTGTCTAAAAATAGAACCCTGCACGTTTTACCTCCCTGTATGTTCACATCAGACATGAGTGGTTTTCACAATGAAAGTTACACAAGTAGCCTGCCATGCATCTCCCACATGTGGCATTAGACTACAACCAATATAGGCCTAATTCCTGCTTGATTTAATTGATTTAATTGTTTATCGGAGAGTTGAACGTCTCCCTCAGGTTTAAAAGCGAGATGAGAGCTGAGCTATTAATTAAGGTGATGGACTCATTGGACTGTCTCCCTGTTGCACAGCCACAGCATTCAGAATTTGCTTTACCAGCTGTACATGGGTTCGATTTAGCTCTGGTCCATAGCCTCACTGCTTCTAATCAGAAGCAGTAGGCCTAAGGCTATGGACCAGAGCTAAATCGAAATTTCGATTATGATGATTCATAAACACATGGAGTTCTCTCTCTCTCTCTCTCTCTCTCTCTCTGTCACACATTGATTGATTGATTGATTGAAAATTGTATTAACAGTTTGCAGAATTACAGTACATTTCAAGCACAAACTCAATACAAAGGCTGTTAACTGTGAGTGGACGACCCAATTAAGCATTACACTTGTTTACAACAGGGTCCACCATGTTCAATTCATCAAAACATTTAGAGACGTACAAATAGACACTTCTATATAGACAAAGAACAGTACAGGAATTCATCATAATGGAGGTAAAAAGGGAAAAGAAACATATACAGTGAGGGGAAAAAGGGGGGGGGGGGGCGGTGGGGGGGGATTCAGATTTTACGGGGGCCAGTTTCGAATTGCAGCCATCCGTAGGTGCCCTTTGAGAGCGGTTTTGGAGGAGTCAAGGGATTCGCATGTCTTAATGAATGTTGGTAGGGCGTTCCACATTTTGGTGGCATAGGAGCGAAAAGAATTTAGTCCCTTGTTTGTGCCGAATCTGGGTTGAACATGGTTCGTTGCACTCCCTCTGGTGTTGTGGGTGTGGACTTCGTTAACATTAAGGAAGTATCTACACAGGTACATGGGTATCTTGGTGGAGTATCGAATCTTGTGGACCAGACCCATTGCAAGATGCTGTACTCTGTCGCCGACCCTAAGCCATGCCAGTCTGTCAAAGTGGGTGAGGTGGGTTCGGGGGGTGAGGCCAAGTAGGAGCCTGACCAGTTTGTTTTGGGAGGTCTGGAGCCTAGTTTTAAGGGCATTTGAGGTGCTGTGGTACCAGGAGGTGCATGCATAGTCAAAGAAGCCTTGTACAAGCTCCTGTTAAGGTCTTCAAGGTTTTTGTCGACCAGTGAGGAGATCCTGTAAAGGAAACTTGTTCTTTGGTTGACTTTTTTGATTACGTTGGTGGCCATTTTATCACCGGAAAGATATGCGCGCGCGCGCACACACACACACACACACACACACACACACACACACACACACACACACACACACACACACACACACACACACACACACACACACACACACACACACACACACACAGTTTATCCAGCCACTAATTCTATATGTAGGCCTACCCTATATTTAATTGTACAAGTGCATGATGCTGACATGCTTTCCCGGTGTCTCTGCATGATGTTTGGCTGAAGCTTATGTGTGTGTCTATTTTCAGCAGTTGTACATTATTCATGCAGAGAGCAGGCAAGTGGTCCTCGCTGGTCACTCTGCAGCCTACTGTGCTGTGCCACACAAACACACGTACGCACATCCACTTGTACCATAGTTTGTCATTTGTGCCAAGCGTGAGGCAGCTTGATGTACACCCCCTCGACATGATGTATATAAGTGCACTATACACTATGTTGCAGGGACTTATAATCCAACCCTTGATGCTGATATTTTTCACGGTGGGTGGAGCAATGCCTCAAATCCAGACTGCCATTGGAGAACACTCAGTCAGTGTCCGTGCAAGCAAATGTTACTTGTCAATGATAAGGTTTATAAGTCAATAAAAGTCTAATGTATATCTACAAAAAAATATTTTGAATACATGGCCTTTATTAGATATAATGCAGATTATTTTGCTTAGCTAACATATTTTGTCTGTAATAAAATATTTTGTTAGTGGCCCAATTTACATGAACGTGGTTAAACTAAAATGGGCCACCCAGTTCATCTAAAATGGGCCACCCATTTTTGTGTAATGACTCTGAGCCCCTCAATTATTGTAATTTATGCCTGTGTGATTGCAAATAGGTTGCATCTGTGTGATTGGGGCTGTTTTTGCATGCACATACATTTCCTCCAAAACACAGAGTTCAATTGACTTAAAGTTGAACAAACTAATATGTTAATGTTCATTGTTTTATCATTACATGTAATTCTGCACTGTATCTTGCATGCTATTAATTGTATTATTAATAAAATGTAGGCCTAGTGACATTATTTTATCAGAAATGACTCTATTTTGCTTTTGCATTGTAGATGATAGAGTGGCTCATTTTGCCTTTAAATCAGATGTGATGCATTGCATCTACCACCATAACAACCATAGACCAATCAAAGCAACTGTTTTATGTCAAGTACAACTGTGTAAAGAATCATGTGCATCTATTGGCTGTTCAACTTTAAAGAGCAAGGAGCTAATAGGCTAAACAAGCAATGTGGCCCATCTTAGCTGATCAGGTGGCTCATTTTACATGAAAACGCAAAATCAAAAAAATATGTGACAGCTTACGTTTCAAAAGCTGTAGGGCCTAAACTATTCTTTTTTTATTATATAAATTTAACTCAAACGTATAGATAACAGCCAATGTTAATCACATAAACCCAATTTAGTGTCATGCATCGCTTTTTCTTAGTTTCCCAGGCTAATTACCAAAAAGCGGCCCAAATTAGCTGACATCACCCTACTGTAAGGGATCTGTCTGTCTGTCTGTCTGTCTGTCTGTCTGTCTGTCTGTCTGTCTGTCTGTCTGTCTGTGGCCAGACTAATATACTCTGACTCGGCTCCCGACTCTATTACTCAGACATAATAGGTCGGATCAGCCGTGCGATGAAGGTGTCCTCTAGATCAGAGGTTCTCAAACGTATTTGACTCAGGGCACCCATGCTGTAAATAATGTTTTCATTCACAGCACGCCTTGAATTACATTGTTACTTAAATGTATGTACACTACGTAAATATGTACATATATCCCACTAAAATAGGTATACATGTGGGAATCCAGGTGAATGAATTTAGCAAAGGAAACACTAGGAAGGAAGTGAGGAGATATAGGTGGTTATCCCAAATAGTGCAGTAACAAAAGTAGGTGAGAGAGAGAGGTCATAATAACAAGGTTAAAGTTGATGGGCAAAGGGTCTGTGTGAACAGTGAACACTGCCAGGAGGAGGAGTCTGTGGAGCATGCCATTATTTATGAACTGTAGTCGATAGTCCATACCATGGACGTGCACACATAGACATCAAAGGGGGCTTCAGCCCCTGCCCTTTTACCCGTCTATAAAACAAGTGCCCTCTCCAGACCACGAATGCAGCATTTACTATGGTGGAATAAATGCAAAATGCTACTTCTTTCCATGCCATGCCATGCCGGAATGATAATTTGTGCAGCAGAGCATAATGTGGGGAGAGGCACGGTGTTTAGATTTATAAAATAAACTGGTTTATGGGATAGACTCTAAGTAAATATTAACAGATTAACAGAAGGGGGCGGTAATGCAACTATTTGGATGACAACCGCCATAAAACCCCACAAAGAAGAAGAAGGTGAATCAGGAAGTTGTACAAGGGTGAAGGAGAACTCAATTTTACCTGACCTCCATATACTGCCATGTGGCTAGAGATCTCTAGCCAACAGGCTTCTTTCGTTTAAAGTGCAAAATTTGGTATATAGTCTTTTTTTTTTTGGCTTTTGCCTTTATTTTTGTATATAAAGGCATATATTTTTTATTGGCCTAAAATATTGTCTATATGCATACATTCGTGAATCCACAACGGCAATGAGACGCGACGCTGCCGGGGGTAGGGCCGGCATCTGCCGGGGGATTATGTCACTCCACTGCCGCTCTATCTTGGTCCGTTCGGCACTGCCGGTAAACTGCCGGTAACTGCCGGTTAACAGCCGCGGCGCTGCTGGGAGAAGTGGCGGCATCTGTTCCTTCTTATGACACTAGACTGCTGCTCGCTTCTGTTGGTGTCGTGAGAGGCGGGACATGGGAAGTGAGGAAGAGAGAATTTCAGAGAAGCCAAAACTTAAAAAATAAGTATACTTAACGGCATCGGCGGTTAATGCAGTTTCTCCCACGTTTCCGTTGTCTCCTATAGCCGCTTTATGTATCTTTGAAACATCTCACCAACACTCTCTGTGAACGGAGGGTATGTACATCTGCATCCCATGGAGAGTGGAATAACCACTCAGGGACCCTGGGCTACCGTCGGCCAAAAATCAGAAACGGTAACCGAGAGTCCCGAAAGGGGTTCCCTTGTGTATTTAAAAAAAAAATGTTTTGTCATTGTTGTGCCGCAGGAGTTCTGTGTCACTGCAAGCAAAGTAGGTTTATGTTGAATGTTCTTTTTACAAATGTTTTAATTCCACAATGTGCAAACGGATTGTGATATTGGGGCTGGCAACGATAATGTGCTCTGTCTGTTTCCTTTAAAGGGACCGGTCCAGCCACTGTTTATTGCTGTTTATAAATGAGTTGAGGTGTAGTTGGTTGATTTTCAGGTTGTATTGATGCCAGTGATTTGTTTTAATGAGTTTGCTCTCCTCTCTTTGTGTTACAGTGTGACTCTGTTCAAGGCCAGGTCTGCCCTGATACACATGGCCTCCTTTCTGTCCTAGGACTGAACTATGGGACCTTTTATTGGTTTTAGTGGTGAGTATGTTAATCCCGGACACTGCACGGCTGTTTATTGAATATCTATGATTTTATATTGCATGTTGTTTGGTGCCAGGCCTGTGTTTCCCTGTCTTTCTCCATTTGTCGTTTGGTAGAGAGCATCTTGTATCTTGTCATTTCATCAAAGTAATCTTTGAAAGAAAAGAAAGTAAGGTCTGCACACTGGACTGAGCTCCAAAAGCTTAAGGTTTTATTTTCTCACCACAGGGGACATGACGTTTCGAGCCTCACGGCTCTTCATCAGACCGTCTGATGAAGAGCCGTGAGGCTTTTGGAGCTCAGTCCAGTGTGCGGACCTTACTTTCTTTTCTTTCATTTACCTCTTTCATTTACCTCAGCCCAGCACCTGGCGTTTAGTTCAGTCAGACAACTCACGAATAGATTTATCCAATATTTATTATAGAATGAGAATACATTCAAAATATAAGTGTGCATATGATATTTGACTTGGCGTTCGGCTCTGCTGCATTTTCTCCCTGCTTGGCACGATTAAGCACCATCATGAACATTAAGAGCAGGGAGGGAGATAGATATACAATAAAAAACCCCATGGGGAACATAAATAACAGAGCCCACCGGTGGTGCTGGGGTGGTGGTGGAACATCACATAACAACCAGGAACCATATGCAGAGGAAGGCAGGAAGAGCATGCAGTCTAGTGCATAGACATATATACGTAGACGCCCTTTCCGGCTCTGAGGCGCGTGTCACCATTGAAGGCAAATTGTTCCCGAGATTCCTTGCAAAGCATTTGCCTTCAATGAGCAGCTTCCGCGTGCGTAACATAAGTCCCGGAAAAGACGCGCTGTGATTGGCCAGTAGTCACTTGAGTGACAGCGAGAGACATGGAGGAGTCGCATGAGTGACGTCACTTGGGCAGCGACGCAGCGTGCCTTCAGCAAATGCCTTCAGCACTTCTAAATAAGAAAGCTGCAGAGAACTGTTGCTTTGTGTTCACTCTTTAATGTTTTCTGTTAGTAATCTAATCCCCCCTGGCTCTGATGTTTGTGTTTGTTTGTTTGTCTTGTTTTGTATTGTAATGTATTGTCATGACAGATTTGTTAGAGCAGAGCCTTCAGCACTGCACTTCCGCCTTCATTGGGATACACGTCGCTCCAATGAACTGCAGCGGTCAGTGAGGCATCTATTTTTTATAATATCTATGGTCTAATGAGTAGCCCGCCCAATTGGTCAGCTGACTGCCCATCAGCGAATGACGTGTGGGACTTGCACACACTTACACACCCACATAGTAATGCAGCATGTTAACCCCTTGAGTATAGTATGCGCCTTTGAGCACGGCATGAACCCCCTCGAGTATATCTGACTGAACTAACTCCGCAAGCTACGTATCATTTAGTAGATGTGCGTGCTCTATTGTTTCTATCAAAGTAATCTTTGCCTTACTGTCCTCATGCCTGTACAGTAGTTAAGTCGCATTTCAACATTTTAAGGGTTTATAGTCAGGCATATTGGTTGTACTGTTGTTACATACAGATACTCAAAAAGTACTTAATTATTCGAGTAAATGTAGTTTGTTGCGTCCACCTCTGCTCACCAGGAAGGAGAGTCGTGGTCTCGCTGCCTTCATGCCCAAGTGGTCCTTAATCACTCACTCATGTTTGTGGCCCAAGAGGAACAGGCTGTTCACTCTGTTCACTGGAGATGTTGTTGTGAGCAGCATCCTGCCTCTACCATCTGACGCTGCTGATCTGTCTGTCTGTTCAGCTCAGTGGCCTTGTGGTTAGAGTGTCCGCCCTGAAACTGGGAGGTCGGGGTTCGATCCCCAGCCGGGTCATACCAAAGACTGTAAAAATGGGACCCAATGCCTCCCTGCTTGACACTCAGCATCAAAGGGTTGGATTGGGGGTCAAATCTACTAATCAAATGATTCCCGAGCGCGGCGCACGCTGCAGCTCACCGCTCCTTGGCTGCGGCTCACCACTCCAAGAGATGGGTCAAATGCGGAGAACAAATTTCACTGCGGTAACGTGTGTGACAAATAGTACGATTTTGACTTTGACTTTGTCTGTCTGTCTGTCTGTCTGTCTCGCTGCCTGTCTCGCTGCCTGCATGTCTGTCTGGCTGTGTGTGTCTCTACAGATCTGTCCTCTCTACTACTGTGTATCGTTGTTGTCAGGCAAAAACCTCTTTTTGCCTGACACAAAACACAAAAGCATCAAGAGTAGCAGATACACAATCTTGTCGATCTGCTTCTTCTGCTACTGTTGAATTTGAATCCTGAAAAGTAACTGTTTTGAGGCTTCCACTCGACAGAGACGGTATAATGCTGGAGAAATAATCCAGCTGAGCATTGTGTCTGAACTTGATGGCACAGTGATAGCGCCGCAGAGCAAACTTCTTTCCTATCGTTTCTGATCAAATCTGCTACCAGTTATTTTTTATGTTTACTATAGAGAGGACACTTTGTAGGCAGTGCCAGTATCACACAGCGTTAAGTGTGTAGATCTAGTTCACAGTACAAGATGACACGATGACGATGAGCACTATTGATACTGCACATCCGGGGGGGGGGGGGGGGGGAAGTGTAAGAAAATGTCCAGATAGAAAGTGGTGCGAAGGATTCAGTAGACTACAGTAACTAAATTAAACATGCTGGTGTTGGCAGTGATCTGCAGCTCACCGTAGGATCTTCCTTGCTTTGCACGATGGATTAAATATATAATATTCCTCTGAACTCCACAGAGAATTGAAATTTATTTTTTTCTGAAGTTTTTCTACTGCACAGTACTGGCTTGACTCGACTCGACCGCTCGTCTTTTTTGTTTTTTCACTGGGCAAAAGTCATACTGTAACTGGTACTTTTCTTTGGTTGAAGGCGATACCAAAATAAAATAAAAACTCAGCTTGACTGTATAGGTTACCTCAATAACTTTTACTGTAGTCTCTCAGTAAAACAATACATCCAACAGGACATAAACAATGAATGAATGAATCAACCTCTGTTCCTCCTCTCTCCCTCTCTCCTTTCCCCCCTCTCCACTCCTTAGCGTTCTCCACAGCGCCCCCCTAGCGAGAACTTAAATCAGGGGATTTAATATAGCCTATTAAATCGGGGGATTTAATATAGCCTATTAAATCGGGGGATTTAATATAGCCTATTAAATCGGGGGATTTAATATAGCCTATTAAATCGGGGGATTTAACTATAACTATATAATTCGCCATTTTATATAGTCTGTGTGAACTCTGCCATCCACTTGACGTTGATTTTTAAAACTATATTCTCATAGTTATAGTTTTAGTGCTCAGTGTGACCCTTTACACACATCATTGTGTCATTGCGTCACACAACACACTCTGTAGGCTCTGATCATATAGGCTCTGATCATACAGGTAAGGCATTATTAAGGGTACCAGGTCATCTCGCCCCTTTGCCAACTCGCCCCCGCGAAAAGTGAAGACGGCTCGCCACAGAATTTCGAAAAGTGAAGACGGCTCGCCCCGAGCCGTGGAGAGCCCGCCCCCAAAGCGCCATTCATTATCCATGCATAATTTTCATTTGACCAACAACAACAACAAACTGGTTCTAACTGGTTCTAAATGTTCTCCTTTGACAAACAATGTTCTAATATGAGAAATAAGGTAAAATAAACATGAAATAAACACGGGGCGAGATATCCGCGCTTTGGGGCGACCGCTCTTCCCGTTGGGGCGACCGATCTTCACCGCTTGGGGCGAGTTGGAAAAGGGGCGAGCCGTCTCGTATTCTTATTAAGTCCTGTCTTGCTTTTTGTTTTGTTTTTGCTGACAGCTGCTGGCAAGTTTGGCAACAAAACATTTTTAAATACTGGATGTTATCAGTAGTCACAAAACAACACTCGTCAAACTGTCAGAAACTCTGTGGTTTGTGCTGCTCCGTGATTCATTTGGGAGGCCACGGTCGCTCTCTGGTTTGAATCATACTGTGGTGGCATGCTGGGAATAAATCATTGACTTTGACGGAAAACCTGAGATTGTGATTTGAAGAATCTATTGTGACATGTCAGCAGTGTCAAGCCATTAAATGAATCCTAATTTATGTATTACAAGAGTTTTGCTTGCCAAAAAGAACTGGCAAGCTCCACAAGTGACACCTCCTCACACCATCGATGATAAATTAAGCTATTCCTAATGGAATGCTGTGTGAAAGAAGATGCTGACAGTTTGAAGTCACATGCTGCTATCTGATCTAAATAATGTGTGACTGCTGAAAGTTATTATTTCAATCTCTGTGGAAGTCTATCACTACACTTTAGGTTGGCCTCAATTTGTTTTATTTTTTGTCAAGAATTGAGTTAAGTGATTGGAGAATAACTAGCCAATAATAGCCATCACTCCAAGTGACCTTTCTTCTTTAGTCTGGCTGTCCTTTACTATGACATACATCTTATGATCTTCCTGTATCTATATTGTCAAGAATAAGGCTGTATTCTGTTGGACCACGAATCACAGGCATGATATTCTACCTATATGTGCGCGTCATCGTACCAAAACCGTACTCAAAACGTTCTCATGGAAGACAGTTGACTGGCCCTTAAATAGGCTACCCACTGCTATAGGCCTATTATTGTTATATATCATTGACCTAAATGGCGTTATATCATTATCAACAATGATAGTATGATTTTTTTTAAAGGGTTAGGCTTATGTCTTTTTCATAAATTGCTTTGGACATGTGGAAAACTTAGTTAAACATGCAGAGTGACACATTAGGCATTAGGCCACTACTTTACCTGGATAACATTATCTTTTCGTTTTGACATGAAATAATAATCCTGTACCATCACGTGTAGTGTTTGGTTTCATTAGCGCGATCGTGACAAAATAGCCTACAGCTGCTGCTGCCCGCAGAGCATACATGAACGGTAAAGATACCAAGGATTGGACAACATGGAAGTAACACTGACTCGAAGCCGTTTATAAATCAGTCAGTGAACGGACGAGTCAACTTTTCACCGCCGTTTGGTGTGTCGTATTTAATTAAGCCACTTACACATTTAGCTATGAGGTTTTTTAATTGTGTCTTTGTGTGTATAGCGGGCCGGCCTACATATAAGCATGCACAGCTATGTCTACTTGGGGGATCCATAGCCTAAATGCATGTCAAACTGTGGGTCCTTGAAATTAAACGGGTTGAGAATCACTGCTAGAGCCATAAAAATCTTCTCTTATGGGGGTACCTGACATGTCTTTTCAAATGGGTCCGTGCAATCACCGCTGCGCTCTGAAAATAGCTGATCTACAAGCTCACAACGTGTCGAGGAGGACGCATTTCTGTATAATACAATTTTGTATAATCCGGGAATCAAACTAGAGGCAACCACTATAACACCACCACTTCAGCTGTAAAGAATGAGCATCCACCGTATTTATAGATCACAAGGTTGTTATTCCCACACACAAAGCGGCGTTGTGATAATGTAAACAACATTAACAGAAAATCACATGCATTATGCCCGTTCACAAATAGCAAATGCGCTGGCTTAGCTTGCTGTGTTAGGTGTTAGACTACGAGTCCATTGTCCGCATTGGCCGTGCGTTCGAACCTCACGGCGGGCAATGATTTTTCGCGATTTTTGCGGTCACTTTATTTTCTCACATCACTTAAAAACGCTACCAGATTAAAGTTAGGAATAAATAATACTGAGGTAAATGTGATGTTAATTAATAGGGGAGGGTGATTCCTTTTTGTTTAATCACCTAGGGGAGGGGACTGGATTTTTATTTTCATTCACAGGGAGGTTGATGGTATTTTATATCAGCGCACATACATTTCCTCCAGGGGTATCCCTATTTAAATTTCGACCTGTCCCTTAATACTTCCTATACTATATAGGATAATTTGAGCATAAATACTTTTTATTAGCACATGCATTCCATATATTCCATAGGGCTGGACCACACTTATGACATCATCAACGTGCAACAGGAGGAACAGTCCCTGAGTGAATGTTTCTCTATTTATGAGAGAAATACAATATCTAAAGGTGTTTTTATTTTTTATTTTTAGTTATAGAGAGAAAGTATAATGTTTTAAGGCATAGGCCTACTTGTCTTATTAGCCATGCAGGGTTCATGCACTAGGCCTACTATAAAAACATACTCAACTGCTCCACCTGCTGGTTGATTTCGGAACTGATTTTCCGATATGTTCAAATGGAAAAAAACAGCTAAATGGGACGAGACGAATGGCACTTAACTGTATATGAACCTTTATTGAGAAAAGGATATCCCCATGATATGTGATATGTATCATCTCGTTTTTGAGGGGGTCCAGCAACATAATAATAATGAATTGCATTTTTATAGCGCTTTTCCAAGTGCTCAAAGCGCTTTACAATGGTTCATTCATTCATACATTGGGAGGTGAAGCGGCGAACAGTCGACGCCAGCGTGCTCACTTCCCACATTCACACACCAATGGTGGCGAGCTCACACCAACCGACTCATTGGAGGCAGTGTGCGGTTCAGTGCCTTGCCCAAGGGCTCTTCGACATGTGGAGCCGGGATTCGACCCACGGATCATTGACGCCCTGCTCTACCTCCTGAGCCACAGCCGCCCCCAACAGCAAATACAGAACAATACAACAAATAGTACATTCATGCATACATAATCAAGGACAAAACAAACAACAAAGCTCTCCTAAAACTAGCCGCTCCCACCCCACCTAATCACCTGCAACATAGTATCAATAAATCGTATATATAAAAATCACACCCGTGTGAACTGAGTGGTGTAAGGTCTTATATAGACTGATCAGCTGTGGTCTGACGTAATGTCTGACGTAATGAAATCACGCCCGTGTGAACTGGGTGACCATAGCAACCATGCTCATTTTTTTTGGTACGAACAGACACGGGTACATTGTTTTTGGTAAAAATCACACCCGTGTGAACTGAGTGGTGTATGGTCTTATATAGACTGATCAGCTGTGGTCTGACGTAATGTCTGACGTAATGAAATCACACCCGTGTGAACTGGGTGACCATAGCAACCATGCTCATTTCTTTTGGTACGAACAGACACGGGTACATTGTTTTTGGTACGAACAGACACGGGTAAAAAAAAATTGGTACGAACAGACACGGGTACAAAGCCAGTTGTTGGAGTGCCACTCAAAGCACCACTCAAAAAATATATTCATGTAATGATATAAAGATGTAAAGATGATGAACATACACCGGAAGCCAAAGACAGGCGAGTCAATATCACCATAAGGTACATTTGGGTGTCTCATCACAATCACTCAAATATCATGAAAATGTAACAAAATAATGAAACTCTTATTATGAATGGCCAAACATTTACACACATATCAGTACAATGATGAGTCTCTTGAAATGTGTTTTCTTCATTTTAGACAGATCTGTAACATTGGATGTATATGATTTTGGCATGTCCCACACACCACTCTGCTAACTACATGTGTCTAATAAGTGGTTCATTTTTAGATTCTTCTTTTTCTTTTTACATAGTTTGATTGTCCACAACAAGTTATTTGATAAAAACAAGTCATTTTGAACATAAATCATATGATATATTCTGTTTTTATAATCATATTGAAAAAATGTTGTGTGTCCCTGACATTGCTGTCCACCCTGTCATTTGGGGGTAAACTGGCCCTTTAAGAAACTTACTTAAGTTTAAGTTCCCTTGTTGTCTTCTTCCTGTCTTACTTCAATGGAGGCTGAAGCTGTGGCAAGTTGCCAGTAAGTATTTACACTTATATATATTGTATTTTTCATCATTTATTTGTGTAGTTGGATGTTGTCAAGCTTAGCATGTCCACTCTGTCATACTGAAATATCAATGAATATAAAAACTTTTCAGAAATTTGAAATATATTTGTTAAAAGGTACAGTGTCACCTTGCTAACTGAGCTAAGTTGCTAACAGAAGATCCAGCATGTGCCAATTAAATCCTAAAACTAGCCCAAAAGTTCCACCCTGTCATCGTCCACCCTGTCATAAAGCTTCCAATGACAGGGTGGATGTGGCTCATGACAGGGTGGACATGTGCATAGTTTATGCCACATGCTGATAATATTAAATATATTACAGCTATACATACATGTTATAATAGTACATGCTATACATATAAGTATAGTATACAATATGGACTTTTTAGCCATATCGGTAGCCTATGAGCAAGCCTATAGTATAGCTTGACAAGGCAAGCTTAGTTTACCTGGACTGCCAATTAAAGTGTGTGAATGAACATTTCAATATTATTTTACAATAATAAGTATTATAATAATAATAATAATAATATCTCTCTAGGTCGTCCTCAGATGAGCCCTCCATCGTTGCTTCCAGTCATCCTGGTTCTCCATACATGGCCATCCTGGTTCTCCATACTGGCCAGTTTGGTTGAGTTGACCCATGAGCCCAGGTACTTGAAGTCCTTGACTTCCTTCAAAGCAGTGCCTCCTGTTGTTGTCAGTGGTGGATGCTCTGATGGGATGTTATAGGTGATAACTTCAGTTTTCTTGGCATTCAGCCGGAGGCCAACCTTGGCACACTCTGCCTCCACTCTGGTCAGGAGCTCATGAGCTTGTTCCACGTGGTCGGAGAGCAGGCTGATGTCGTCCGCATAGTCCAATTATTCTGTCAGGACTGCTGTTGGGTGTCGTCTCGACCTCCTTGGTGTTATGGTGAGGCCAAGGTCCTGCTCTCGTCCATTGATGGCCTTCCTTAACGCGTAGTCCAGGACTATGACGAAGAGGAAGGGGGCTAGATTGTCCCCTTGCAGTACCCCAGCCAAGATGTTAAACTCGTCACTGTTGCCATCTGGAGTCAACACCTTGGCCCTTGTTCCTGCATACATGGTCTCTATTGCCCAGAGTAAGTTGGGAGGGACACCGCAGGCCTTAAGGATCTTCATCATCGTCTCTCTGTGTATCAAATGCCTTTTTGAAGTCGATAAAACACAACATGGCAGTCAGGTTGTTCCGTTTAACCTCCTCGATGATTCTCCTTAGGGCCAAGATCTGGGCCACGGTAGTTCTCCCTTCTCGAAAGCCGTTTTGGTTCTCCCTCAGATGAGGGTCGATGGCATGCCAATCGTGCCAATCGCCAATCGATAACAATCGTTTTTTGTGTTCACGGCAGGCAGTTCCAATATAAATGACTATGACCCGTGTACACTTTCGAGCCGGTGAACATGAAATGTTCATTTCCCATAGTGATCTTGGTGTGTGAACACTCGCTGGCTGCCTTTCGCTTACAAAGGTGTGCCGCCTATGTTTTATCAATGGGGGGCAGCAGAGATCCCCTATGTACACGGGCCATAGTTTTTGTGCACGACCAATAGTTTTACATGAACATTGCTAGGTTATAGTACAGTCCAGCCTAGTATATCCTAGTACAGCCATCCAACTACCCCCCTTTCCTGGTCAATTCCCTCAATAGGCAGGACTCTATTGAGCTCTGGTGGGCTGTATTGGGCTCTGGTGGGCTGTGCTGTGCTGTGCTGGGCTCTGTTGGACCATTGGCCATGTACACAAAGTCATGTAGAAACTATTGCCCGTGTACACAGTGGTTAATCACATGTGTGAGGAGCTACAGGGCTGGCGGGAGCCTGGAGCAGCCTGATGGAGACTGTTGGAGTCTGGTGCACCCTGGTCTGGCCTATTCCAGCCGGGTCTGGCCTAGTGTAGCCTAGTGAAGCCATCTACTACCCCACTTCCCTAGTCTATTCTCCCACTGGACTGGACTTGGGTGTGCTGGGCTGTGCTGGACTGCTGGGTTCTGGTGGGCTGTATTGGGCTCTGGTGGGCTGTGCTGGTCTCTGTTAGGCTGTACGGGGCAGTACTATACTATAGCCTAGACATGTTCATGTAAAACTATTGGCGTACACAAACTCATGTAGAAACTATTGCCTTTCTGTCCTTTTAGCTGTGAAGAATTATATTATTTTTATATTATTTTTATATTGTTTTTATATTATTTTGTATTTTATTATTTATTTTATTATTATTTATATTATATTATTTATTATTATTTTATATATTTCTCATATTTTATTTTAGTTCAAAAGTTCCACCCTGTCATGCCTACGATCCACCCTGTCATTTCGTTGTCAGCCCTGTCATTTGTGTGTTTTATTGAAAATAAAAAAATATTTTCACAAGTTAGCTCTGCTTTTTGTATGATTCCTTTATAAACAAATGAGGGCTAAATAGTATTGATTGAAAGTTTGACAAAATATTAGTTTTTCTAGATTTTATTTAGAAAATAAAGTGCCACTCTCGCATATTTTATAGAGAAACAAATTGTTTAACATCATTTCATTATTATCCAAATGCTTTTCCTATTAACTCAAATATATTATTGAGAAAGGGACACAATAGCTTTCTGAAAATGTACATTTTATAATCAGGATGTAATTACAATGTACTTAGTCTACTTTGAATTTGTCCCTGGGCGACTGTGGCTCAGGAGGTAGAGCAGGTCGTCCAATGATCCATGGGTCGGCGGTTCGAATCCCGGCTCCTACTGTCTACATGTCGAAGTGTCCTTGGGCAAGACACTGAACCCCAAATTGCTCCCGATGTGCTGGTTGGTACCTTGCATGGCTTCCGCCGCAATCGGTGTATGAATGGGTGAATGTAATGCACAATATGTAAAGCGCCTTGGATAAAGGCGCTATATAAATGCACCATTTACCATTTACAGGGTGGACATATTTTACTGTTTGCATGTACATTGTCTGCTTGCAGTTAATTCATAACAAGTGTGGTAGCTTGACCAACATGCATTTCTAACAGTACAACATCCACTTAATACAATGAGTATAAAGTTAAATGAAAATTCTCAGTTAAAAAAAAAAGAAAAGCTAAATCCCAAATGTACCTTATGGTGATATTGACTCAGGCCAAAAACCACAACAGACATATCTTGCATTAACAACATCCTTGAATGAATACACAGAGTACAAGCATGCACATGCACCATAGCAGTTAACTGACAGCATGTTGAAGTACCTCTTAATCTAATTAACCTCTGAGCTCCTTTCAAAACAACCACATTTCCATTGTGATTTATTGGATATGCCTCACTGCACCCCAGACTCAGAGGAGCAATATCTCTTGCTGCTGAATTACTTGCTACTGATAGTCGTCCTATGGTGCCCTAGAGGCACTTATGCATGTCTGATTCATTAGATGTACAGGGGTACTTCTGTGATGTGGACACTGGGGGAATGGGTATTTTTACAACATCTGTATGTATATTTCTCTTTAGCATTACATTTACTTGCATTGCTTATCACCCTCTAATATTTACATTAACTACAGTGGATGTACTCATGACACAAATAGCAGCTTAGATTAATGCAAATTATGAACACACCTGTTTTGTAAGGACCTCAAGTGTGACCAAACGTCCTGGGAAATTCAGGAAGAGTGATTAATTTGTGAATCGGCCAGTTCCCTCCTAAAACAGGAGTGCAGGGTTCTCCCCACAAAAACCCAGGACCAGTTCTATATAAGTGCCCTGCAGTTCTGCAGACAAATTATTTATATTTGATTGTGTACTGCTGTTGCACCCAAAAAGAGCAGATCTACAGGGTCACAACGTGTCGCAAAGTGACGCGTTGTGAGATCTGCACCAAGGCACCCCAACAAGCATAAATCAGGCTTAATGGAGACAGGAGTATTTCTGGAGCAGTTCTCTATTATGTGCTTGTTTGTACAAGCTGAACTGTCTTGTGCTGAGCTGATACACCCACCAGGCTCGTGCCACATGAGCCACTGCGTGGCAAAAACACTGCACACTTCCACAGAGGCTAATAAGCCAGGCTTATTAGCCAGGCTAGGTCTCAATGCCGTAGACCCCATTGGTCAACAGGATGGATGTTGCCCTCTACAGTGTCCTGCAGACAAGGCAGACCAGTGAATCCATCCCCACCTCCTCCATTGGATCTGGTCTGAATCTGGCCAGAATTTATTGGGGATAATTATACCCCCTTGAGGGGCCCTATACACACATACAGTACAATGCAAATACACAATACACACACATACAGTTGGCTTGCTGCTCACCCTCTCCCAACCACACCCCCCAGCCCTCAACTCATTTTCAACAACAAAATAATCACACTCGTGTGAAGTGAGGGGCGCTCTCATCATCATACATCACATTCCATGCTCAGCCAATCAGCTGAGCACATTCCGTGCTCAGCTGATTGGCTGCATCTTTTCTGTCCAGCTTTTGGTGTGTGTAACCCAAATGTTGTCCTACCACAAACATTAAATGCCATTGATAATGAATGGACAGTTTTGAGTGTTTGTGTAAACACAATCATTGCGCAACACAAACATTGATGATGAAGGTGAGGACACAAATTGTGATTGGCCGGAATGAGATGATGTCATGATGATGTACGATGATAAGAGCGCCCCTCACTTCACACGGGTGTGATTTTCACAATAGACAACATAGTTGTCATTGGTGGATTCATGATTTACTCTGTTTTTCCGTCATGGTTGCGAGTTCCCACCTGATGTCGTAAGGGAGTTCAGACTGATCCAGACCGTACTGAATAACTGCTAGCTTACATAACATCTTCAAACCAGGATTCACGTCTAGCACGTACAGGACGCTGGGCTTGTCTCTGTATCCTCGAAAGAGTACGATACGATCTCCCACCATGCAACAGGACATCTGGTCGATCGGAAACGGGAGTTTCCCCTTGGGCTCAACCTTCTTCCAGGAGAAGGTATCTGGATTGAATTTCCACACATCATTGGGGGTTGTTTCTATTCCGTTATTATATGTGAGGCCACCATATATGTACAACTCTTCATTGTAGGTAAAGGCTGAATGAGAACAGCGTCCTTCTGGAAGAAGCTGTGCAGATGGTGTGCTCAACCACAAGTTGGACTCTGTGTCAAACACTCTGATGGTGTTGTACCAGCTACCGTCCCCTATACCCCCAATTACAAACATCTTTGTCCCGATGATGGTGGCAGAGTGACATGATGAAGCAGGTGGTGGAGGTCCTCTGGTGTTAATCAAAGACCAGGTCATTGTGCTGGTGTCCAACTTGTACATGTCATTAGCTTGTCCAGTAGGCTGGGTCCATCCTCCATAGGCAAACATGACCTTCCCCAAAACACAGGCTGAGTGGTTGCACCTCCCCTCTGGAACTGTCCCATAAACACTGGGCTCAAACCATCTGTGGGCGTCAACATCAAATGCATAAAGCACTTTGGAGTAGTTCCCCTGGACAAAAATAGGATTGGCACCGTCCTCTACCTGAAACTCCACCACACCCCCCCAGATGTAGACGATGTCTTCTATGAGCACAGCTGTGTGGAACACACGGTTGGAGTGAGCCTCAGGGGGCCGTTCTTCTCCTCTTCCGGTTGTCACAGGAGGAGGCAACTGAGTCCAACGCAAAGACACTGTGTTGAAGACGTGCACTGCAATATGGTCCCTGTCGATCAGGTTACAGTACCCTCCAAAGGAGTACAGCTTGTGTCCCACCGCTACGGCAGCATCGAAGGATCTCTTTGTTCCTCTGTTCAGGTGCAAGGTCCAACGCCACATTTTGGACGATTACAACACGTGCATTTGAAAGTGAAGTCCTCGAGTGTCTCTAACAATGCAGTTCTGTTCCATGTGCTAACACTTATATATCGGTACAGCCACACGAACACCATATTCGGCAAGAGTAACATAAGTAATGACAGCACATTTCATGACATCAGTACTGAACTACATATTTGGGCAAGAATGGGATCAAATGTACTCTCGTGTCCCAGATATCTTTGATATTTGCACCTCCTTGACATGCATTTTTTGGAGGAATTTTTTTTTGGCTGAGTGAGGGCAGAGAAGTGGCTCCACTGGCTGCCGGTCCGGTTCAGAATTCAATTCAAAACCCTTCTCTTCACATACAAAGCACTAAACGGACTGGCCCCCTCCTACATCTCTGACCTCCTATCATACTCCTCCTCCATCAGGACCCTCAGGTCAGCAGACAGACGACTCCTAGAAGTCCCAGCGACAAGGAAGAGGCTCAGGGGCGACCGAGCCTTTGCTGTCGCAGCTCCTATACTTTGGAACAGCATTCCTCTCGCTGTCAGATCTGCCCCCTCCACTGAGAGTTTTAAGTCTAGGCTCAAAACGTTCCTCTACTCTCAAGCCTTCCAGTCCCCCTGATGCTCTCGCACTTTATACATAGGATACGTTTTCCGTACTGCCTTTTAACTGCTCTTAACGTCTCTCTTGTCTACTGTACCATAACTATGCATTGTTTTTTTATTATTTTATTTTATTTTATTTTATTGTTTCACTGATACTGTATTGCACTGTATCGTATTGCTTTTCTTTGACCTGTGAAGCACTTGTACGATGAAACACTGGTACGATGAGAGTCGTTTTTAAATGTGCTATACAAATAAAATTGATTTGATTTGATACACATGTTGCGTGCTCATACACACAACCACACAAAGCTGCACATAGGAGGGGATAGCGCCCCTCAAAAAGGATAATACAATACAATGACCTGAATCAAAGTCAGACATCAATCCTCAGCTATTTTTGAATAGCCAATGTAAAATAAATCTAAAATGACACAGCTTCTTTCCCGGTTTTAAAGGGTTAGTTCAAGGTATTAATTAATTGCCTGGGTCCCATGGTGGGAGTTCTGGTCTGGTTTCTGTGAATATTAAGTAGTTCCAGTCATTTGGGGCGGCGGTGGCTCAGGGGTAGAGTGGCTGGATGGTAACCGTGAGGTTGCCAGTTCGAACCCGGGCTCCCCCAGAGTTACTGTCGAAGTGTCCTTGAGCAAGACACTGAACCCCAAATTGCTCCCGATGTGCTAGTTTGTGCCTTGCATGGTTTCCGCTGCCATCGGTGTATGAATGTGTGTGTGATTGGGTGAATGTAATGCACAATCTCTGTAAAGCGCCTTGGATAAAGGCGCTATATAAATGCACCATTTACCATTTACCATTTGGTGGGGCTACGTATTAAAAATACATTAATCCACAAAACTAGCGTAATTTATATTGTTGACCTATTACTACCATAGCTCAACTTTTGTTCAACTTTGACCCCTCTGTCACATGATGCTGTCACATGTTGCGCTATATGGTAGAAATGGGTCAACAATATAAATGACGCGAGTTTTATGGATTAATTTATTTTTAAAGAGTGGCCCCCAGTGCCGAACCTGACTCCGCCAGATGGGGGCGGTATTAATTCACAAGTTCACAAACACAGCCTCCATCTGGAATCGCTGACACAGTATCGATGAACCGAGCCGACCGCGGCTCGGACCAATCAGCTGCAGCTATGGGCGGGATCTGCCAATCACCTGCCAAGTAGCTTGAAAGTAGCGATTGGGCTACAGTGAGCCCAGATGGAAGTAGTTTGTGTGTGAAGCAAACTTCTTCAATCTGGCCTATACAACAGCCAACCACTATATTATTGGCAAGTAATTTCCTCCAGCTTTAAGTCGAAAAATCTGAACTAACCCTTTAATGGGTTAATGGTTATTTTAAACACAATACTTTTTCTGACCTTTATAATATTACATAAAAAAACTAAAGCTCACATTAAAATGGATTAAAACTAAACTGCAAACCCACTTTAAATACTAATCTAACTGAAATTGGAAACACAAGTCAAAAACTAAATAAAAACTAATGAATAAACTATAATAAACTTGCTTTGCACATGGCACATTAATGCACGTGCAGGAAAACATTTAAAATGGAAGCTTGAGTCGTTGGGAGACGAGTCAGATGACCCATGATGACATGATTAATGTGATATTAATCAGCATCGCAATCGTGGCAGCGTCGTCTACCAAGTCTCTCCGCATGCATCATTCCTAATTGGGAAATGTGGTCCTTATTATGGGTTCCCAAACATATTACTGGCAGAGGGACAGGGCTTCCAATCACTAACTTGTGATGGGCCTGGAATAGGATGCAAGCACACTCATGCACAGTCAAATAAATGAGTGTTCATTTATCCATTTTTAGCATTCAGAGTTTACACAAAATTAGTTTTATGTCATTATGTTCGAATGTCCTTATAATGTGTGTTCTTTTGCATTCTCTTACTATACGTCTGTGTATTATGTTTTATATAAAGCATTTGTATTGCCCAGTTGTTGAAATGTGCTATACAAATAAACTTGCCTTGCCTTACAAACTCGTAAGAATTTACAACATTGGTGTGTGTGTGTGTGTGTGTGTGTGTGTGTGTGTGTGTGTGTGTGTGTGCGTGCGTGCGTGCGTGCGTGCGTGCGTGCGTGCGTGCGTGCGGTGGAATACCCTATGCATTTTGTGTCGTTATCAATTATCATCAGGTACACTTCACATTTCAAGGATCTTTACTGCGTTCACTCCGTGTGTGTGTGTTTGTCAGTCTTTGGGGACTGGGCAGTGTGACCGGTACCCAGGTGGTTCATTGACCAGAGGAAGGTCAGTCTTTGGGGACTGGGCAGTGTGACCGGTACCCAGGTGGTTCATTGACCAGAGGAAGGGGACCCCATTAGGCCTGCTCATCATCTCTACAGTATGTTGTTCCCCACCACCAGGGCCCACAGCTGATAGCGTCCTCTAGTCGTATACAACAATCAACCATTCCCTGACGCTTGCCCGTTTCTCTTCCCGGATTTTACCCCTGTGAGGGGTGGAAAGCAAAGCAAAGCAAAGTTACTATATTTACCCAGGGTAACTGGACTAAGCATCAGATACTTGTTTACAGCCAGGCCCTGCTCATAGAACATTGCATGGTAGTGGTTCAATGCCTTGCTCAAGGGCACTTCAGCGGTGGTAATTTTAACGTGCCGGTCCGGGGATACGAACTGGCGACCTTCTGGTATCAAGACCGCTCCGCAAACCGTTCGGCCACCCCTGCCACCAGTGAAGTGACTGGGGGGCGGGGGAGAAGGTAGAGAGCCCTTATGTAGGCCTATATACTACAGCAAACAAGTTGATATGAATGACAACCAGTAGCATTGATTGGAGGATTGGGATTTTAGAACAGTGGCTGCACACATGTGCGTGAAGTTGCATGCGTACACCTTTACATAATTATTCTAAAATAAAGACGTCATCTCATAGTTTCTTTGTGAAAACGACTTCTCAAAGATTAGTTTAATTCTAAGCCATTATAAACTAAATTGAGTGTTTGGAATGCAGGGACAGTGTGCCCATGTATTTGTCTACTCTAGTATACTCAACTACAGAATAAGAGCTGCAAATATGGTGTTTCATACTTCATAATGATTACGATATTAAGCCCTATTTTGTACTTTGTCGTATGGAAATTGTGAAAATGAAAGATCTATAAGCATGTTGCGATGTGACACGTTGTGATATTGCACAATATTTGAAACATTTAGGAAAATCTTGAAACACTCCCAAAATAGGGAGATCAGGTCAAAGCGATTAATGATATTATTTGATCAAATTCCATTGTCTTGAAGTGTACAGTATATTCCAGTGGTGTAAAGTAACTAAACACATTTAAGTACAGTACTTAAGTACAATTTTGAGGATACTTTTACTTCTACTCCACTATACATCTCAAAGGCAAATATTGTACTTTTACTCTACAATTATTTGAAAGGTTTAATTACTAGTTACTTTGAAGCTTTAGATTAATATTACAAAACATCCATTAACCACTTCAGCCCTACTAATACATTTCGGCCATTTTAATGCGACATATTGTGAGCTTGTAGATTTTATACATTTGAAAATGTATGAAACGGGACATTCTGCGCAATGACTACTTTCTATTAAGTACATTTTGATACCAATACCTTTGTACTTTAGCCTATAGGCCTACTTTCTCCATCACTGGTACATTCATTAATTACAAAAGACTGAAAGAGGAAGTGGAAGTGGAAATTAGCATACAGTAGTTAGCGCTCTTCATCAGCTCAGCTGTAGGGCAGCTGCTAGCATCATGAGTCACTACACTACAGGGTCAATGCGTGTGGTTAGCTGCCAGGCTGATGCACATCAACTTCATTATTTAATTCAAAACAAGGCGGTTCCAAAAGTGAAACGATAATAATAACCACATCACAAAGTCCACCAGGAATTCACTTGATCAGCGCTGCATGGCCGCATGATACAATCTACATGCTGTCGTGTCTTTGTTGTCAGGTTTTTTCCGCATTTAAAAAGTGTTTACTCAGTTGGAACTAACTCATTTTAATAGGCTGAAAAAGTTGCCAACCTCCCCCGATGCCGCCGCAATATGTTTGCTATACTTTCACACAAGCAATTAAAGGCGTGTTGTGTTGAAATAGCGTTGTGTTTTCAGTTGATTACGGGCTGCTTTTGTGGGCACGGCAGGGGGGCCCGTCTGCAGGGGATGGACGCGGACCCCCATGGAGCTGCCTCAAATGATTGATTATGTTCTGACTTTGAAGTAAAGAGGTGACACTTGTGCACATGGAGAGATTGGGCATTCACGCAAGCATGTGCTTGCCACACACACACACACACACACACACACACACACACACACACACACACACACACACACACACACACACACACAGAGAGAGGTGTACACATACGGTTGTGTCTTATGTCATACCCTTGTCTGTTTGAAATCCTTTGTTTGTGTTCATGTCTTGTGAGATGTGAGATCACAGGCATCGCTGACAGCCATTTTTTGTTGTTTGTTTCAGTGTCTGCTGAAAGACAAGGACACAGGCAGGCACTCTGGTGACAAATGCATTTCAGTCTGTAACAGTGATGGAGTCGTGCAGCTTTTAAAACAAACAGAGCATCAGAATAACAGTTCATTCTAATCTTTTTTTGATCATTTGCACGCACCGATCCCCCCCCCCCCCCCCCCCCCCCATGCTCCTTCTGTGAATAACAAAGTTCATGTGACGTGGTTTGGAGTCTCATCTTGGGGTATGCTGATTGTATCCGTTTGCTATATTAAAGGGGCAGCTTTTCGCATACACACATACTGTACAAGTTTTTTCTGTTTTTTTGTTTGTTTTTTTCGCCTGTGACGTTAAATTCTCCACCACAACATGACAGCCCTCCAGGCCATAGCAGTGACACGTCGTAAGCGATTGCCATCACTTCAACATGGCGCTGACTGAGCGAGGCGCATTCCCATTCCTTAAACCTGATCGATTCCTCTGTCCTCCTCGGCTCTCATGACCATCTGAGCAGACATCAGCTGGGTGTAGCTGAGCCTGAGACTGCATTTCACCCGTGGGAAGCTGATTGCCATTCTTGCAGGAGGTTTTTTATGACTATATAGGCACCTCAGTCAGAACAGTCTCCTGTGTCCTTCCATAGCAAAATCTAATTTCCTGTTGTGAGTGAAAACGGCTTTGTTTCCAGTCCCACTAAGAGAAAAGACTGAGATGACTGAACTTGATACCATCGTGTAAATTTAAAACTGCAATCCGGAACTTATTTTAATGAAAAGAGAAAAAAGGTAGGCTACGGTAGAGTATGCTAATACATATATATATATTGGATCTTGGCTGAAATTTGGTCTCATGTGCCTGTAATCGGGGGTAGGACACAAAGACATTGTTTTACAAAAGAGAAAAGGTGATACTCTGTCCCTCTCTCTCTCTCTCTCTCTCTCCCTACCACCAGAGAGAGAGAGAGAGAGAGAGAGAGACAGAGTGCTGCAGCAGCATTGCAGTGAGATACTTGATGCATCACTTGGCCTAAAGCCCCAAAACCACAAGGTCAGTGAGTTTGAGATGGGAGGGGGGATCAATGACCCCATGCTGTCATGGGGTGGTAGAAGTTGATGGCGAACAAATGGGAAATTCAGGCTCTCAACGTTCCTTCATATACAGTGGTATGTCAGTGTGATGTCACTTCCTATAGGATTATGTTTCACTGTCTTTTTAAGCTCAATGTATTTTAAACACGATTACTTCATCGTATAACAGTGTAAGTGTTACACAAAGTAATGAAAACTGTGTATATAGCTCAGCTATTTGAGCTATTCCTGAATTTTAAATGTTTTAAATGTTTTTTTGCCTACAATCATATTCCCAAAATTGGGATGCCAGATTGAAATAGTACAGTGAGAAGGACAAATATACAACCCAAAACTATACGATTTATGATGAATACAAATCATGGATCAAATTAAAGCCATGCACAGGGGAGCAGTAAATGCTATGTGCTTTGCTTGCACTTTACTTCCCAGCCCCATCCTAGCTCTGATAACTGTTCTTCCCTCCGCCCTCTGCAGTTCTGACAGTCTTTGGGGAGAAGATCCATATTTAATGACCCAGCAGCAGATGCATGGAAATGGGCCACTGTTGAACCGGGCACTAAACGTGCTATAGCTTCTTTTTTGTGCTACAAACGCAGTAGGAAGACGACTAATCTGTTCCCACAGGAGATGATGTGCTAGCTGAAGTTTTCAAAGGGGCTTAGTACTAATGACTATGAATGCAAAACAGCCAAGGACGTCAGACTTGGGGATTTCTTTCTGGCCGCGATGCTGTCTGGGCCGAGCAGTCTATAACAGTAGTTCCTAAACCTTTTCATGTCAAGGACCCCCAAATTGACACTAATTAGCCTGCGGACCCCAATTTGAAGAGACATGCCATGCAGGTACCCCCATAAGAGAGGATTTTTACCATAAGAGAGGATTTTTTCTTAACCGGTTTAATTTCACAGACCCCCAGTTTGACATGCATTTGACTACGGACCCCCCCATTTAATGGCATTTCTATCTCTGGGAGGTACCAGGTCATCTCGCCCCTTTTCCATCTCGCCCCCGCGAAAAGTGAAGACGGCTCGCCACAGAATTTCGAAAAGTGAAGACGGCTCGCCACAGAATTTCGAATAGTCATAGCACTTTATAGTACACATGTATAATACTAGAATTTCGCGGGCCTTCGGCCCGCTCATCCCAGAGTTGCGTTGCCCCGCGTTGCGATACAGAAGTCCACAGATACAGAAGTCCACAGTGACACGCGTTGTATGCAGCTGTTTTGTGTTGCAGCGCGTGCGCGCGCGCGCGTGTAGTGTTGTTGTTCTTTTCCATAACAATAAATGGATCAAATATGCTCTATATTAGTTATGTATAGATTTAAAGCAGTGGCTGTCAAAGGTGTGATCCAGGGACCCTCATGGTTCCTTGAGGGGGTTCCAAATGGACCCATTATAGGTCTGTAACTCTGAGAGTGTACAAATGGAACCAAGTGGACCCTACAGGTCTGTAACTCTGAGAGTGTACAAATGGAACCAAATGGACTCTGTTATAACGTTTAACTGTGATACTGTACAAATGGAATCAAATGGGACTCTTATGGGTCCATTTGGTTTTACTCTCAGAGTTATGGGGGTCCTTGAAATGTAAAAGGGTTGAGAAGCTGTATGCAATGGCTTATGTCTTGTAAAAAGAGAGACCAGCCTATTCTCCAAAGCATGATATCTTATGCTTTGCTAGGTTGTACAAATTAATATTGGGTCAATATAATTTGCAGGACTCACGTGTGTGCTCTCTGTCTCTCTCGCTCTCTTCTCTCTCCTCCGTCTCTGGGGTGTGTGGGGGGGGGGGGGGGGGGGGATTAGTGGCGCAGCCTGCGACAGTGCTATACTTCTCCAGCAGCGGTGCAGAACCGAGAGAGTGACACATTCTTGTGGATGTAAACTGCGCAAGTTGTAGCTTTAAAGTTCGGATTGTGTAGTCGCACCGGTGGTACAAAGTGAATGTTACAACTCGCACGGTGATGTTGTAAGGCGCAAATGCGAGTACCTAGTCGCACTGTCGAGCCCTGTGTAGTGTAGTGGCATTTTCGCTGCATCGCGAGGCGATCCAAATTCCCCCCCGCGCACGCACGCACGCACACACACACACACACACACACTGGACGTAGCTGTGTGTTGTTGCAGCGCGCGCGTGTGCGTGTAGTGTTGTTGTTGTTGTTCGTGTCGATATTTGCGCGTCGGTTTGTCCCGCTTGTACCACGCCAGGTTTGCACAGTGCGCTCAGTGCGATATTTCCGAACGTGGGCGTTGTGTGTGTGTGTGTGGGTGGGTGTGTGTGTGTGTGGCTGGCTGTGTTTTGTTGCGTGGGGATCGCCATGTGAGGGGGCTAGCCAATAAGGGCCCTGTGTTGCATGTGGAGAATTGTGTAGGTGAGTGTGTGTGGTGTAGCCGAACGGGGTGGTGAGGACATGAGGGGGATGTAGCACAGCAATCGGTGACCCCTACATTAAGCTGTGTTGCTCCCAAGATGCAGTGCAAATGCGTGTTGTAGCAACCGTAGCCAATGGGAAAACAGGATGCAGTGTTGCCAGGTCCGCGAATTGTAAGCGAGTTGTAAGTAGCGTGTTGAATGGCATTTTTTCTGGGCTTGTTTTCATAGACCTGGCAACAAATTAGGCGGGGGTGTCGGTGCTTGTGGCGTGTTTGTGTTTATTATTGATATTGATGTTGTTTGTGAGTGTGGACGGGAGGCGGCTGTAGTGGCAGTGCAATGACAGTTTTTACGCGGGTGTTGTTGACTGTGGGCGTGCGGCGCGACATGAGGAGATAGCCGTGGATCGACGCGGAGGGTAAGACTGTGTCGTGTTAGTGTGTTGTTGCAGTGTGTGTTGCAGCGTGTTGCAGCGTGTCAGTGACGTAGTAGCTGGTGCCTTTTGTTCCTGTGCGTGCTTTTGGGGACATGTTTTCAATTGTATATAAGGATATAATATAGTATAGTATGTATAGTATAGTATAGTAGTAGGCTATTATCTGTACATTATGCTATAAGTCTAAAAGGGGGTAATAAGTCTAACTTCTAAGGTTTTAAATTCTCGGTCCGTTGGGGCGACCGCTCTTCCCGTTTGGGCGACCGATCTTCGCCGCTTTGGGCGAGTTGGAAAAGGGGCGAGCCGTCTCGTATTCCTCTGGGACCCGCAATTTGTATTGTAAAATCAATGTTAATTTCAGAGTTACAGTCCCATAAGGGTCCATTTGGTTCCAAACTATCATTTAGTTGGGGACCCCCTGGAACTCCCTCAAGGACCCCTGGGGGTCCCCGGACCCCACTTTGGGAACCACTGGTCTGTGAGTCTGTGAGTCTGTGCTGTTGAAGAAATGTAATTCTTTACTATAACCGAAACGGTGGTCGTGGTCACATTATCTATCTAATCATTTAGCGATCGCTCGCCCGCTGTCTATTTTGCTCGGTCGCTGTCTGTCCGTCCCCTGTCTTTCAGTCAGTCAGACTCAGAATACTTCCTTAGAATGCATGTTGGGACGGCTTCCGGGTCGCCAGTGAAATGCGCAAAATAAGCAAAGAAGAAGAGCCTCATCCGCCCAACCCTCCATAACTGTAGTCTAGACTTGCTTCCGGACGATTATTATTCTTAGCGTGATTAATGTTTAACGTTTTATTAAGCTACCAACATGGGTACTTTATCCCATTCTTTTTTTTTGTGGCTTTCGCCTTTATTTTATTTTTATAGAGGGATAGGTATACAGTAGGCTGACAGGAAATGGGGAGAGAGATGGGGCGTGACACGCAGTAAAGGCCATCGGGATCGGGAGTTGAACCCGCGGCACACTGCCAGACTGGATTACCAGCCAAGGTGCCCAGAGGGCTACGCCAGCCGCCCGGGCCACTTTATCCCATTCTGAGCACAAAACACACTAATAAAACACACACGGTCGGAATGTAGCCTGTTTCTACCATGAGAGTAGAAAGAAAGATAGAAAGAAAAGGAAAATATTATTTTAAAAGCTGGATTAATGCTCTTTAATCAAATCTCGTAATCTTGTAATCGAATAGCTATTCACGAGATATCTCGAGGTTGGCATTAATTGCGTTTAACATACAGTAGTAGTCTCAAACTCGGTGTCAATAAAAATGTCTGATGATCAAAAACACTACTGACACCTGACATCACTGTAATTGTCTGCGCGACTTTTCTATTAGTCAGGGTCACCCGAGTGAGGGGTATGATGTTCGCGAGACCCGAAACCCCGATGACCTTGGGATACATCACTGAGGATACGTCCCAGTTCCATGCGATGTATTTTCGTTCTGAGGTATTCTATTTATATAGACTATGTGACAACCAGGTATAGTCTGGTGACCACCGGAGAGACGGGTGACAGCCGGAATGTAGACGGCACCCCGGGAGCAGTATGGGTTAGCGCCCTAGCCTGCATCCTCCGTGAGGAGGAAGCCCGAAAACCTTCGATGAGGCCTTTAGGAGGGCCATTCGAGCCGCAAGTGGAGCCTGCAGTACTACCGTTGCCCAGCGGTGGAGCCTGCAGAACCATTGCGGCTCAAGAATCCACCACTCCTGAATGAAGTGTCTGGTGCTGGGAGTCTGGTGCAACGCACAGGTCCTGGCGGTACTCCTGGTGAGAGCAGGAGTGGACCTGGTGAGACGTAGGAGGGGCCCGGACAGGAGGCAACCCACAGAGCCTAGTCCCTCCACATGCCAGAATTGTACCTCTCAGTCCCGGCATAGTAGTTCCGGAGTGTTTCCAACGGATTGTGCAGCCCTGTCTTTCCCTAGTGGGTCTGATCGAGGGTAGCTACTGGGACGTAAGTCGGGACTTGATCACCCTGGCTGGGTCACCCGAGTGAGGGGTATGATGTTCGCGAGACCCGAAACCCTGATGACCTTGGAATACATCACTGAGGATACGTCCCAGTTGCATCCATGCGATATATTTTCGTTCTGTCAAACCCAAACGACACCTCACATCCTGCATGTGAGGCTCTGGGCTATTTGGCTTCAAGGGGGTAGGTTTCCATGGGGATTGGCTATGATCTCTCATGTGTCAAGGAGATAATATGTCTGCCATACATATGCACTAGCTCATACAGTAGGTCTTCAATAGGGGTCTGGGACCCATAGGGGGTACTCAGAATTACTACAGGGGGGCCAGGAAATATATAGTACACTTGAACTAGGGTTCAAGTGGTTAAAAAAGTGGTTCCTAGTTCCATTCCTATACTGTGTAGCTCTGGTCCATAGCTCTAATGCATGTGCATTAGTAGCTTGGCTAATAAGCCAGACCGAATCAGTCGTTGGCAAAAAAAAATTGCCTGCCGGCGGATTACGGTCTGGAGAGGCTCAATTGAGAACTGGTGTGGCCAATCGGGACACGGTATGCAATATGGGCAGGCTTTGGTACAGTATATTTTCGCTACAGACGAGAGGCTGGTCTGAATTCCATGCGAGCGCAGGAAGAGGCTTGGTGTACAGGAAAAATAGAGTAGACAGTACAGAGCCAAAGGTCAAGTTTACAAAGTATTGAGTATTTAAAAGGTTAAATGTCTAGAAATACATATGTGAATCCAACATAATAACACTTGGAATGTGAGAGTTGGCACATTCATTTTCTTTTAAACTCTGTTCCACAGATAAATATTGTGAAAATAATTCCTTGGTTGCGAGATTTTTGTCTATTTATTTGACAATTTGGCCAATGTTTGACCAGTTTTTGTAGTGTAGATTTTTGATAACTTTTGAATAACTTTTTTTATTTTGAAAAGTCCTTAAATTCTCACTTTATTGTCAAAATCATGTGGTGACCCCCCTGGATGCCCCGACCCACAGGTTGAGAACCACTGGCCTTCAGTATGTCACTGTCTGACTGCACGTCATTGGTTGCCAAATGTGGCACACAAAAAGAACTTTGTGCATGGGAGTTCCAAATGAGTTTCTATATCCTATCTTGTTATTATCTTATGCAAATGGCTTGCATAAGTGTGTGAAATATTGTATAAAAGGCTTGGCTTTGTTGATACCTAATTTATTCCGCTCACAGCTGTCAGTCTTTATCAATAATGTGAGCCGGCCGGCATAATGGCGCCGTTATCACTTTATTCCTTTCATTTAGAGCTGTGTGTGTGTGTGTGTGTGTGTGTGTGTGTGTGTGTGTGTGTGTGTGTGTGTGTGTGTGTGTGTGTGTGTGTGTGTGTGTGTGTGTGTGTGTGACCTCCAAATCATTGTGTGAACATTTATGTGTGGATGGACACTTGCATGCATTCTCATATATGCATCAGCATAGCTAGTGGATGATGACCATGCACTTTGATTGTAGAAATGTAGCAGATCTACGTACAAGCTCACAACACTTCGTGATGTGATGCCTTAGCTTGCAATTCGGCTGTTTTCTGTTATTTTCCAGGTCTTTAGTGAACAGAAAATTCATTTTTACTTTGGGATAGCAATTTTATCCAATCAGAAGAGAGAACTCAAGATACAGGAATGGATAAACAAGTGATGAGGAAAGAAAACAGAAAACACAATTGGTCCTGGAACACGATAACATGTAAGCTTATAAATGATTTTGAGGTGTTCTTTCTCCTGATTGGATCGTATTCTGACCTGAACGAGAGTTATGCATATAACTAAGGTTCTATGAATACCGGATGACCGCCAGAGGGCGGTGTTTTCAAAACCTGAAGGATGCTTATTTCCACGTGCCAATGGCCTATGCCCATGCACAGGTGTGCATGGGCATCCTTCAGGTGTTGAAAACACCACCATCTGGCGGTCAGTACTCAGTAGGTATGAAATAGAACATCTGTTTTCTGTTTACTAAAGAGCTGGAGTGATATGATGGGGAGACCTCATACTGAACAAACACTAGCTATAGCAATGATCTGAATATAGAGCTTTAATTTTTAACTACTACAACAAAAGCAAAACGTTTTCATATATCTAATCATTCACACCCCTTTGAATTAAGATTAAGAACGTGCATAGAAATGTGGATAATATATACGATAGCGATATCCGTTTACTCTCATTTAATTCCATTTCACCACGCAGCACACCCCCTAATCAACCATTTGAGAATGACTGGCTTTTGATGTGGTTCTATTGATTATGTTACGTGTGCCACTCACTATACCCACAATGTGTAAAATGTATTGAGAATCAGACAGCAGGCATTGAAACTCAATTCACATCACAGCTTGACGCCGCCTCTGGCTCTCAGCATGTTTGTAATGACTCATAGTGGAGTCATATTCAGCTGGAGTGATTTAAGGAACTATAAAACTGTGTCCCCAGGCCCAGCATGTTCTGTTCAAGGTTAACGCAGTCAACATGCACACGTCCAAATATTTAACCACATGAATGAACCCATGCTCATGGCATAACAATCAATACGTTCGGTGAAAATGGATGAACATTTTGGTAGCAATAGCAGATCTACAAGCTCACAACTTGGCACGTTGTGAGTTGAGTTTGTAGATCTGCTATTTTAGGCGACAACATTTTGTGCTGAGACAAAAAGGAGGGGCCAAGTGCAGACCCCGGGGGAACCCGGTCAACAAATATAGGCTAAATGGTTTAAGTGGTTAAGTCCAAAAGGCTGTCATATGGAGCCATGAGGCCCATTGACGATATGCACACGGCTGCCATCTTGCCAGCAAGGCGCTAACTAGGTGCAACAGCCCATTCATCCAAACAGAAAAGTCCTATCTGATGGTATTAAACAACATCAACAGCTTGAATTATCCTCTTACTATAAAAATGTTTGTTTCATAAAAATCCACCGTAGTTATGCGCTACTTTCTGTCAAGAAATGCCTTGCAGATGATTATTTTTCTAAGTGTCAGAGTATGGAAGCGCTCGTTATTAGTAAAGCAACCTCCTGCTTTGCCTCCTGCATTATGTGCACATTCAAAACAGGTGGTACGCATGGGCTGTTGAGTGATAGTCAACGAGCACTTCTAAACTCCAGCAAAATCACCTGCAAGGAATTTATTGACAGAAAGGAGCTCCTAACATGTCAACAGTGGATTTTTATTAAACAAACACATTGCAGATAGAAAGAGGATGTCACGTCATGTGTTATGTTTTCTTGTGTATCCTGTTCTTGGGTTTAGTAATTGTTTTACTTTTCTGTTGTGTTCCTGTGATTTTTAAATATTGTGTTTTCCTTGTGTCTTAGTTCCAGTTTGAGTTTTGCTCTACACGTCTGCACTCTTATTTTGTAGTATTGTTTCTAGTGTTTCCTGTGACTGTCTGCCTTGTTTGCTGTCACCTGCCTTGTCTCACCTCCCTGTATTAGTGTAACCCTAGTCACCTGTGTTCTGTTTGCCTGTTAGCCTATCCTAGTGTTGGTTATTGTAAGTCTCGGTGTGTTCTGTTCTTGGAGATTTTGTTCATTAAAACTTGTTGCATTGAAGCTCTTCTGCCTTGGCCATTCTGTCTGCACTTGGGTCCTAAACATCCTGCCTTGCACATGTGACAGAGGATAGTTCAAGCTTTCCGTACAGCTGCGATGTTGGTGAGTTTGACGTTTTCTATTTGGATGAATGGGCTATCTATGGGAAGTTGCATCTAGTTAGCACCTTGCTGGTAAGATGGCAGCGGTGTGCATATCGTCAATAGGGCAGGAGTATCTCCTACTTCTGTAGCGTGAGGCAGCTTGATGTACAGTGCACCACCTGGACATGATGCTGAGTGCCAAGCAAGGAGGCATTGGGTCCCATTAGGTCCCATTTTTATAGTCTTTGGTATTCCTAAACTGGGAATTGAACCCCGACCTCCCAATCTCAGGGCAGGCAGTCTAACCACAAGGCCTAAGCTCATGTATTTATTTTTGGTTAAGTAGGCATGTATTTATTTCCCCCCATTGTTTCTCGCAATGAATACTATCTGTTAATGTCACATTGATCAGTCTCGATTAATTAACTTTTTACACATCTGACCTGCTTTTGATGGGTCTAATTTGAATAGCTTTAATTGCTTCTATACGCTACCCCCATATTGATATGTGTGTAAAACTTCTAATTAAGCATTAACAGCCTGTCGGACCGGATTGGTATGCAGCAATGAGGAGGGGCAATAAAATGGCTCGTTGCAGCTACAGTAGGTGACAGACTCCTGATGACATTTTGCCAATACAAAGGCTGAAATCTCATTCGTTCCGGAGCACCAATTCGTATCCATTACTCGCCCGAACGTGCAGACCCCCAAAAAACGTGCTGCACCATTTGCCAACTTTCCATCAGCGCCATGTGTCAGTGTGACCTGCTTCATTATCAGCGGTGTCTCTGGTATAGCAGCCGCGACAGACGGAGGACCAGGGTGAAGACAGGATGACAAAGGAGAGGAGGGCAAAAACCTAATGGCGCCGGCCTGTACTTCTCATGCTCCAGGCAGAGAACAACAACCGGTCGAGACAACACACGCAATACAAATTCGATACGCATATGCGTCTCCTCATGCCAAACAACGTTCGTGTTCTGACTTTTTTTTTTTTCAAAGATTTGTTTTTGGCTTTTCTGCCTTTATTGATAGTATCAAGTGAAGATAGACAGGAACGAGGGAGAGAGAGAGAAGGGGAGAGACACGCAGCAAAGGACGTCATAAACGGGACTCGAACGCGCAACGCGCTGTCAGGCCAAAGCCTATATGTGGCATGCGCCTGGACCACTTTCACGGCCAGCGGGATTCCTGTGTGTTCTGACCTTTGACATCTGACCTTTAGATCTCCCACCATTTTGAATTATATGAAAAGCGGTTAAATCGAATCTACTCCTGGGATTTTTGTGCAAAAGTTTCAATTTGATTGAAACTTTCTACACAAACTTTGGAACAATATCTTTACAGTATGGTAGATAGAGGATCATGCCAAATAGCACTGACACCAGGTGGGCGTTATAGCAATCGAAAAAATGAAAACTTTGAACAGGCATAACTCATACCTCGTTTAGCCAAAAGCCATATCTTGTTTACTTGTCAGGCTCTGCCAGTGGAGCTAATCAAAGTCCCCTCACTTGTGCAATTTCCAGCCTCTGCCTCAGCCAATTGATTGCCATGGCAACCCCACACCTGCCAATTGATTACTTAACCAGTCCACTTTTCACAGTCTGTTTGCACTTCAGACACAGGCAGACAGACAGATACAGAGATCTCCATATACACTTATACAGTACTGGCACAAAAGGGACACAGACAGATAGTTAAAACCGGTTGACAACGGGTATTATTAGGTTCTCAAGTAGGCCGGTGGCTGACGGGCACGTACAGGTCTAGTAACTATAACTGCAGCCAGCCAGCGGTGTTAGTATTTATGTTTCCTTATAATGTTCTCAAATATAAACTTAGGGCGCATTCACACCCAAAGTTTGCTTAGAAGGTCTGGATCAGGGACCAAATGTTTAAAAAAATTGTTCACACATGACTTTGTAAAGCAAACCAAATATGTGAACAAATGACGTGGTCATGCAGGTCAAATCGATCTACTGACAGAATATGTTATTTCTATGGAAAGGTACTTCACTGCCAAACAGAAGCTTGTTGAGATTGTTATTTTTTTGTATAATCAAAAAATGTGTGAAAATAGTAGGCTAAATGTGCACATTTCACAGCCGCTTATTAAAAAAATAAGCAAAACCCATGCATTTCAGGAGGACACACACACACACACACACACACACACACACGTGTGAACCCAGTATTTGGTCCTGTATAAAGTCTGAATGTGTTCACACCCGTACTAACGAACACACCATGGTTTGTTTGCAAACGAACCGAGTTCGGCATTTCAGACGGACCATGGGCCGTTTGTTTGATCCGCCAGAGTTGGAATGCAGGTTCACACCAGCCGGACCAAAGGAGTAAGCGGACCATGGTCCATTTTAAAGGAACCAAACAGTCCTGGTGTGGAAAAGTATGCACTTTTCAAAACAAAATATTGGTGAAAACATCGATAATCAGTGGTCTAGGACTCTGAAATCAGCATTGGACATAAACATCTGCCATTGGCCGGGCTCAACGGCGAAAAGATGGAAGAGAGCAGACAGGAGTCCAGGAGAAAGAGGGGAAAGTCAAGTGTGCACAAATTGAATCAAACATAAGCCACGTGCTAAACCGTGAGCAAAACAAATGACTGTGGATTGTGTTACTTCATTGAAATCTGTAATTACTTTGTTTGACCATCGGTAAGAATTGTTCACTTCACTTTGCCTGCAGTGTTCCAACTGTGCATCTTAATTGGCTGTTATTAATGTTTCCTAGCATCACTGCCCATTGCAGGAAGCATAGCTTTCTATCACACATTCTGAGGCCTGCTTTCAGCTGAGAGAACAGCCACCAAAAGCTGTGAAACAAAACAACACATTCCCAATGTTATTTTTTTAACAGTAAGTTCTTTGGCAATTCCCTGCCGTTGGGGGGGGGGGGGGGGGGGGGGGGGGGGGGGAGAGAGAGAGAGAGGAGAGAGAGAGAGGGAACCAACCTGGAATTAAACCATTATATGATGAACACTTTGAATTATATAACCCATATAATATGGGAATGTTCTGTGAAGCACATCAGTTAGCAGCTAAGATAATTTGCCACTTAACTTCACTTAACTTGCACACAGGATGTATCATAATCCAATAGGAGGATTGCAAGATGAACCCATCGTCTGGGTCATGAATTGAATTGTTATTAACTTAACACAACCGTGTGCTATTCAAAGATAGCAGATATACAAGCTCATATAGCGCTATGAGCCTGTAGATCTGATTTGTTTTTAAATCGTGAATTTTTGCAAATCTTTGAATATATGTTTTTAAAGCGAACATTTAATAACTCAAATGTTTGCTTCGGGAGTCCCTGGAAAAAAATATGTTGAGATAAATAAATAAATGTTGGGGGTCCTTCACATGAAAAAGCTTGAGAACCACTGATAGAAACATGTTTTTTAGAAGTTAGGATTTAGAATACATTTTTAGATGGGTTAAGCTTGCCTATGGTCCCTTTCTCCCTCATCTTATCTGACACTTCCACACTCTTCATTAACACCCGTCCACCCCCCGTCCTACGTTCTTAATAAACCAACCAGGAATAAGCTTTATAGAGGTGTGATCCTTGTTGGTGAACCCTGATAACATCAAACTATACGAAATAATCCTAGAGAGAGAGAGAGGGAGAGAGAGAGGGAGAGAGAGAGAGAGAGAGAGAGAGAGAGAGAGAGAGAGAGAGAGAGAGAGAGAGAGAGAGAGAGAGAGAGACGTATTGATGGGCTGGTGCTGGGAGGTCGTCGGGGTTCTGTCGCAGCGCGATAAGATCTCCCTGCTGCCTCCTCCAGCTCTCCTGAGCTTTAAAACTCCAGATGACAGAAGGTGATGGAGAGAAAACCTGATTAAAGATTTTGAAATTCAGATCGGGCCATCTGAAGTGTACTGAAGGAGAGCTGCAGAGGAGATGCAGGGTGTCTGTCGTCTGCCCTCCTGGCTGCTCTGCCTGTGGATACGCACACACACACACACAGGTTTAAAATAATATTGTCATTCTGACATTCTGGCTAAGAAGATGACATTGACATATTGCTCAAAAGTGGCAACAACCCGAAGAGATAGAGTCGTTAGATTGTGGTATATTCACTTCTCACTGAAAAGAACACATTGCTTTGAAATGCATTCAGAGAGCTTCTTCTGGGGAACAAGCGCTCATTTAATCCATTTTGACCTGAGATCAGATTCTAAAATTGTCTTCTAAATCCTGACAGTTTTCTGAAAAAGCTATGTTTCTGTGTCAGTCGTTCTTCGATTTTTCAAAAATAGCAGACCTACAAGATCGTAGCGCGCCACTCGGTGGCGCGCTATGAGCTTGTAGGTCTGCTATTTTTCAATAGCTAAAGCATAGCATAATGCTAACACCAAAAGGCGTTCCCGCCCAGAATGGAGTAAATGCTGCTGATATCTATTATACAATTGAAAACATGTGCGCAAGTGCGCAACCCAATACCCAAAGTCACCAGCTACTACGTCACTGACACGCTGGGTGCCGAAGCCAAAGCAGGAGCAACACACACTGCAACAACACACTAAGACGTCACAGACTTACCCTCCGCGTCGATCCACGGCTATCTCCTCATGTCGCGCCGCACGCCCACACTCAACACCACCCGCGTAAAAATTGTCATTGCACTGCCACTAAAGCCGCCTCCCGTCCACACTCGCAAACAATATCAATATCCATAATAAACACAAACACGCCACAAGCACCGACACCCCCGCCTAATTTGTTGCCACGTCTATGAAAACAAGCACAGACAAAATGCCATTCAACACGCTACTTACACACACTACCACTCGCTTACAATACGCGGACCTGGCAACACTACATTCCCTCTCCCATTTGCTCAAAGCCCACCACGTCACCCACACACACACATACCAGATACCACAAGTTGAAGAACAACAACTACACACCGCACACACTGATTCTAACTTGCACAGTTAAAATAATGCACACACGACCGCGTCGACACCTGGCGTGGTACAAGCGGGACAAACCGAGGCGCATATATGGATAACAACAACAACACCAACACTACACGCACACGCGCGCGCTGCAACAACAAACAGCTACGTACTGTGTGTGCGTGCGTGCGTGCGCGGGGGGGGATTTTGGATCGCCTCGCGATGCAGCGCAAATGGCACTTACGCTCGACAGTGCGACTAGGTACTCGCATTTGCGACTTAAAATATCACCGTGCGAGTTGTACAATTCACTTTGTAGCACCGGTGCGACTACATAATCCGATCTTTCACGCTAAAAGTTGCGCAGTTTACATCCAAAAGAATGTGTCCCTCTCTCGGTTCTGCACCGCTGCTGGAGAAGTATAGCACTGTCGAAGGCAGCGCAACTACTCCCCCCCCCCCCCCCCCCCCCCCACACACACCCCAGAGAGGGAGGAGAGAGAAGAGAGCGAGAGAGAGACAGAGAACACACGTCTTCACCCCAGCGAGGGAGGGAGACAGAGACAAAGGGAGAGAGATAGAGAAAGACACAGCTTTCCAGTCCTTACATTTTTCCTCAAATTGACCAGCAGAAAAGTGAGCCAAGTAGTGTGCCCTGAAACTTTCTTGCAAATGTGCATGTTGCCTGCACTGGCAGCCAGCAGCGATGTCAGATGAGCCTGTGCATTTCACGGTTTTCACCCTATATAACTTCAACGCATAGGCAATAGAATAGAATAGACTTTTATTTGTCATTGCACACAAAGCATACACTGAGCATACAACGAAATTTCAAGGGAGCTCCCACATAACCGTAGTACATAAATACAACATAACACATAACATACAACACGAAGTAAAGTGCATGGTGATATTATAAAGTGCATGATGGATGAGAAGGGAACCAATAAATTAACACAGTCCAATTAGAGACAGAATGCATGATGCATATGAGGGGACAGTCAATGCTCATGTCGTTCGTTTAGCAGTCTGACTGCGTAGGGGAAAAAGCTGTTTTTCAGTCTTGAGCTACCAGCACTGATGGACTGGTATCTCCTCCCTGAGGGGAGGAGGTGAAAGAGATAATGTGCTGGGTGTGACTGGTCTCTGATGATACGGTGGGAGAGGCCGAGGCAGCGGGAGGTGAAGACGGAGGTGATAGATGGTAGAGGGGACCCGATGATCCTACCTGCCGCCTTCACAACCCTCTGTAGGGCCTCCTGCTCTGCCTTTGTGCAGCTGGAGAACCACACAGACACACAGTAAGTCAGTACACTCTCGACAGCACAATGGTAGAAATTTACAAGGAGATTTCTTGGCAGGTCAGCTTCTTTCAGCTTCCGTAGAAAGTATAGGCGTTGCTGAGCTTTCCCGATCACTGAAGCGATGTTGGTGCTCCAGGACAGGGTCTCACTCACACTGAGACCCAGGAACTTGAACTCTGTGACCACCTCTACTGCCTCGTTGTTGATGAGCAGAGGAGAGTGGTCCGGCCTTGACTTCCTAAAGTCTACTATAATCTCCCTTGTCTTCTTAATGTTGAGCTGCAGATTGTTATTGGCACACCAAGCTGTCAGGCCCTCCACCTCTCTCCGATAGGCAGACTCATCGTTTTTCTTTATGAGCCCCACAACTGTGGTGTCATCTGCAAACTTTATGATGTGATTGGAGGAGAAGGAGGGAGAACAGTCATGTGTGAGCAGGGTGTATAATAGTGGGCTGAGCACGCACCCCTGCGGAGCACCAGTGCTGAGGGACAGAGTGGATGAGGTGAATTTGCCCAGCCTGACGGCTTGCGTGCGGTTTGTGAGGAAGTCCAGTACCCAATTGCATAGTGTGTTAGACAGACCCAGTGTTCGGAGTTTGCAGATGAGTTGGCGAGGTAAGATGGTATTGAAGGCGGAACTGTAGTCGATGAAGAGCATTCTTACATAGGTGTTTTTCCCCTCTAGATGTTTCAGGGCAGTATGTAGCACAATGGCAATGGCATCCTCAGTCGATCTGTTCCGCTTGTAGGCAAACTGGTATGGGTCAAAAGAGGCTGGTATGATGGATGCGATGTGCTTCATAACCAGTCTCTCTAAACACTTAGCAGGGAGAGGAGTGAGTGCCACGGGTCTGTAATCATTCAGGCACGTGACAGCTGACTGCTTGGGCACTGGAATTATAGTAGATGATTTAAAACATGCTGGGACATGTGATATTTGCAGAGAGAAATTAAATATATATGTGAAAACCTCAGTCAGCTGATCCGCACACTCTCTCATGATGCGGCCCACCACTCCATCAGGTCCCGCTGCCTTCCGTGGGTTGGTGTTCCGGAGGCAGCACCTGACTTCATGGTGGCTCAGGACGGGGGCTGTACCACTGGGGGGGAGGGGCTGCACTACCTGGTCACTGTTTGCTCTGTCGAACCGTGCATAGAACTGATTCAGCTCCTCAGTCAGAGCAGCAGAGCTGTTTGTGGGTGATGTTGGCCCCTTGTAGTCAGTGATGGCTCTGATCCCCTCCCACACCTGGCGGGGGTTGGTGGAGTTGTTGAAGTGGGTCTCAATACGCTGCTTGTACTTGAATTTGGCAGCTTTGATGCCTCTTCTTAGAGCTGACCTGGCGATGCTATAGGCAGCTGCGTCCCCCGACCTATAGGCTGCATCTCTGGCCCGGAGGAGTGACCTGACCTCCGCGGTCAGCCACGGCTTCTGGTTAGGAAATGAACGGACCTTTTTAGTGACAGTCACCATGTCCATACAGAAAACAATGTAATGCATAACTGTAGTGGTGTAGTTATCTAATGCTGCTCTAGGATCTACCTGCAGTCCTCCGTCTTTAATCAAGTCAAGACCATTAATTAATGACACCTGTGTAGGGCTGACGATTGCGTGATGCTTCTATGTACAGGATTCTATAGGTCACCACTTTTGGTGTGACACACGGCTTCTGTTTCTGTTTACAATGCGTTGTCAACACCTGCTGAGTTCACAAAGATTGACAGATTTTGGACAAGACTGATAGTTTATCCTTTAGTAATTAGGCTGTGGAAGTATTCACACTAGGCTACTTTTGGATTTATTGGGATTGGCAATTTGGGGAAAGGAGAAGCTCCACAACACCACATTGGTAGGCTCAAGGGGCTGCATCTTTTTTCCTCTCGAGGGTGCATGGGATGATGTGAGCCCCTGCAGCAGGCTAGGGTCCGGGAGCCCCGCTCAGGTTAGCGGGAAATGACCGCGGGGTGCGGGTTGCCAGGTTTTCTTATAAGTCAAGTATTAAAAAAAAAAAAATTACAAAATATATATATATATCATAATATATTTAAATTCACGTCATATTTAGGGGAATTTTCACCTAATTTCTCCGTTCATTGTCAATGGCAAATATTGACACGTGTGGGGACTAAAGCTGTATATACGAGGGCCCTCAAACACATTATTTGATAACTTTTCATCGTGCTCCTAAAATAATTTGTGTGCTACTACATTTTTCAAGTTAGTCGCACACGTGCTACCTGGAAAAATGCTAAGCGTCGAGCCCTGGGCGCGCACGCGCTGCAACACCAAACAGCTGGACTTCTGTATCGCAACGCGGGGCAACGCAACTCTGGGATGAGCGGGCCGAAGGCCCGCGAAATTCTAGTAACCAACAGTTACTTTTCTATCATGGTTTCTGGAAAATGTGTTCTTACATTGAAAAGGCTTTCAACCTTTTTGTGAAATAAAAAAATTAATAAAACATACCGGTATTTATTTTTTGTTGGTGCCACCTGTTTCTCAACTTGTTGTTCTCGCTCCCAGACAGTATGTGTGTGTCCCCATGCAGCAGACACATAAAGGCTTTCCAATGAATGGCTGATCGTCCATCACAAGGTATCAAGACGACATTCCAGGCCGTGTCTAACCCTTAAATCCGATCTATCTTGGCATTGTGAGCTCCAGTGATAAAAGCCCTGTTTCTCCCAGACAGGCGCATTCTCATAAAGGACAAAAATGCACCCGATGAATCAAGTCGCTTCAAGGACACCTGGCCTCAAATGGCTAAAAAATAAGCTGGTATTTCCTGGGCTGGTGACAGTTTAAGGGCAGCTTGGTTCCACGAGGTGAGGTGCGTTTGGCTGGGCATTGGGAAGTTCAAATGATATGGATGTCACACATTATGGTCTCGGTATAGGCCAAGGTTTCTGTGTGGCTTGTCACTAACTCTTCTAGACGTTTGTATAGGGCATGTTATATATAGGGCGTGTTTGTGTACTATAGGCCAAGTAGCCTTCCAAAACCTTTACATGCCAATGATCCCCAAATAGCCATAGCCTCCGACTGCATCGGATTGCATAGAGAAATGACTTAATTGTCTGAGAGAAGAAATGCTGCAGGCTATTTGTTCCAAAGTGACTGGAAAAGATTGCTGCTATTTGTTTCAAAAAGCTTCATAGCCTGTGTGTATATATAACATCTATATAATGACACAATGTGACATAGCTCTGTTTACCTCCTCCAACTGTGTTTACTTTCCCCATTTTCCACAGTTTTTATTATTTTGACACTTGCTTTGGCAAACGTATGTTTTCTCATGCTAAAATGTATGTTGATTAGTCGGGTTTCCAGCCCGTTGAAAATGTGTGTGTGTGTGTGTGTGTGTGTGTGTGTGTGTGTGTGTGTGTGTGTGTGTGTGTGTGTGTGTGTGTGTGTGTGTGTGTGTGTGTGTGTGTGTGTGTGTGTGTGTGTGTGTGTGTGTGTGTGTGTGTGTGTGTGTGTGTGTGTGTGTGTGTGTGTGTGTGTCATTAAAGTTCTGGGGCAAAAGATTGTACCGAAATGCTTGTATTTTTCTGCCTGGAAACCAGACTAATCTGCCATTGCAACACTCATCACTCCCTCCGAAGTAGTGAGGGACCAATTAGGGCCCAGTATGCAAATATGGGTCGGATGTGCCTCACCAGCGGCATTTTGGGGATTTGCCCTTTGGAAATGCAGGTTCCACAGAGAGAGATTCCAGACTAATCTACGCAGTGATATTACCAGGTTTAGCAGTTAGGTGTTAGGGGGTTGAATGGTTTGCTCAGAGACACAGACAGGGTGCGAACCTCGTTACCTCTCTGACCATTCAGCTATGGCTGCCCCTCTTCTGAGCTTGTAGATTGGCTGTTTTTGCAGAATGTTTCGCCTCCCAGAAAAGCGTCTGGGTTCATGTGGTTCAGACAGTTCTGCATAGCTGCCTTGCTGCTGCTTCTTTGACATACCCGCACACACTCGCACAGTTAAGTACTCCGAGGCGAGCTGTGTCATCATTATACCCTTCCAGACAGCCACTTTCCGTTCTCTTGCTGTGATGGCTTCTGTGCCACTTTGACTTTTGTCATTCGCCTTGCCCGGCGCCCGCCAGGCTGATGTGGCTCGGGGAGGGAGGGAGGGAAGGCGATGGATCTAATGTACATTAAGACGTCTCAGTGTTGATGCATTATTTGACAGTCTGGCACTGAGTACACTGCTGAGAATGTCCCCTAGAGTCACCTAGGGGCCACCTGGTCTAGGGCCTAGACCAGTGGTTGCCAAACTATTTAGCTCAAGACCTGAAAGAGAAATTAGTAAAAATAGCAGATCTACAGTACAAGCTCATTTGTATTTAATTCTGGGTTTTTTTAGGCGCACTAGCCCCTCCTACTGTATATGCCCAGCTTTGTCTGTTTGTATGAATTTTAGCGATGAGGTGATTGGCTGATCACCCCATAGCGATGATTTGATTGGCTGAGCAAAGCACATATTGAGGATAAAAAGTGAGGGCAGAAAATTGAAGACGCCAATTGTGGGCGGAATGTGATGATGTATGATGATGATGATAAGAGAGCCCTCACTTCACACAAGTGTGATTTTTGAGTGGTGTAAACCACTCCTACAACTGGCTTTGTTAGTTTACGTGTCTGTTCGTACCAAAAAATGAGCATGGTTGCTATGGTCACCCAGTTCACACGGGTGTGATTTCAGCTTTGTTAGTTTACGTGTCTGTTCGTACCAAAAAATTAGCATGGTTGCTATGGTCACCCAGTTCACACGGGTGTGATTTCATTATGTCAGACATTACGTCAGACCACAGCTGATCAGTCTATATAAGACTTTACACCACTCAGTTCACACGGGTGTGATTTTTTAGTTGCACGTCTGGTATTGTATTTGCTTCTGTTCAGGACCACCCGCTTCGAATGGAATCAGTGTCGAAGCGGGTGTCAGGACTCAGGACCCCAAGAAGAAGCTCATGCACGGGTCTTTAAGGAGATGACTATATTATGGAGAACTTTGTGTGAAGCTTTTTTTTGCCTAATGATACTTCCGATCACCTGCCTGCATGAGTGAGTGCTTTTTAATGCTGAGAAGAGGATGGGTTCACAATTCTTTACTTCCTTAATTATCAGTTTAAAAATAGGAGAATTCACTGATCTTCTCTGCCTCTTTATGACATTGACTGTGCAGTGTGCACGTGCGGATAGCTTTTTACTCACTGCCACGGTTAACTCACTAGGGCTAGGGCCACACTAGGGGGGGTGTGTGTGCGTGTGTGAGTGTGTGCGTGCGCCCATTTGGTAAACAAAGAGGGAGAAAACGTTTTTCCTTTGATTCTGTCTTTGTTAGTCCAATTCCTCCCATGTGCTTCTGTGTTTATTCATACTAACAACAACACTACATGTTTAGGGCAGTGGTGCTGACTGAGAGATTAGTCCAGAGACAGCCTCGGGGACCGCAGGCATTTTGTTTAAAAAAAGCGGCCCTCACATCACACTCGTGTGAAGTGAGGGCCGCTCTTATCACATTCTGTGCTCAGCCAATCAAATCATCACATTCCGTGGTACAATTTAGGCATTTAATCGCTCTTAATCCAGAGCGATTTACATTAAGCAAGAACAAAAAACATGGCAATACATCATACTTAAAAAAGTAGTTATCATGAATCATATACGTAAGCTAAGAACGTAACAGTGGAATATCATCAATATAATGAAACTATAGTGGTATATGTCTACATAAAATGCTATAAGTTACATACGTTGAGCCTTTGCATATACGCCTAACGCCTGTAAGGTCGTCTGGGCTAGGGCAAGTGCTACGGGCCATGATGGAGTCTGAAGAGGTGCAGGTTTTCAGACTACGGCGGAAGATTGGGAATGAGTGCATTCCATAGTTTTGGAGCTAGAAGGGAGAAAAGTTTGGGACGTGTGGAGCGCTGTCCCGGCGTTTTTAGTGAAGGTACTTCCAGCTTCCCTGCGTTGGCTGATCGGAGTGTGCGGGAGGGTGGTGCACACAGACACACAAAGCTGGCGCCCCTCAAAAAAACCCATAATAATAAAATTTGGTGACGTCAGTGTTCTGGTGTGGGGAGGGGGAGGTTGTGGCGGCCACATACTGTAGGTTGGTGAACCGACCGGCGTCCGTTTCCAGCACTAGTTTGATCCGCCCCTCTATACCAAGAAAAGGGAGCGTTCTTTCAGGCTAGTCCAGAGATATTTTCGGAGACCGCTTGGACCAATCACTATCAGTGCCAAATTCCTTGAGCACTCACAGACTCCATTTCATCATCATAGAAGTCAACTGGGTTTCCATGGGGCCTGAAAGCTTGCCCAAATTGTTGTAGTCATATATGCGTCATAGATGACTGTCACCACAAGCTGGCCCACATGAAGTGCAATATCCCCATTGGAGCCATGCAATTTTCTATACCCTCATTTTTTATCCTCAATATGTACTTTGCTCAGCCAATCAAATCATCGCTATGGGGTGATCAGCCAATCAACTCATCGCTAAAATTCACACAAACGGACAAAGCTGAGCATATAAGAGGGGCTAGCGTGCCTAAAAAATGAGCTTGCACTGTAGATCTGCTAAATGTCCCCATTGGAGCCATGCAGTCACTCCATTCTTTAACCTGCACTTCACACATGAATACGTTTAATTTCGCATGGAGGAAATAATGGATGTCACCGAATCCACCCTAAACTCCTGGCTGCCTTATGGTCTTGTCTCTCCCAGCATGTCTCATCCATTGTGGTGGGACTTACTGCCAGCTGTCCGCTGGCAAGCTTTACTGGGAGATTTAAGGCTTCCAGGCTGGACCGGTGGGCAATGTCCGTGGTGCCCCTGCACACACCAAACAGGCTGCCCGTTAATTTGCAGCCTGTCTCCCGTCTGAGCGCCGCGCGTGGCCCCAGAGCCAGCAGCCCTTGACAGACGGGCAGCCAAAAGGGCCCTGCCAGCCTACACCCCCCCCCCCAGTCTTAGCTGCTCAGGGCAGATAGCACGGTGCCCTGTGCAGAGGCTGCTGAGTGATGAATGAGCTGACAAGATTTTCCTCCCCAACCCACCCTTACCCATTTCCCTCCTGGAAGGGGCATTAGAAAAAAGAGAGTGACAGAAAAAAATGGATCGACTTTGCGGCAGCACTATTTTTAGTAAGTCTGCAATGTGCGTTATTAGTTTGAGGCTGCAAGACAGAGACAGAGGTGGGGTAAGGGGGTTTAACCTCGAAGACAGGTGGGTGAGAGCTTGAGCCCAAGATAAAGGGTAGAAAAGAGGGGAGAGGGAGAGGTGAAGCATGCAGGAAAAAGAATATGATTCAGAAGGACGGACGGATGGAAGGGGTGACTGATGGCTGGAAATAGGAAAAGGCAGACAAAACAAAATAATTTCTGAGCAATAATTTCAGCAGCTGATGGCCTCTTTCCGTTTCTTGCACAATTATAGCCTATACCAAGTCTAAGAGTGTTCATTTTTCATGCGTTGTTTTGCTTCCGTGTTAGAGCATCTGTCACCGCGTTGCCGTTGCATGCTGTTGAGATGAATGTCTGAAGCATGGTAAACACGGGAAAGACAGTAAGATGTTATGCCTGATTTATACCACATACGTAGCCTAATAGTACAATGGCGTTGTGTTTGATTGATTGATTGAAAAAAAAGAAATTCAACTTAAATTTTATTCATTTTTCATGAACAAGAATAGACAAAGACATACAGAAAGCAAGACAAACAGACACAAAATTGGACATTACAGTATGTGTTGCCAAACATCAACTCAGGAAATAAAAAATAAAAATAGTAGTCACTGAACTAGGAGTTCACACACAGACAGGGTGATAATAAACAGAGCAGGAAAGATCTCAATGACTACTCTTGAACTCGTAATGGTCTAAGACGCATATCTTGTATATCAGACCATACTTGAACCCTAGCGTCCCTATTGTGGGCATGTCATTATTTTCACAAACATTCTGTGAAAATGGCTGATCTACAAACTCACAACTGTGAGTTTAGCTTGTAGTAGAGCTAGGCGAAATGACTTAAAATCTTTTGATTATTTAAAACTTTTGCCCCGATTACTCGATAGTGATTATAAAATCACACTTGTGTGAAGTGAGGGGCGCTCTCATCATCATCATATATCACATTCCGTGATCAGCCAATCAAATCATCATAAATGTCATTCCGGCCAATCACTTTTCTGCCCTCACCTTTATCCTCTATGTACTTTGATCAGCCAATCAAATTATCGCTATGGGGTGATCAGCCAATCATCAGCCAATGTTCACATCCAATGTTCACACAAAGGGAATAGGAGGGGCCTCAAAAAGTGAAAAAAGCAGATCCAGATAAGCTCAAAACCTTGTACAGTAGGCCTACAGTACATCAGATAATTTAGCTATTTTGGTACGCCACCATTGTACAACGAAGTAGATTTTGAATTACCCTTTTGTCGTACTTCCAAACATCAATCATTCATCAAATTTAGAGGCCCTCATTCGTGGAAGTCTCTAGATGCATCACTTAAGTCCTCATTATCCTTGCCAATATTCAAGAAACATCTAAAGAAATATTTTATTTCTTCCTCACTGTAGTTTACATGATTTAGTTTGATGTGTTATTGTCTCCACCAGGCCGAAGGCATGGGGAGAGAGTATGTTTTGCACTCCGTCCGTCCGTCCGTCCGTCCGTGTGTCCGTCCGTCCGTCTGTGAACAGCTAATCTCCGGCACCGTTAACCCGGTCGATGCCAAATTTTGCACACACACTCCCTGGATGCCAACGATGAACCTCTGCCCCAAAATTTCCAGAACAGCCTGTTATAGCGCCACCAGGAGGCCGCTTTGTGCAAAACAAGTTTTTGGACAGTACACCTACAGATTTTGTCCAAACATCACGCAAATTGGTACACAGTCTCTCTAGAGCCATTCAACAAAAGAGGTTTTTCAGATTTCTCAGACTCCATCCAGATTGGCTAAGATTGGCTTCCAAAGTTCGCAGGAGTGCTCAGTTTCAAACAAAATGCTGCAAATCATGAACACATCGTGTGATTTCCGTGAAATTGCGCACGCACATTCCCACTAGGCCGAGGAAGAAATGCCACATGAACATTTTCAACTCAGCCTCATGGTGGCGCTATAACTGGCCGAAAAGTGTTTTTACCTCCAACTGCACGGATTTGTGGATAACTTTGTATGCCAACTCCCTAGAGGCCAAGGAAAAACCTTTTGCCTGGAATTTTTCACATCTGCTCTTCATAGCGCCACCATGAGGCCGACATGTAAAACACATTTTCTAATATTACTCCTTCAGATGTTATCCAAATTTCACGCAAATCGGTACACATGCTCTCCATAGTCATGTGATCAAGACGGGTTTGCTTGATTTCTCATAATCCACCTTCATTGCCTACGATTGGCTTCTAAACTTTTCAGGAGTAGCCCGCTTTGTACAAATCGCCACAACAACTCAACGCAGCGTCCGATTGCGGTGAAACTGTGCATGCATATTCCCACTAGGCTGAGGAAGAAATGCCACTTGACAGTTTTCAAATCAGCCTCATGGTGGCGCTACAACAGGCCAAGCCGTGACACACACACACACACACACACACACACACACACACACACACACTACGATTATATTACTCCTAAACATTTTTCCAAACATCACACACACTCCTATCCTCCTGGTGGAGACCTGTGCCCAGAAGGGCACTTTTTCTAGTATTTTCTTTTGTTTTTGTTGTTGTATTGTTTATTCCCCTTTTTGTGCAGTCTGTGTTTTTATTTCTTTATTGCACAGCTGCTCCCTTTGACAAATTGTAGTCTTTTGTATTGTTCTTACTTCCATACAGGAAAGGATTCCTAATAAGCCAGCTGGCTTCTTCCTTTCCCTGCACAGTATTTTTGTTCTTTGATATTTTTTGTGTGGGTACATTTTTGGCACTACTTTCTCCCAATTTAATTGTGTAATAATTGTGAAAACATTTGTCAATTTCAACTATATAGTCTCAATGTGTCTACTTTGATAGCTGACATAAGGAGGTCCCAACAGTCCCAACACCCGAAGCACCGGCCATCCACCTCAGAAAATGACGAGTCATAATGGCTGCAGGAATCTCTAGTTTCCCCATAGAAACACATTGAGAAGTGACTGTGTGAATTACAATATTAAACACTCTACTAAGGGAGTAAATATATAACTGTTAACGGCCGTGACCAGCGATATTTAGGCTATCACACATTATATTTTCTTAATAAATGACCCGACCGTTTTTGCAATATTCATAGTGAAACAGAGCTAACGTCGGTGGCTTGTTGCGAGGGGCGTGTCTTAACTCTGCTCCAGGCTGGTTACAGCAGGCCACTGAGGCAGCTATCCCAAAATGAGTGCTTATCTGTGGGTAGTATAAGCGGGGTGACTTAATGTTTATGGAGGTTTTTTTTCTTCCCGACTTGGTGGTGGGTGCTGGGACAATGCTGCCGCTCCGCCATGATGTAAACAAGATGTGCACAAGCACAACAGACAGGACCAGGAAATGGGCGTATCGGCTAATAGCATTTCTGATACAAGACTCTGGCCTCTCTGTCCATCCTCTGATTACGTTGCATAGTGCGTCATCCAGGCAACCCGAAGTGATTTCCACAAAAATGGCATATGTCGATCATTTGAGTTGATCAAGCTCAAATGTGACTCCCCCCCCAAATAAATAACATGTTGCATACACTTTAAGTGGTTAATCAGACTAATTGATTTAGACAATTATAGAAAAAAAAGAATAGGCCTATATATTTCGTGTTTATTCGTTGATATATAAGAAATAAAAGTTGGTTATTGGTTCTAAATATAGTTTTTCGATGTTCAGAATCTACAGCTTGGTAGGCTGCAGATATCCAACACACCAACAAAGCCAATGTAGCCTCCTGCTTTCTGTGCCTGTAATGAACTATCGCTACGCTGAATATGATTTTGGCGACTGTGACATCATTGTACAGAATGTCAGCTCTTTCTACAATGGACTGCAGCCCAGTTTCCTGTAATTCCAGGCAGACCTTCTCATCTAGCTGATGTCAATCACCTTTTGACTGCTCTAGGGTGTCAGTTACCAATAGCACCACCTCCACAGTTACTTTTAGAATATAATGTAAAGTGCTTCAGCGTTTGCATGAGGCAGAATGGAATGTGTTTGGACAGCACGGGTGGGTGGGTACTGTGGGACTCATTTATTCACGTAAATGACATGCCGTCTGTTCATCTGCCTGGCCCACACGCTGTTCCTAGGCTCTCATCTAGGGTCACTGTGTGCAGTCAGTGAGGCCGCCGGTCGGCCGCCCTGAATCTGTGTGGTCCAACTGGACTCGGTTAAGGGATTCCTACCACACCACTCAAATACACGGCCAAGCCATTAGAAGTGCAATCTGAGGCTCGGGTTAATAATGTGCACTATTCATCGTGGCATCTCAATGGGCATTTTAACGTTTCACTTAGGATGCAGTAACGTGGGCGGAATGGTCCTTTTGCGAGGACGTTTCTTTGGGATCTGGGAGGGGATCAATTCGCACCACTATCAAATGTGCTTTAATGCGTACCCACATCCATCAGGCAGGGTTTTTACAACACAGCCCAGACACAGCCCTGTCACGGGTGAGAGGAGAGGGGTTCGGTCTGCTGGCTGACTTTTCTGTGCAGCCTCTTCAGGCCGGCCACTATTGGCCTTCATCTACAGGATTTCATTGCAAAATCAGTTTATTCGGTTAGTTTTGGCCCAACATATTTTGTGTTAATCTGAAGGGAATATTTCCCCGGACTGACCACCGATCCTCTGCGTCGCTTTGATCATAACATCATAATTTGAATGAGGCTATGATCAAACTCACAGCCATGCCCATGTCTTATTGCTTGACCACAGCGCACTGTGCCTACTGCAGCTATTACCAGACAGACAGACAGACAGATCGACAGACAGACAGACAGAGCTGTGGTCTGCTCACTGCAATTCAGTGAAATGTCAATGCTCTACAAACTAAATCCACAGCAAAGCCAGCCTTACACCCCGAGGGGGGAAAAAAACACCCAGATCGCCTTCATCTCTGCATATCGCATCAGGCAAGTGCGTTCTGTCGGGAATGTTTTACAGCTCAGAGTAAACAACATTATCCCCAAGCACTGGCTTTTATGTGAGTCCACTTGTTGACTATAAGCAATTGCCCGTTTCTGCTTTCATATATCCACAGCAGACCATGCACATCCATGTGTGGATTTAAATACACTGAAATGGATGGTTTTCATTTTGGTGTGTTTGGCCAATCCACATCTCATAAATCAATCTATCATTACAAATATACTTACAATATATATACAAGTTATACAAGTTTCTGTGAGGATGGTTGACAACTTATGGCAACACTTCAATTACACTGTAAAATCCTCAGCGTATACAAATGGATCCAACAGGACCATTTCTACTCTGTGTTCCAACCAGAGTTAGCACGTGTTTTGTTTGTGGATATTGTGGCAGCAATTCATTACAGTAAAATGGCTGTCGACATCTTGCTTTTCCTTCATTCTGTAGCCATGGTAATTCTCTTCTTTGTTTTACCAGTTATCAACCCACATCTTAACTGTTGGCATATAACGGTCTATAAATTCCTCAGTGTGTTAATTTATCCATTTATAACTCAGAGTGTACCGTACAGTAAAGTATAGGCCTACAACAATGTAACTAACAAAACACTGAAAGCATCAGATGCTCACATCAAACAATCACCTAAAGTTTGTCTGTAAGACACACTGGATGCATCAAATGCACCAACTTTTATGACTCAATTCAAAGGTATATACCGGTATCGCTGGAGGTCGCATTTACTATGAAATCCTGTGTCTCACATCCGTCACACCAACTGGTTGCCAATCCATCATGCCTTGTGACATCACGTGACATCATGGAGACCCTTAGATCTCCATTCTCCATATATGGATCTGACCTTGTGACATCATGGAGACCCTTAACGCCTCCATATATGGTCACGCCTCATGACATCACGCCTCATGACACGTCACGCCACCATATATGGCCATCTCTATATATGAAGATCACAACACTGACCTCATCTAACCCTGGATAACCATACATGGAGAAGACTGGATCATCACCTAGATCTGCATATATGGAGCCGGCCAGCAACTCTTGTTGATCTGACCTCATCAAACCCTGTACACTCCAGACACGCTCCATATATGACCAGTACAAAATTCATTCCATATGTTGATCTGACCCCCACATGTCAAATCGCCAGTGCTATCACGTCACATCATGGAGACCCTTAGATCTCCATATATGGATCTGACTGTGACATCACGTGACTTCATGGAGACCCTTAACGCCTCCATATATGGTCACGCCTCATGACATCACGCCTCATGACACGTCACGCCCACCATATATGGCCATCTCCATATATGAAGATCACAACACTGACCTCATCTAACCCTGGATAACCATACATGGAGAAGACTGGATCATCACCTAGACCTGCATTCATGGAGCCGGCCAGCAACTCTTGTTGATCTGACCTCATCAAACCCTGTACACTCAAGACACGCTCCATATATGACCAGTACAAAATTCATTCCATATGTTGATCTGACCCCCACATGTAAAAGCGCCAGTGCTATCACGTCACATCTTGGAGACCCTTAGATATCCATATATGGATCTGACTGTGACATCACGTGACTTCATGGAGACCCTTAACGCCTCCATATATGGTCACACCTCATGACATCATGCCTCGTGACACGTCACGCCACCATATATGGCCATCTCCATATATGAAGATCACAACACTGATCTCATCTAACCCTGGATAACCATACATGGAGAAGACTGGATCATCACCTAGATCTGCATGCATGGAGCCGGCCAGCAACTCTTGTTGATCTGACCTCATCAAACCCTGTACACTCAAGACATGCTCCATATATGGCCAGTACAGAATTCATTCCATATGTTGATCTGACCCCCACATGTCAAAGCGCCAGAGCTCGCCCAGCCGTCTGCCGCCACCCAGGCGGATGTGTGCATGCGACCTTGTTTTTATTTTTGTCATCATGTTTTTTATTGATTTTACAATAAAGCATACAAAATACACATGACTTACACAAAAGAAAGAGACAAGAAAAACAAACAAAAAACAAAACTAGCAGTCAAAAGAAAAACACCCCTCCACATTCTGTTGTTGACAATAGTGATTATATCATCTGTAATGTATTACCAATTACACATTGTTAATGCAACCATCCTTTAATATACAAATAAAAGTAGTCCCATATTTCATGGAACTTTCCTTTGACATTGTTCCTCCTGGCAATTGAGTATTCGAAGGATGCAGTTTCCGTCATAAGTTGGGTCCAGTCTGTGATCTCTGGCGTAACAAAGCTCTTCCAGTTTCTCAATATCAACCTGGCTGCAGTAATAAGACCTGCAGTCACTAATGCATGTTGTGCCTTGGTGCATGCGACCTTGTTGCTTCTCACCCTTAGGGGATCTTACTGGTAAGTTATTGCTATAAGCTCAAGTACGAAAAGCATTGCTATTACTATTGCATCTCCCTTGTTGTTCTCTTTACAGTGCAATCATTGCATATTGTCGCTGTCGGTCGGGTGGAAACCCCATATGTCCAAAACTGTTACTTTTTAGGTTTCAAATTCCAAAATAGCAAAAGTAGCAGATCTACAAGCTCAAAACATGTCGCTTCGCGCTACATTTTGAGCTTGCGGATCTGCTACTTTTGATGCTTTTTGGGCAACATAGTATGATCAAGTCGGGCGTTAATTTACGAGTAAAACACAAAACATTTGAATATGGAGATAGGAGGTTTCTGCCCGACAACAATATTATGTTTCTGTATCCCCCACCTTCTCATATTTCGAAAGAAAATTAGTTGACCCGGAAAAGAGTGACTGGAGACCTTACACGCACGCACACAGTGCACACACGCACAGTCGCACACACGCACGGTCGCACACACACACAGTCGCACACACACACTTTTGGGCCAGGAAAATCTAAGTAGGGGAAAGCCTGGAAGAGGAGAGAGGGGTGTGTAAGTCGGAACACTGAAAGGTCTCATTTCATATCCTGCCAATTGAACAGCGGTGGGTTCACCACAGTCTGAATCAACCCACAGAAAAAAGCAACAAAGACAGAAATTGTGATATTTCAAAAAATAATATATAATGTCTTTTGAAATAATGACCTTTCCACTTGTACAATTAGTTTTTCATTGGCGTTTAGGCGTTTGCACAAAAGTGCCCACTGCACAGCTTGGCTGTGTGTTTCTTACACATGCTCTTCCTTTTTTTTGGTTACTGCAAATGTTCTCCTCAACACACTTTCTTTTTGCCAGGTATACCTGTGGGATTACTAAAATTGAGATTCTAAGCAATATCATCACCGGCCAGTCCTATAGTTAATTCCCTTTCCCCGTCAGCAGTGGTCCCCCTCGAAGTTGAACTCATCGTCGAGTCTAGCCCTGTTTCCCCCCCACAGCAGCACCCGACACCCGAGTGGAAACACATTGCAATTAAATCTGTCCGAGAGAGGACAAATTTGTTTCCAGTCTCACTGCCACTCCTCCGTCTCGATCAGTTCTCTGTTATCACTCCCATGCCTGCAGCATCTCTCTCTCTCTCTCTCTCTCTCTCTCTCTCTCTCTCTCTCTGTTTGTTCCACTGTTGTGTGACTGGCATGCTGGATGGAATGATAGCCTGTGCGGTCCGCATTCATGTTATGATGTTGTTCAGTGGTGTAAAGTACATTTAAGTAGCCTACTCTTACTTAGTAAACATGTTTATGTACTTTTACTTTAGGCTAGTTTAACTATTGTCTTTATATATCATTTTGGCCTAGGTAAAGCCTACAGTGGTTGCTGTTTAGCATGGGGTCCGCTCAGATAGACTCTATTCTGAAGGTATATGCTACCCTCAGACCTATGTCACACCCCTGATCCGATCCCTGATGTCATCAGTACATTGAGGTTAGACAACATACTCCATATTTGGGGATAGCTTTTTTTGGAACCTTATACGGTTATAGCTGAGTCATAGTGACATGGCATGATGCCGTGGTCCGGCCGCCCTGTCGGTCCCATTAGCCAATTTTAATATATAGGCTAGGTCTGCTAGGATAAAATAAAAACCCTTTTCACGGTAGCGTTTTCTTGCAATTTTGGGGGAGTTGGAGAGGGGAGCCCCATACACTCAGGTTGTGCCTCGGTTCCCTTAAGCCTAAACCACACCAATGGCTCAAGACGCAACAAAACGGTTTTAGTGTTCGTCGCAGCGGTGTGATATGTCCTGTTGCACGTCGGCGAATGGTGGCGCATGTCGACGCAAGTTGAAAGTTATTCAATTGGTTCAATTCAATGGTTGCTTGCAACTACATGCGTCGACATGTGTATACTTCAAACCGTTTGGTTGCAAGGAGTCGCATGTATGGCGACCCATTGGTGTGGTTTGGGCTTTAGGCTGGGGCCGTAAAATGGATCAGAGCAGTGTTATTATGGAGCACACGCTCACACATTTTTAAACATGCTGTGGTAAAAATCTTGACATTCAGTGTGTTGTTTTCATTCGTTGCATACACACGCACACGAGCACAGCACACACCATGCACGCATGCGCATGCACACACACACACACACACACACACACACACACACACACACACCGATTATGGTACAATCAATGTTTATGGGTTTCTTTAATTTCCTGTGTGCTGGCGATGAGTTGCCTCTTTGATATTCATTCCGAGGTTATCTGCGGTTTGTATATGGACTTATTTGCTCTACAGCAGCAAAACATGGCGATGGCAACGGAATCAAAAACAAACAGTTGAAAAGAGAAAACATCTGTGTCAATAATCCAGAGGGGACTTGAATTAGGTCTTTGTGAGATTAAATGGGATTGAGAACACATTGCATACTTATTGTTGTTTTCACACAATTTGTAACCATGATAGCCTGCCCTATACCATCCTTTTCCAAACGTTTGAAGTGTGGAGCCTTTGGGTTTTAGATTCCATATAGTGAAAGCAGTGGGCAAGCTATGGGATGACCTCAGACCTCTTCCCTCAGTCAGGAGTCAGGACTGCATCAGTGTTTCCCAAACATATTCATCAGAAGGAGTGAGTGCATTCTCCGGCAGCGGCAATCAGACTGCCGGGGGGGAGGGGCAGCACCTGCCGGGAAAGGTGGGTGGGGGGGGGGGGGGAGGTGCTCCGTTCCGCACCTGCTGGGGAAGGTGGGGAGAATTATGACACTCCACTGCTGCTCCGTTCGACGGCCGCCGGTCCAGACGCCGCAACTGCCGGTAACAGCCGTGGCACTGCCGGGGGGAGGGGCAGCACCTGCCGGGGAAGGTGGTTGGCCGCTCCGTTCCGCAGCAGTGTCGGCCGGTTCGGCGGCCGGCGCCACAACTGCCAAGACATGCATTGCCGGTTAGAAATTACAATTTACAATTTAGGCATTTAGCAGACGCTCTTAATCCAGAGCGACTTACATTAAGCAATAACAAAAAGCATGGCATACATCACCAGTGTCTTCCCTGTGAAGTTAGGGTTAGGGTTTGGGGTTTGGGGTACTGTCAGTGTCGCTGGTTAAAACTCACCCGTACCTCCTGACATGCACTGCCGGTTTAAAATCAGCCGTGGCCTCCGTGAGGTTAGGGTAGGGTTTGGGGTAGGGTGTCGGACTGATGCCACCGAGAAACACGGGGTGTTGTCGGCAATTGCCAATTGGCGGCGACTCCGTGGCATCAGCCGCTGCCGGAAAATGCGCTTGCTCTCCCTATACATATTTGTCTATTTCTTGGATTGTTCGTTCATAAGCTTATAGTGGCAGCGGTGGCCGAACGGATTGCGGAGCGGTCTTGATACCGGAAGGTCGCCAGTTCGAATCAGCGGTCCGACACGTTAAAATTACCACCGCTGAAGTGCCCTTGAACAAGGCATTGAACCACTACGATGAAATGTTCTATGAGCAGGGCCTGGCTGGAAACAAGTTCTTGAGCTTAGCCCAGATACCCTGGGTAAATATAGTAATCATTTAATTTAATTTCATGATTGTAAAGGGAAGTAGCTATTCAGCTATTTGCCGTAGGTTCTGTGGCTACAAAGCCACATGGCAGCATCTGAAACAGTCGGTGGTTGGGATGGCTAGGATCTTTGATAAACCTGTGAGTTTTGCCTACACAACATACTGTACGTTATGTATCCTGGATGACGGGAAGGGAAGCTCACATCTACTGATGCGCTCGGTTGTTCACACGACCCGCTTGCCTTGCGATTGAGGTCAGTACAGTTCCCATGCCAGGCAGTGATGCATATGGATGCTCTCGTGGTATCTCTGTTACTTTGTAGCAGCACTTGGATTGTTTTCTTGGCACGGAGGCAAGGATGGTCAGGATGGCAAGGATGGTCGTCTCAGGGGGATGCTCATGATGCTCGCTGATGTGCATCCAGTGTGCGTTCATGTGTAGCAGCAAGAACAGTATAAAGGAAAATTATAGAGGCTTGGGTTAAAAAGAACAGGGATAATGACTATTTCCCCCATTACAAGCAGGAATCTTGTGGAGAGTAGAAATGGTAAAACGAAAACATATTTGATTGATGGTTTATGCATCATTGGATCACTGAAAATTCAGTGACGTGTCGTGTGCCACTTTGTAGCTTTGTGTCACTGGCTTCCATTGGAAATAATAAAAGTTATTTTTGCTTGTTGCTTTGTCAGTGCTAGTGTGAATGCAGACATTCAGTGAGAACAGTCCATATAGACAACTACTGTGTATAGTCTAGTATATGTTGCAGTGCATGAACTCATTAAAACGCAGATTTTTGCCCCCCTGTCTACAAACAAAACAGGAGTGTTGTCAGGTATAGTACGCAACTACGTACACATGCATGCATACATACAGATAGACAGACAGACAGACAGACCATGTTACAATTGTTTTGCACCCACACGGGTGACACAATCAAATATTTTGGGTATTTTTAAATCTCTCGTCACAACTCTCTGTATACTGTAACCTACACTCCGTTAATAACATTAAGGCAGACTGTCCGGGCCGAATATGCAGAATAATTCAAATTGTTGATGAGATCTCTTCTCTCTGGGTTGTCAGTTCAGCCAGAGTTGAAAGAGCTTTGGAGCCGGTGGAATGTTGAGCCTCCATCATGGCTGGTGTGGAAAGATAGAGTGATTTATTGTCATCAGACATAGCTGCAGAATTATGGAGAGAGTTGTGCAATGTCGGGAGGGGCACATATCAGTCAAGATCCATCCTGAATGATATCACATCTACAGAGTTTCAGTATGTTCACGTTTCTGAATACTGGATCATACTGACTTTCAAAGAAGGAAAGGAAGCAAGCACTCAGTTGAGTAGTTCAGCGTAAACAATATATCGGGTGCACGGTTCAGGTAGAGACAGTCCATAGAAAAGAATACCAGCACTCACTTTATATTCCATAGGATTCTCTTGTTTATTAAGGTTTCCCCCGGCAGCGGACGTTCCGGCCCGGAGGCCTTCCTCAGCGTAAAGAAAAACAATATCATAAAAATCATACTGACTTTCCTCATGATGACAGCTGCTCAGTGCTCATATAAACAATGATGTCCATCGATGAAGCAATTCTCAGTCCTTGCAATCACTTCGATCCATCACTGCAGTGTACCTACTTTTTCTATTCATCAATAAGTGCCCCTTTTGTCATGTGATCAGTGAATCAACGTGAAAATATAGGATAGTTGGTGGGGGGGCATGTAGTAGAAAACGAAAAAAATGTTTTTGAAGATTTCCAAAAATATTTATATCAATATTTTTAGCCTGGAATCAAGCCATCCAGGATCCTGGTGAATCATGATAATATTGAACTATATAATTGTGCACTATATTTAATAAATAAACACCCCTTTTTTGACACATAATCAAATGTTTTATGGTCATGATTCACCAGGATCCTGGATGGCCTAGGGTTAGGCTTAGGGCTCCAGGCTTAAAATAATTTATATCAATATTTCCGGAAATGCCATATTGCCTTGACCCCACTGACCTCACTGCATCTACAGTCGGGTCCAGCATCACAGGACTGTTTGATACATACCAGATTCTGTATATAGCAGCCTGGTCAGTGTCAGTGTCTGCTGATGATGAGAGGCTGCAATTCCAAGCATCTCTCCATGCAGCCTCTCCCTAAAACCCTGCCTTTCATTTGCTCTGTCTCCCCCTCACTCTCTTTGTCTCCTCTTCTCTCTCTTTGTCCTTGTCTCCTCTTCTCTCTCTGTGTCCTTGTCTCCTCTTCTCTCCCTGTGTCCTTGTCTCCTCTTCTCTCCCTGTGTCCTTGTCTCCTCTTCTCTCTCTTTGTCCTTGTCTCCTCTTCTCTCCCTGTGTCCTTGTCTCCTCTTCTCTCTCTGTGTCCTTGTCTCCTCTTCTCTCTCTTTGTCCTTGTCTCCTCTTCTCTCTCTTTGTCCTTGTCTCCTCTTCTCTCCCTGTGTCCTTGTCTCCTCTTCTCTCCCTGTGTCCTTGTCTCCTCTTCTCTCCCTGTGTCCTTGTCTCCTCTTCTCTCTCTTTGTCCTTGTCTCCTCTTCTCTCCCTGTGTCCTTGTCTCCTCTTCTCTCCCTGTGTCCTTGTCTCCTCTTCTCTCCCTGTGTCCTTGTCTCCTCTTCTCTCCCTGTGTCCTTGTCTCCTCTTCTCTCTCTTTGTCCTTGTCTCCTCTTCTCTCTCTTTGTCCTTGTCTCCTCTTCTCTCCCTGTGTCCTTGTCTCCTCTTCTCTCCCTGTGTCCTTGTCTCCTCTTCTCTCTCTTTGTCCTTGTCTCCTCTTCTCTCCCTGTGTCCTTGTCTCCTCTTCTCTCCCTGTGTCCTTGTCTCCTCTTCTCTCTCTTTGTCCTTGTCTCCTCTTCTCTCCCTGTGTCCTTGTCTCCTCTTCTCTCCCTGTGTCCTTGTCTCCTCTTCTCTCCCTGTGGCCTTGTCTCCTCTTCTCTCCCTGTGTCCTTGTCTCCTCTTCTCTCTCTTTGTCCTTGTCTCCTCTTCTCTCCCTGTGACCTTGTCTCCTCTTCTCTCTCTTTGTCCTTGTCTCCTCTTCTCTCCCTGTGTCCTTGTCTCCTCTTCTCTCCCTGTGTCCTTGTCTCCTCTTCTCTCCCTGTGTCCTTGTCTCCTCTTCTCTCTCTTTTTCCTTGTCTCCTCTTCTCTCCCTGTGTCCTTGTCTCCTCTTCTCTCCCTGTGTCCTTGTCTCCTCTTCTCTCTCTTTGTCCTTGTCTCCTCTTCTCTCCCTGTGTCCTTGTCTCCTCTTCTCTCCCTGTGTCCTTGTCTCCTCTTCTCTCCCTGTGTCCTTGTCTCCTCTTCTCTCTCTTTGTCCTTGTCTCCTCTTCTCTCCCTGTGTCCTTGTCTCCTCTTCTCTCTCTTTGTCCTTGTCTCCTCTTCTCTCTCTTTGTCCTTGTCTCCTCTTTTCTCCCTGTGTCCTTGTCTCCTCTTCTCTCCCTGTGTCCTTGTCTCCTCTTCTCTCCCTGTGTCCTTGTCTCCTCTTCTCTCCCTGTGTCCTTGTCTCCTCTTCTCTCCCTGTGTCCTTGTCTCCTCTTCTCTCCCTGTGTCCTTGTCTCCTCTTCTCTCCCTGTGTCCTTGTCTCCTCTTCTCTCCCTGTGACCTTGTCTCCTCTTCTCTCCCTGTGTCCTTGTCTCCTCTTCTCTCCCTGTGTCCTTGTCTCCTCTTCTCTCCCTGTGTCCTTGTCTCCTTTTCTCCATTGTCCTTTTCAATTAATAAACATGGCAGCCGTTTGGCTGCCATGTTTCATTCTTCCATTTCACAGAAGAGGATGTGAACCACATGCTCTACTGATCCGAGCACTTTAGTCCTCGATCCCGAGGACTAAAGTGCTCGTGATCGATCAACATGGCCGGCCTCCTTATAAGCTTTGTCAGTGCGCTGTAGATGCATCATGCAGCGCTTTGTGAGCTTGTAGGTTGGTCGGCTATTGTCATCATGCGATTCCCGGGGTATAACTTTGCCATTAGGGCTCTGCTGCTGCTGGGGGTGCTAAAAGCGATGAGGAAAAATTGGAGGGGTCAGTCAGTCTATAATATCTGGGACTTATATAGCGCTTTGCATAGTACTCAAAGACGCTTTACATGTATGGGGACCAGGAGATGGAACATAAAAAAGGAGAACTTTATTAGGAGAAACAAGTAAAATAAGAATTAAAACCAATAAAACAGTACGTAACAAGTTAAAAGCAGGTTAGCTTGGGAACCTGCCAATCTAACAGTGTAACCCTAAGGGGGATTGTTCCTTTAACTGTGTTGGCGGGCTGAGCGCTCTGACGAGGAGTATTGTGGGATAGCTTGTGTTTACTTTAGGTTCTGGTGTAGAGGGAAGCGGTCGCGCTATTCAGAGGAAGAGAGTTATTATTTTGATTGTTTGCTACGGACAGTTGATACAGAATTAGAACCCTGGCTGATCACGTTTGTTCTTTTGAATTATTTTTGTTTATTAAATCACCAGTTCTGCAACACGGACTCCTTTTTTCTTTATAGCATAGAAAGAAAGCACAAGGATTACTCTGGAGAGGAGAGACACGGTGGTTATAGGTGGGTTTTCAGTGCGGCTTTGCAGGTGGTGAGAGAGGGGGCATCTCTGATGTGTTTGGAGAGAGCCATTCCAAAGGGTATGGGGGCGGCCACAGAGAAGGCCCTGTCGCCCCAGGTTTTGCACTTGGTCTTTTTGGGGGCCTCAAGGAGGCCGGCGTCGCTGGCCCTGAGGGAACGGGAGAAGGGACATGTGGGTCGAGGAGGGCAGAGAGGTAGGGTGAGCCAGGTTGTGCCGTTCCTTGTATAGGTGAGGACTCGGAGTACTTTGAAGTCAAGTCTTTGTTTAACGGGGAGCCAGTGGAGGTCATGAAGGACAGGTGTCTAGTCCCGTTTGTGTAATGATGTCCTTTTTAGCACTCTTTTTACACTCTTGACTTGAATTAATACTGCAGATTTCACAGTGTAGTTGTGTTATATAAGCATATATATATACAGTATAGCATACATATTTTTGTGAAATTAAAGGATGGTTGGGTGTGTGTGGTTAGATACTGTAACTGGAATGACATTCTGTGATTGAGAACTGTAAATGCGAAAATACAAGCTGATATAACATTGCGTCCTGTACTTTGTCTAATGTCGGCACAGAAATGCTCAAACCTCTGCCTCGTTGTTTTACTTCACATTTTAACTAAAATAGAATGCAATTATCTTGACAAGTATGACAGTATAAGCCTAATGAAGTGCACTGACACTAGTTAACAAGTTCTCTGTGTAAATAAATGTAAATCCACACTTTCCCTAATGAATTCCAATATCACGACTCTCTCGAAGTTCAGCGGCAACCGCCTGGGTTCATTAACTACATGCGGTGGTGGAAAGTACATTTGCTAGAGTGCCGTGCTTAAGTGTAATGTTGAGGTAGTTTTACTTTACTTATGTCCATTGTTTTATATAGTTTATAGCCTACTTTTCCACTATACATCCCAGAGAGAGGCAATATGCATACTTTTTGAGCGATGCACACCGCTCCTTTAAATGTCTTGTCTTGTCTTGTCTTGTCTTGTCTTGTCTTGTCTTGTCTTGTCTTGTCTTGTCTTGTCCTGCCTGTCTGTCTGTCGTAGGATTTATGACCTATTGACCCCTGCAGATGCCGGGCCATTCACGCTAAGGACCCACCCATTGACCACTGCAGCACACACACACACAGACACAGACACACAGACGTGCACACACACAGACACTGACACACACACTGCACCGCTCAGTTCAGTTCAAACAGGTCTGATTTTTATCCACCATTTGACAGCTTCACTAGTGAAAAACTATAGTAAGCTTTACTTACTACATCCTATCCTTTAACCGATTAGGCAAATAGCAACGCGCAATCAGCTGATTGGGGTCGCATTTGACACACACACACACACACACACACACACACACACACACACACACACACACACACACACACACACACACACACACACACACACACACAGCCTGCACCGCTCAGTACACATGGGTGTGATTTAAAAAAAACAAGAGTATTGTGGTATAGCTACTTTTACTTACAGGTATAGGGTAAGTGATTTTCTTTGGTTAAAATAAGTGTTTAATAGCTCTACATTCTGATAGTACTTATTGTATATAGTGTATAGAATGTTTGTTCAGTTCATGTCACGCCAGCTCTTTATGAAACGGAAAATGCATTTTCACCTTGGGATACCAATTTTATCCAATCAGGATAGAGAACACTGTCAGGATACAGATTAAACAAGTGATATTGGAAGTGATGACACAAAAAAAGAGCTGACAAAATTAGAACAGTAACCTCCCTGAAAATCTATTTTCTGTGTATTAAGGAGCTGGACGGACAGGAGACTCCTGTTACTGAACAAATACTCTATAGCTTTATGACTATCAGAATATTGTGATTCAACCTTTTAACAAAAATATCACATACCCTAGCTTTTAAGTCAAATACCTGACCTGAGTGCTTCTTCCAACACTGACATCGTCAACTTTTTTTGTGTGGCTTTTTGCCTTTATTTTATATTTTTTATGGAGGGACAGAAAGTAGGCTGACAGGAAATGGGGAGAGAGATGGGGGGGGAAGACATGCAGTAAAGGCCGTCGGGATCGGGAGTCGAACCCGCGGCACACTGCCAGACTGGATTACCAGCCAAGGTGCCTGGACCACTGAGCCATGGCCCAGGTCACCCATCGTCAATTTATATGCTATGCATATATGGTTCTGGTAATTTGGAGACAGAAGGGCAGAAAAAGTGCAGGGGAATTGTCTCTGGTGTGATAATCGCATCATTTCATTTGCTGTTTCTTCTCTGTTGTTTATCATCATTCACATCAAAGACCTCCAAAGTGTGTAATGAGATGTGGTGAGAGCGGGTTAATGCTTGTGTAATGTATATTTATACTACAGTTGGAGGCCATCGATATTGTCCTTTTCTTTTTGCTGAGGTTTGCGTGATCTGCGCAAAAGGACAGTTAACCCATTTTGGGCGGGAACCCCTTTTGGTGTTTTAAACATTATAATTTAGCTATTGAAAAATAGCAGATCTACAAGCTCATAGCGCGCCACCGAGTGGCGCGCTACGAGCTTTGTAGGTCTGCTATTAGTGAAAATATTTATTTCAGCAAACTGAAGGATTTAGATGGATTTTTAAAAATGTTGAGGTCAGGCCTAAATGGGTCAAATGATAAGGGACAATATCGGTGGCACCCAACTGTATGCCTCATCATCTAAACAAAAATAAAGACGCCCCCAGAGGTCTCGAGTCGCATGTAAACAACCCTGCATGTGTGCTTGTGTGAGAGTCGCATGTAAACAACCCTGCATGTGTGCTTGTGTGAGAGTCGCATGTAAACAACCCTGCATGTGTGCTTGTGTGAGAGTGTGCAGCACACACTGTACACATGGGTACAGGTATAGGGCTGAGTGATGTGACTTCAAATCAATATTAGGGACGCACGATTAATTGGTAGCATAATCGGAATAATACAGATTATTTCATCGGTTTTCACCAGCTAAAATGTTTTTAAATGAGAAATGTAAAAAATCATCAATGAGTTCAATATAAATCAAAAGTGTCTAGTACCTCTAGTCTAGAACAAAAGCCACATTTTTCTACATTTAATTTGTGTACTCATCTCATTTAGTAGTCATTCAGTTGTGAAAACAGACACTTGGAAAAGAGTATAGGCTATTGTTACTTTTTTTTAACCGGCTTTGGGCTAAGCCCCTAGGGCCTACACTTGTTTCCATTGTGGTCCTCTGTATAATCTCGGAATCGGTCAGAATCGGTATGGGTGGTTAATCAGTCTAATCAATTTAGTTGATTCTAAAACATATTTAGATTTTTTTGTTTTGTTTGTTTCAAAACAAAAAATCCTTGCTTCTAGATTAATTGGTTATAAGTCGGTTATTGGTTCTAAATATCAGTTTCGATATATTTAAGCAATAAGCCACAAGAGGTGCTTTCTGTCTTTGCAAGGCCGCCCGGAGCCACTCATTCACAATCCTAGTTCGGGCGGTGCTTAGACACCCGCACGGCCAGGGTGTAAGGAAATCAAGCGCTCCCCTTCCCTAATTCAGCTACAGAGATGCTGGATCACTAACGCACCTGGGATTGATATAAACTGATTTAAGGTGTAGATTATTGTGACATTTACTACATGGTCTAATCAGAAACCAGCCATTCAGAATCAAGTATTAGGGACTAACCGGTTTAGAAATGTGGTTAATTGCCAGCCCTAGTTCTTACTGTCCGATTAATTGCATCTGTGCGTTTGATTGGTTGACACCGGATAACAACCCATAGTACATTTTGTTATGTACATTAGTCATATAGCACACTTTGAGGTGATTGAAGGTGCTGCATGTGTGCTACTTCTAAATATTCTAAATATAATATGTACTGTAAGCATATGTTTATGTATGTACATTCATGCATGAAAAGTGTCAGGCATGCCTGTGTGTGAGGGAAGTGAATATTATTGTAGATGGGTGAGGGGTGCTACTGCTCCAGGTATAGCCTATAGTGTGATTGTGTGTGGGTATACAGTAGCTGTCTCAGTACTGAGCGTGCGTACGTGCATGCGTGCATGCGTGTGTGCGCATGTGCGAGAATATAGTGAAGAAGAATGGCAAAAATAGCAGATACAAATCATACAAGCTGTGCCATGTTGGGAGCTTCAGGCATGCTGGCACACACACTCATACACCCACTGTCACGCACGCGCGCACGCACACACACACACACACACACCGGTTGAACAACTTGAAAGCAGTGCAGTGGTCACTGGTCAGTGGCTCTGGGTTAACCTCCATGCGACCTCTCATATCCCGTAGTTCCCCTTATGGGACACATGACAGGTTGAAACAGGCTGTTTTCCTTGGCTGTGGAAAGGGACCAGGGCTTTGCAAGTAGAGGTCACAACACTGTGTCTCTGTCCCAGCAGCACTGAGCTCCAGCTCAGCCCCTTATTGGGCCCTGAAGGACCCCGCTGCTGCTGTTACAGGTTTTATGTTTGTCAGGTGATATGTCACCGGAGCGGACCACAATTATTTCTGCATTGCCAAGTTATATGCGTTTGCACTCAAGCCTAGCCTTGATCTCATTGTTCCTGCGCTGTTCCATTAAAATGATGTGAAGCAGTAGTCTTGCGGAACAGCCACGTGAAACAGAGCAGACGTTTTTATATCTTCTGGACTGTTTCTGGGAAAGGATTGGTGTGCCCCATATGTGGCAGATACTTTGACTTTTCTTGATTGTAATATGAACGGATGAATCAATCAAAATTCATTGCACGTTATACAAGCCAGTTCCCCATATCGTCGAAATTTCACTGTGAGATGGAAAGCCTAATTGTGAATGACTTTAACAATCAATACTCTGAAGAAAGAAATATATTGTTGCTGTCGGAGCGGAAACCTTTGGTTTTTGTCCCATAAATTAACACCCTACTTCGTCATGTAAGCTCACTGTGAGCTTTTTATCAGCTATTTTCACTTTCACTGTTTTTGTATTTTTACAAATACAATGTTTCCACCCGACATCAATGATATATGAAATATATTAATGAAGCCTGGAAATCAGTAGGCCTACTGATCTTTGTTATCGATGCTCCAGCAGCCTTATTGGATAGCATTGTCCTCTGTCAGGGATTTCAAAACTACTTTAGGATACTAAGCATCAAATGTATACCCTAAAGCCAGTATCATTTACAACGTAATATGAGGCAGGTGATGACCATGTATCACCAGTGGAGCTGTTTAATATATATTTACAACAGAAGGTAATGCCTTAAAGTTTAAACACAAACCATGCCAAGGCTGGTCTCCTGTGTTGGGTCTCTGGGCTACACGCACACACACACACACACACACACACACACACACACACACACACACACACACACACACACACACACACACAGACACAGACACAGACACAGACACACACACACGTCACACACCAATAATAATAATACGCATTCATGTAATTTCCGGACTTGAATGTTTAATGTTAGTGTCTGTTTCACAACATTGCGAGTGAGAGACACCAGATTTCTGTCTTTATTTTATCCTGAGCTTGGGGGCAATAACATTGCTTGAGAGAGAGAGAGAGAGAGAGAGAGAGGGAGGGAGGGGGGGTGGGGAACTTGGGGTGAAATTGAAAACGGACGAAGAGCAGAGAGTAAGATCGTATATTTGTCACTGCGAGAAGAATAGGGAAGTGGAGATCTGAGATCTGTGAAAGCAGGGCCAAGTTCTGAGGAGACCCGTAGACTTGCTTGCATGGCCTATTGGCCCGCCAGCAGTTATGGACTTGATGCACGGTGTTGCACACTGAATAGCTTTGATATTCTTGTGAGTTTGTAGGTTGGCTTTGGTTTGTATTCACCGGGCGACACCAGCGCGAAAAACAAAGTATAAATCCGGCATGATAAGCCAAACTAGAGAGCAGTCTTCAATGCAAACATATTGTACTACCCAAGTGTGTGTTTCCCCCGTTGTCAGGCGGCGGCCTCAGGTCAGACAGGGAGAACAGGCTATAGTCTGGTGGCTTAGTGCACTTTTTTAGGAAAATTGTGCACTTGCGGTTAAAAGCGCCAACTTTTGTATGAGGCTTCTTTAAAGAAGCCTCATACAAAAGTTGGCACTTTTATTTAGTATGTCCTAAAGTTTAGGACATACTAAAGGATCTAGGAGCCTATGATGGGCCAAGGAAGAAGGGTCATGGGTGCCAGTTTGGCTGAGCATTCCAGAGGTTTCCAGAGCTTGCAGAGAGCTGATCCAGATGCACCTGTAAAGATGACTGTAGTACCTGCAAATGCAGCAATGCAAATTTGGACTGTTCCCCACTTTGCACTATGATGCATATCCTTGTACTATAATGGGAAGGGGGAGCAAACCAATATGCCCGTTTATCCGTCCGGCTTCCCCTATGAAACCACTCCGTTAGCACACATCTCTCCATGCACAAAGAATTCTGCATGCCACAGGAATCCATCTGCACTACATTGCCTCCACGCACCTGTCATATTTACTATACAAATATTGCTTCTGTGTTCTGTTATTGCACAACATTTTGCGTTACATCACAATTTCCACATTCACCGACCCCTCCCCTTTTCACTGCACACACACACACACACACACACACACACACACACACACACACACACACACACACACACACACACACACACACACACCGCAGTACAGTACAGTACACTACAGTCCAGTACAGTATGGTACAGTACAGTACAGTATCCTCTGCATTTAGGCCTACTATTAGGAGCAATGGGCACTATAAATACGGCACCCAGGGAGAAGTTAGGGGTTTAAGTGTCTTGCTCTGGGACAGTTTGACACACACCGGGTGGGCCGGGAGGTGAACCGAGACGTCTTCTCTACCCACTCAGCTACAGCCGCCTTAACTCAATTATTCAGGTATATTTTTGAGAATATTTCTAAATCAATCCATGCACAGGAAACCAGCTCAGTGGACTTGTGGTTAGAGTGTCCGTCCTGAGACTGGGAGGTTGGGATTTGATCCCATGGCCAGGCCTGGGTACCAAATTAAGACTATAAAATTGGACCCACTGCCCCCCTGCTTGGCATTCAGCATAAGGGTTGGATTGGGGATAAGTTCCTGCGACAGACTAGCACCATGGCTACGGTGTCGAGCTGCCACACGGCACGCTACAGAAACAGGAGCTGCAGAGTCCTGGCCTATATGGGCCGCTCGGCAAAGCTTACTTACCGGTATGCACAGGGAAAAGATCTATGTTTATGTAGTACTAGAGCGTTACCCATTGGGCACTGGCCTACTCGGAACGATGCAAGTTGGAAATGCATGCCCCACCCAGTTATTATGTCTGTCCCTCTTATGCCCATATATGGAGTTATTTGTGTGATAACTCCATTTGTGTGACAGGTCAGCTCCATATATGGAGATCTAGGGGTGAGGGGTGATGTCAGAACAGCAGTGTGATGTCAGAACAGGCCAGCTCCATATATGGAGATGTAGGGGGGATCTGGATGTAGGGACTGCTAAATCCGTTGTATTTATATTGCATTTATGTAATGTCCATTAATATGCATTGTCCCATCTAAATAAAGAAATAAAGTAAAGTAAAGGATTTGGGCCCTGTTTGGAGCCTGGGCAGAGGCTTTTGTGCTTGCTCTGGACAACCGTGGGTCCGACGAACTCGACACCGGGCACTGCACTCCCATGTGGTGGTGTAGTGGAACACGTGTCAAAATTGAAGTCGGTGGGGCGAACGGTTCTCGAGTTACGTGGATTACAGATAACAGACCTACAGAGACACATATATAGACAGACGATATAGGCCTTACTGTGTGAGCGAAGCTGTAAATAGAATAACATGTACTGCTACTGAGGCCGATATGGTCCTTATGAACACTGTAAAGGTCATGATCAGTACAACTCGTAACCATCTGGTCCTTGGCTCCAAACAGTGGTCTAACCACAAACCTTTGGCCGGACAGGTGCTGCAGTGTGACCACGGCACCACGCAAGCCCTCTCTGCTGGACACGAAGGTCAGGCCAGCTACTGTATAAAGCCGTTTTTTAACAGCAGGTGACAGCCAGACTAATTTTCCGGAAGTGCATTATTTGTCAATGGGACCCGGCAACAACTGGCGATAGCAGGCGAACAGGCGATGGTCGAAAAGTAGGCGGAGGAACGTCGCCCGAAAAGATGAAAATAATTCATCTTTTGGGCGACGTCGTCGGGCGATAGCAGGCGATTAGGCTATAGCCAATTAAATTCATGTGTCGCTCACCGTTCTCCTGCTGTTAAAACGCACTCAGTGAGTCATAATTAGTATGTACATTATGCGTACTGTATGTCTTTCACTGAAAATGGAAGATATACAAGCCGAAAGGCGTTATGAGCTTGTATATTTAGTGTGTGACATGTGTGACACACATAAATCAATCTCAAGACAGCAGGGAAAACGGCGAGAGAGCTCCGCAGTACTGCCTTTCCTGCACTCATCACGTCAGCGCGGCTCCTGGATTGATGGATGCTGCGTGTAAACGACAAAGTGATCTCGTCAGTCAAAGCGACAGCGAGACATGCAGAGAGAGACAGAGGTGTGAACCTGTCCCTTCTCGGGGCGTTCACTGTGAATGCCCAGAAGGGACAGGTCAGGGTGATTGGAGCTGGATAATACATTATAGGGCTTTATTCACAGATGCTCCTTCATTCATGAACATAAAAACAGACTGTGGTCAGACATGTACACTCACAGGCCAAACATTCCACAACTTAGGCTTGTGTGATTCATCATTCGGCCACACAGCAATGTAGGTTGTTGCGGGTTAGACAGAACCGATTAAACGGTTTTATTGGGGGAAAATTAGCATCCAGACACGGCAAAAATCTTCCTACTGTACTGCATGTGAACGGCAGTGTTGTGCTACTGTTTGGGGCTCTGGCTTTGGCTGGGGTCACAGTGAGCACTGAGCAGTTTCCCAAAGGAGTTCACGAGGGACAAATACCATTCGCCACACGAGTGACTCATTTATTGCGTCATTGTGTAATTTATTTGTATTTACAGCGCTTTTGCAATTAAAGCTACACAGCCGTCAGATCATTGAAGTGCATTTCAGATGTTGAAATTGATGGCATCACAGCTGCACAAATAAAAAAGAATAATAAAAAAAAAGTTAGCTTGGTCCTTGGACACAAAGTGCCTTGTGTCCCCAGCCTACTGTAGCTTCCATGGAGGTCTTCATTTTCTGTTTTACGTGATCGTGGCTTTCTGCCAAACACTAAACTCTATGCATAGTGAAATCAGAGGTATAAAGGGAGACTGATATATTTTTGATTGCTCTTTTAATGGCTTGACCCGCTGACTCTAATCAGAATACAGGAAGGAAGTATCAGCCCTGGTAACCCGTGGTCAAATTACCTCCAGCTGAACATCCATGAAACAAAGGAGATGGTGTTTGACTGTTTGACTCTGGTTGAAGGACAGCCCATAGAGTAGGTTGCTTCTTTAAAATCCCTTGGTACTGCATTCTCCAATATCCCTTCATTACAGTTGTGTTTGTAATACTATTGAATCTGCCTTCACTTCTTCCATCAGTCTTCTATGGTCTTCTATATAAGAGAAAGGGCAGCTTGAGAACATTGTCACGGCTGTCACTGAGTGAGATCACAAGTTGCGCCTGACCCAGAATCAGTCAATCTACTGTACACGTAAGATGGCAGTCTGTACCCTCTTATAGACAACTAGCCTCTTGACATTCACACCATTACACAGCAGTGCAAGCAAAATATGCATTCCAGATGCATCCATATTTTGAGACTGATGAAAAGTGTCTGTCTGTTTGCCCCCAGGAACAAATGAATGGTTTGAAAGATGAATTGACGCTCTTCATCCAAGGAGCTCAGGTGACTCTATCTTACACTTGAGCTGACTGCAACAAAGAAAGATAAATTAAATGTAGTCACATTTCTGCAGATGAAGACATTCACAAATGTAAGAAAACAGAAGCCAGGCAGTTTGAAGCCTTCTGAATACATAATTAAACTAGAAATGCATTCTCTCGAGATGCCAACTTGCGCCTTACTCACAAGTAGGCCATGTATGGCCTACTTGTGCGCAAGCAGAGCGTGCCATGAGGTACGCTCACCACTGACATCACCGCAACCTCAGTCGTTGAAGTGAACAGGCCAGACTCAACTGACTCTGGCCTATAGAGCTCTCTGCTGTCTGGTGTACGGCTGCTGCCCTGAGTCCTATAGCTCTCTGCTGTCTGTCTGGGTATGACTGCTGCTCTGAGTCCTCGAGCTCTCTGCTGTCTGTCTGGGTATGACTGCTGCTCTGAGTCCTCGAGCTCTCTGCTGTCTGTCTGGGTATGACTGCTGCTCTGAGTCCTAGAGCTCTCTGCTGTCTGTCTGGGTATGACTGCTGCTCTGAGTCCTCGAGCTCTCTGCTGTCTGTCTGGGTATGACTGCTGCTCTGAGTCCTCAAGCTCTCTGCTGTCTGTCTGGGTACGACTGCTGCTCTGAGTCCTCGAGCTCTCTGCTGTCTGGGTACGACTGCTGCTCTGAGTCCTAGAGCTCTCTGCTGTCTGTCTGGGTATGACTGCTGCTCTGAGTCCTAGAGCTCTCTGCTGTCTGGTGTACGACTGCTGCTCTGAGTCCTAGAGCTCTCTGCTGTCTGTCTGGGTATGACTGCTGCTCTGAGTCCTAGAGCTCTCTGCTGTCTGTCTGGGTATGACTGCTGCTCTGAGTCCTAGAGCTCTCTGCTGTCTGTCTGGGTACGACTGCTGCTCTGAGTCCTAGAGCTCTCTGCTGTCTGTCTGGGTATGACTGCTGCTCTGAGTCCTCAAGCTCTCTGCTGTCTGTCTGGGTACGACTGCTGCTCTGAGTCCTAGAGCTCTCTGCTGTCTGTCTGGGTATGACTGCTGCTCTGAGTCCTCGAGTTCTCTGCTGTCTGTCTGATTACGACTGCTGCCCTGAGTCCTAGAGCTCTCTGCTGTCTGTCTGGGTATGACTGCTGCTCTGAGTCCTCGAGCTCTCTGCTGTCTGTCTGGGTACGACTGCTGCTCTGAGTCCTAGAGCTCTCTGCTGTCTGTCTGGGTATGACTGCTGCTCTGAGTCCTAGAGCTCTCTGCTGTCTGTCTGGGTATGACTGCTGCTCTGAGTCCTAGAGCTCTCTGCTGTCTGTCTGGGTATGACTGCTGCTCTGAGTCCTAGAGCTCTCTGCTGTCTGTATGGGTATGACTGCTGCTCTGAGTCCTAGAGCTCTCTGCTGTCTGGGTACGACTGCTGCTCTGAGTCCTAGAGCTCTCTGCTGTCTGTCTGGGTAGGACTGCTGCTCTGAGTCCTAGAGCTCTCTGCTGTCTGGGTACGACTGCTGCTCTGAGTCCTAGAGCTCTCTGCTGTCTGTCTGGGTATGACTGCTGCTCTGAGTCCTAGAGCTCTCTGCTGTCTGTCTGGGTACGACTGCTGCTCTGAGTCCTAGAGCTCTCTGCTGTCTGTCTGGGTATGACTGCTGCTCTGAGTCCCTATAGAGCGTCGCAGTCCTGCCTCCTACCCTGGACCAGGAAATGAAACCCAATGCATTATTCTCATAGACATTTCTTAAAGTATTTATTTAAAGACGGTTACGCCGCGGACAAAGCCAACTCGAGTCGTGACAACTCATGACAACACAAACAATATTTTGGATCAAACAAATAATTACAAAGAAGAAAAACAACAAAAGAAGTGTTGTAACCTGACGTTTTTTTCTTCTTTCTAATTATTTGTTTGGTCCAAAATATTGTTTGTGTTGTCATGAGTTGTCACGACTCGAGTTGGCTTTGTCCGCGGCGTAACCGTCTTTAAATAAATACTTTAAGAAATGTCTATGAGAATAATGCATTGGGTTTCATTTCCTGGTCCAGGGTAGGAGGCGGGACTGCGACGCTCTATAGAGTCCCTATATAAGCTACTTTGAAGCACAGTGTCCGGTAGTGTCTACTGCCTGGTACAACTGCTGGTCTAAATCCTCTGTAAATCCTCTCTACTTTGAGTGCTACTAATGTCTAATACAACTGCTGTTGTCATACCTATTACAGTACAGTGAGGAACCCCCACCGGGAGGACACACAGTAGTGCCGCCGTCCTACTCCTCCCGCTGAACACCCCCCTCTGACGGGCACCACCCCAGTCTGTAAGAGTCGCCAGCACAGCTACAAAGCTTGCCCTACCTTTACATTGCCAAAGCAAGTGTCAAAATACAGTTGGAGGGGGGAACCCACTACCCAGCATAGTGTGCTAAACAGAACTGTCCCATTGCATCGTTGTATACATGTTATACAGTGTATAAAGCTTTTTTTCCCATGCACTTTTAGAACAACTGCCTGTATGGACACTCGGCCAAGCCGAATGCACTGCAGTGGAGATTCCACAGATTCCACGGTGGTGGACAGGTACTTTAACCCTGCGCCACCAAAGCACCTAACTGAAACACTTTTAAGGCTGCTCTTTCACTCTAAGCCACTCTCTTAGGTCTTAGTTCACTAAACTCCAGTCGTCTGAATCTTGTCTTAACCACACACATTTTCTGAACCCTTTCTTACGCTCCTGACAAATGTATGTACTGTAGGTATAGCAAGTTGAATTCTTAACTTGAAGAAGCATTAATAAATCTTCTGCAGTATCCTCAGATGGGACACTACTCCCCATATGACACAGACTGCAGTGGATGAGGTTGATGTTGCAGATAGTGGCCGAGGGTGACGTCACCTTTATTTGGGAACAAACCTCCTTGGCTCACACATGGATCTATTTAAATTGTTCACTGGAGCTTAACGCTCCGCTTAAGATTTTAACAAGCAGCTCTGTGGATATGAAAGTTCTCGTCCATCAAAATCGTGTTCCTCAGAGATGGAGGAATATCGTGGGATGATAGCAATGGGATGATTGTAAAAGTAAAACACGTTTATTGATGGTGAAGATGTGTGCGCCCCTAAACCCGCGTGTCGCCGCAAAGTCGCAGCCGTGCTAGTCTTTGTCAGTAACAATCCAAATCGGCTGCTCTGTTATTCAAGTGTGCGTGTTTGTATTTTCGGCTGATGGTCTCCACATGTTTGAGAGCATGCCGAGTTGCAGGGAGGCCTATTATAACTCTCTGTTGTGTGATTCTGTCGCATCTGATTGGATATCCTCTTCCCTCTGTCAAACACACTGCTAACCTTGTGCACACGCACGCATGCGCGCGCACGCACGCACGCACGCACGCACGCACGCACGCACGCACGCACATCACACCACACCACACCACACCACACCACACCACACCACACCACACAACACAACAACTCTAAAAACCTTTTCAATCCTGACATATTTACACATTTTCTCTTGTGAGTACCAGGAAATTGGTCCTCACAATGTCAACTTGTCAATTAACTTCCTCTACCTGCAATTGCCAAATTACAAGTGGGGACATTTGTAAAACCTGAGTATTACTCTACCCCAGTACTTGAGTCATAGTCAAGTATAGGCCTACTCCTGGATTATGCTTTTAAAAATACTTATCCAAAAGTACAAATTACAAAGTATGTGTTATTTGGTACGTGTGGGCACTTTGGGCATATAGGCCCGTAAACGGGTGCTCTCCCTGCATCCCATGCAGTCCTGCCACTTTCTCCAGCTGTCCCCATGTGTGGCCTCTCTTCACATCTGCATCCAGGCCGGGGCGACTGTGGCTCAGGAGGTAGAGCAGGTCGTCCAATGATCCATGGGTCGGCGGTTCGAATCCCGGCTCCTCCTGTCCACATATCGAAGTGTCCTTGGGCAAGACACTGAACCCCAAATTGCCCCCGATGTGCTGGTTGGTACCTTGCATGGCTTCCGCCGCAATCGGTGTATGAATGTGTGTGTGAATGGGTGAATGTAATGCACTATATGTAAAGTGCCTTGGATAAAGGCGCTATATAAATGCACCATTTACCATTTACCATTTAGGTCACGTCGCCAGGTGTTTCTTGGTCTGCCCCACTTCCTTTATCTCCCCTGTGGGTTCCAGAACAGGGCATGTCTTGTGATATTGATTCTCAGCTCACAGTTACATGATCTGACAGTAATGAACAAGAAAACCTGCCCGGCTTCACTGTCTGAGAAAAATAATAGGACGGAGGGAGAAAAGTTAATAGCCAAATGGAAATGGACCAAACGCACATTAAACCCAGTTCCGCTGTGGACAGGTGTTAATATGAGAGGGCATTGTTGATCCTGATGTATTAGCATAAGACCTGGCAGCACCTCATTTACATTTTGAATATATCAACCTCCCTGGGGGGGAAAAAAAATACAAATTCACAATTGCATTGCAAGCTGTAGGCCTCCCTAAACAACGGCGCAGAGCAAAGCGAAATGTAATCGGAACAAACGGCTTGAGATTGTATGTAATACTGAAATGCAAAATGAACAAATAATTATGACGCTCACTAGAACCAATATGTATAAAGTATTGTGAATGATGTCTAACACGCGTTTCATTTTCATTTCAATGGATACAGACATACAGTATATGGAAAGTGACCACCGAAGCCAATATTCTGCTTGGTTTAACTTTAAATGATTGTTGATGCCTGCAGGTTAATTAGTACTTCGTTGTACAATGAGTAGCGAAAACAGTTTCCCAGTTTATGTGCAATTTTGCGGTGGTTGGGGGACCCCAGAAAAAGTAGTTAATATAGTGTCACAATCATTTCAACCACATTATCCAAATGTTATACTGTGGCTCTTTTTTGTGCAAATCTAAACATTTTTGTGCAAATCTTATACATATTTTTAAAGCAAACACCTTTTGTTTTTGCTTCTGGTGGTCCCTGGAACAAAACATTTTGAGATGGGGGTCGGCGGCCAAATAAATAGGTCTGTAATTTTGGGCGTCTTTGACATGAAATCATTTGAGAACTATACTTCAACATAAGTTTGCGGCATCTGCCTCATTGATGGGTTAATCATCATAATTATGTCCAATATAGCCTACTGTAGGTACAACAGGTAGGTATAAGTTGAAAGTGACAACTTTCATCTCACAAGTAAAGAGACTGATAGCAGTACAGTCACTACAGTATTAGTCCCACAGGCATCGGTGTCTGTCTTCCATTAGTTGGACTGACATCTAACACTGTGATGAGATCAAACGTTTGCAAGGGAACATCCAAGGAAGCTCCATAAAACAAATCATGTGAATTAATGACCCACACGTTTGAGATATCTCTGCCTTGGATTGCATTCCACAGACATCTGCTATGTCCCAACTTAAGAAGCACAAGAAACACGCAGCCCCATTCCCTTATAATTGAACTACACGGACAAACTTATCTTCTCATTATTATGAAATGCCATATTCACACTTCTCAGTATAGCTCTAATTAGCGGAGGGAATGTAAAGTGTAGTTCTAGAACGCTATCAAGAGGCCACGTGCAGAGGCTTAATTTGCAAGTGTGATTGTCTGTGCCGCTAGCTGTCTGAGCCTTATTAAAATAATATCTTTTAGTGAAGACATGTCTTTCAGGAAGAAGATGGGCATAGTTTTTCTACATCAAATTAACCACTTCAGCCCCAATTTTCCAAAAGATCACAACGCTTCGCGATGCAATACATTGTGATCGACCGATTCTGATATTTTCTGACAATGAATGATATACCCAAAATCGGGGTATGTTGCTAATGGAAAGAGTGTGTGTGTGTGTGTGTGTGTGTGTGTGTGTGTGTGTGTGTGTGTGTGTGTGTGTGTGTGTGTGTGTGTGTGTGTGTGTGTGTGTGTGTGTGTGTGTGTGTGTGTGTGTGTGTGTGTGTGTGTGTGTGTGTGTGTGTGTGTGTGTGGTTGGGGGGGGTTGGCTGTTTCTTCTGATGTGCATGTGCCCCCCCAAGGTCATCACAAAGTCAGGATAGGCCTGATTATTGCCCCCCCATCTTGATTCAAGCGGCTTTGATTGCAACGCTCAACTCTGTGTCTGCTTTCGTGCCAAAACATACTCACAGTTAGTTTAGTGCAGCGGGAGCAGCAGAAATGTGGTGAAGCGCTTGGCAAATGGAAGTAATTGTTTAATGAGCCGTGTAATCAGTCTATCAGTGTGTTGATATTGCTGATCACTGTGGATAAAGCAGGCTAAATCGCAATTACTGCATGTTACAACGCGTAACTTGTGTGCATCATGCAGCTTGTACCAAGCCCTGTGGGCGATCTTTATCATTTAGACTATATGGAGGCATACGGGTGGCATAGAGGCCTTCAGAGAGTTGTCTTTCTGGCAGCGGTGCCTCCGGGCTTGGCCGGGCACTCCAATCAGCACAATCTTGGGAATCTGACAGCAGTGGTGTGAAGAAATAAATAAGTACATGTATTCAAGTACTGTGCTTAAGTATAATACGTTGTTTCTTTACATAATGTGATGAAAAATCACTGTTTTAAACCCACATTAGACAGTAGTTTGTAGTTGACACACCTGCAGGCCACCTGGTGCTCCACTGACACTGCAGGACAATAATGACTTTGGCACCAGGCTCAACATCATCATGCCAGAGCTAATTATGAGCAAGAAGGTTCTCATTCATCTTCTGTAAGTGTTCCTCCAACAACCTGATTCCACATGGAAAGTGCTCTGCAGCCACAAGGCCATTGGCGGTAGGCTGCTAAAGAGTCCCCCCCCCCCCCCGGACAATCAGACACAAATTAAAGAAAAATAAGCTTGGGAAAGCCAAGCCTGTGTGATGAACAGCGGCAAGGTACAGGCAGTCAAGACACAGGCCACTTACAGCAGTGGTTCTCAACCTGTGTGTGTCTCCCCCAGTAAGGCTATCCAACGTTGAAGATGCCACTACCTACTGGCGAAATGTGGAATTGCAACACTTTAATGGAGGTGGACGCCGGACGGACGTTCATGACGTCACGTGCGTAAGCCCGGACCTCAAAATTGAGGTCCGGGGCTAGGCTAGGCTAAACTTCCGCTCACTCGAGCCATTGAGTTATAATTATACTTCCGGCAGTCTTCCGGGTGCTTCAAAACGCCACTGAGCAACTTCCACTGAAATGGGTGGGGCTAGCAATCCGGTTCGGTCTCTATCCTTTATAGCTCTATGGTGTCTCCACATAATTTGGGGTGGGTGCGGGACCACAGAAAAAGTAATTAAAAGACAAGAAAAAACTATATAATGTACTCTTCGTAACTCTTGTCTTCTTCTTCTTCTTCTTTGTATTTGTTCTCTTTTTTGTGATAGTATTTATTTTCCCGCCAGGCCAGACAGCCGAAGGCCGGAGACTATGTTTTCACTCCTGTCCGTCCGTTGTGGGAGGGGCCAATTAGAATGCAGCATCATGAATTGCCGTGAACCTTTGCTCGCACACTCCCAGTAGGCAAAGGAAGAATGTCAAACCTCACCGCAAATATTTCAAATCGGTCTCAAGGTGGCATTATAACAGCCCTCATGTTCCTTGGTTTATAGCGCTCCTCCCCATATCGGCCATTTTTACCGGCATTTCGCCTTTTCTTCAAAGTATACTCCAACACATTTTGTCCAAAACTCACACAAATCAGTAGCCTATAAATACTATCTCTGATGCATCAATCAGATTTCTCATGTTCCATTTAAATTGGCTATGCCAAGAGGGCACTTTTTTTGTTATTAATACTTGTATGCTGCTAATATAATGTAACAAAGATCATCTTGAATCTTGAACTCTGTCAAGATGATGAACAGAAGAAAGAATAATACATCCGCTGGACGGCACTAGGTGGTAAATAAAAAAACGCCGACCCATGGATCATTGGACGACCTGCTCTACCTCTTGAGCCACAGTCGCCACAGTGCAGGACAAACAGTGGAAAAGACAAGATAGAAGTCTGCACTGTTTGCAAACTCCCAGCCAAGGCTTTATTTTAGATTAACGTTTCCACACAGAGTTGACACACAACACACACAACTCAGAGATGAATGTGTACAGGAAAGTCTGCAATGCAACCATGACTTACATTGGTCATTCATAACAAAATGTGTTGGAAATAAAATGAGCCCCGCCCCCTATACCCTTTCCCATTGACCTCACCACCAAATGTTGGAGGAATCACTCTTCTAACCTGTTCTTCTCTCCTCATTAAGCCTAATGAGAGTCGTAATTGCGCACCCGGCGTTCTTAATTTGCAGAATCTATACATATACATTTAGATTGAATTGTTGCATATGGCCAGACACCATTTGATGTATTTCTGCCATTATAAGGCTATTAGGAGCCCTTCAGAGCTCTCATGTGATCAAATTCCTAAATCTCTACCTGATGGAAGTTCTCAGGGATGGAGAGACAAGCCAACTAAAAAGAGCTGCAGAAAGATTCTGTCTGTCTGTCTGTCTGTCTGTCTGTCTGTCTGTCTGTGCATACATGGTGTATATATGTATATATACACCATGTATGCATCGACGAACTGCGTCGACGAACTGCGATGAATTGCTATTTATCTATTCAACATGAATTGTAACCTTTTGCATTCTTCTTATTTATTGGTACCCCTCTGTTTGTACTTTTGTATCTTGTTCTACTGTCTGAATATGTGATGTGAATAATGTGTCTGTTTTTAGTGCACTGAAACAAATTCCAATCAACTCTGTTGACATGGCAATAAAGTCTTGAATTTTGAATCTGAATCTTATGATAGTAATCATATAATGAGCTATAGGTATATACACATATACAATTATGTACCCTATAACACATGCACACACACACACACACACACACACACACACACACACACACACACACACACACACACACTATTGTATGTACTCTGGTGATTGCAGCATATAGCTGCCACGGTAAAGCGTTGTGGTTCAGATGGCTGTTTCATGTGCTTCTTTTAGACGCTCTTCACAGCGAGACAGTCAGCGAAGCACTTTGATGATGTCACTTCTGAGGGACTCCTTGTAGCTGTAGTTCTTCATAGATGTCTCCACGTGACGACCTGCATTATCTCTCATTTTGCAGCTGACAGACATTGTGTGGGTCTTATTTTCAAGACAGGAGACTGTGGGCATCATAACATTTCATGGGTTGTGACTGTGAGCAACTTATTTTAGAGCCGAATAAAAGTCGGTTCGGCTCCGTAGAACCTACAGTGTGACGTCATTTGAGGTTCGGGGGGGGTGGGTACTGTCCTAAAGTAGGCTCTTCGGTGCTACTGAAAATTTCTGACGAGGTGAAATAATTTCGGCACTACAGCGGTAAATGGTTTTATTTATTTATTTTACTCAAGGTTCAGCATGGGTTTAGTGTGGTCAAGGTTCAGGAACACATCTGGGGAAGCCATTCTACATGAGAATGATGTCAGCTTTGAAGGAATTATCCAATCTAGTCTAATTCATTAGCCCTTATCATCCCAGTAACAGTCAGGTATTAATGTCTTAATGTCAGGTATTAACGGTGCCGAAGGCATCTCCGGCACCGTTAAGCCGGTCGATGCCAAATTTTGCACACACACACTCCCTGGATGCCAACGATGAACCTCTGCCCCAAATTTTCCAGAACGGCCTGTTATAGCGCCACCAGGAGGCCGACTTTTGAAAAACACATTTGTTGATATTACCCCCCTTTCTGAAACCAGCTCCTCGCCACTCGCTCTACACACTTGCCCTCGATATTCGCGTTCACGCGAGGCTGCGCCATATTAAGTGTCATCCGAAACCAAGCAGCCTTGAGTGGAAGTGGCTTATAAAGCCCTCAAGAGCGAGTCTGTGCCTATCTAGACTCGATTGCCTTGTGCAGCCCTGTTCTCTGTCCGCATGGAAACCGCGACCTACAAATGTAAGTACATTTCTTTATTTACCCCACCGTGAAAAAACTATAAATGAAAGTTATGAAACCACACAAACAAAACAACTTTTAACACAATGATTTATAAACACCATGGATGTATATGACATGTCATTTTTGACAGTCACGCTGTATTTCCTCTTTCCATATTAATGAAATCCACATGTCACAAACATACACGATGCGATGCAATATAACTGTACAAACAAAATAACAGGTAACACAATTGCGTGATGGTAACCATGGCAACGAATGGTGTCTGTTTCCTGTTTCTGCACAAGGAGGGCGAGTGTATTTCCAAACAGTTTTTTATACCCAGCACCCTAATCAAGGGAACTTGATTCAGCTGGAGGGGCACTTTCTGACGAGGGAACCTCCCGAGAGCACTTCAAGTCAAGGGACTGGTTTCAGAAAGGGCCGTACTCCAGATTCTGTCCAAAAATCCCGCAAATCGTTACACACTATCTCTATAGTCATGTGTTCAAGCCGGATCTGTCCGATATTTCATATTCCATCCTAATTGGCTAATATTGGCTTTCAAAGTTTGCAGGATTGGCCCGTTTTGAACAAAACGCCTCAAATCATGAACGCAGCGTGCAATTTACGTGAAATCTTTAACGGACTTTCCTACTAGGCTGAGGAATATATCCCACCCTTTTCACATTGGCCTGTTATAGCGCCACCAACAGGTGGATTTTTGCAAAACACATTTTTGAAACAAAATGCCTCAAATCATGAACACAGCGTGCAATTTACGCGAAATCTTTTACAGACTTTCCTACTAGGCTGAGGAATATATCCCACCCTTTACACATTGGCCTGTTATAGCGCCACCAACAGGTGGATTTTTGCAAAACACATTTTTGGAACAAAAAGCCTCCAATCATCCAATTGCCAAACAAGGCGTAAGACGAAAGGGCACCATTTTCACATTGGCCTATTATAGCGCCACCAGGAGGCCACAACCTGACCTGCCCTGATGGAGACCTGTGCCCCGAGGGGCACTTTTATCTAGTTTGCCTTGATTCCCAAGCTCTCCTGGCATTATCTACACACTATCTACATTCTACAATAACTCACTCACCTGTGATAATATTTTTCTCTGGCAAAGCAATTCAGAGATGTCAGATGAAACCATAGCAGTGCGTTAAATGAACATTAAACTCATACATTCTGTCATTACTCCTAAGCCCTAATTACCCCCACAGTGGGGCAACGGGGAGGCCATGTCTATACCTGGCCTACTGCTGCCTCGCAGCCTAATTGTTCTAACACACATGTACTCTTGCGCACACATAAACACATGTATGCTATATACGCAGCTTTGCTCCTGCTCCATCTCTCTTATCCACCAAGCTTTCTATTTTCTTTACAACCTTATTATCGCTCCTGCAGAATAACTGCTGTGCCTCAGTTCCCATAGTAACTGTATGGCGAGCAAGCGTTCACAGAGAACTTCACACCATAAAAGTCCCCTTGGTCACCCGCCCACCTCATGTTATGTAGAACACCCTTATTTTTTGCTGTGCCTTGACACACATCATACTTGTTGGGGGTGGAATGTGAGTAACGCTAGAAGATGTAACAACCACTGGGACCTGAGTGGGTGGGCTAAGAACAATAGTGAACTCATGTAGTGAATATATCACTGTACTATATGAACTGTCGTTGTCTTTACGGGTGTCATCTGGCTCTCTTTTTTCCAATTTAGTCACATAATTATAACTAAATTGATGCCATCGTTAACTACTTAAGCCCTAATATAGGCTATAAACATCTTGCGACAAATAGCAAAAATAGCAGATCTGCAAGCTCTACAAGAATTGAGAACAACATATTCTCTTATAATAAAATAGGGACACCAGGTTGAAAGTGGTTAATCAGCCTCTGATGTAGTGGCAGAGAACTGGTGAGACTCTTCTCTGTGTCTAGTGAAGCCACACTGAAAGCACAAGAACACATGCAGGTGCAATTCTTGCCCTCACAACATCTCATCGCTCCGGTTCGATCTCTATCCTTTCATTGTCTCCACGAGGCCGAAGGCATGGGGAGAGAGCATGGTAAATGGTGCATTTATATAGCGCCTTTATCCAAGGCGCTTTACATAGTGCATTACATTCACCCATTCACACACACATTCATACACCGATTGCGGCGGAAGCCATGCAAGGTACCAACCAGCACATCGGGAGCAATTTGGGGTTCAGTGTCTTGCCCAAGGACACTTCGACATGTGGACAGGAGGAGCCGGGATTCGAACCGCCGACCCATGGATCATTGGACGACCTGCTCTTCCTCTTGAGCCACAGTCGTGCATGTTTTGCACTTCGTCCGTCCGTGTGTCCATGTGTCCGTGACGTCCGTCTGTGTACAGCTAATCTCCGGCACTGTTAACCCGGTCGATGCCAAATTTTGCACACACATTTGTTGATATTACCCTCCAGATTCTGTCCAAAAATCCCACAAATCGTTACACACTATCTCTATATAGTCATGTGCTCAAGACGGATCTGTCAGAAATTTCATATTCCATCCTAATTAGCTACTGTAACATCGTTTCAAGCCAATCTAGCTAGTCTCATGTGTATAGTTTCAAGCCAGTCTAACCGTGTCGGAGAGTAGCTGTTCACGCACGCACGCACGCACGCACGCGCGCACGCACGCACGCACGCACGCACGCACGCACGCACGCACGCACGCACGCACGCACGCACGCACACACGCACACACACACACACACACACACGCACACACACACACACCGGACGGATACACACACACACACCGGACGGATGGACAGACAGACAGGAGGAATCCTTTGGGGCCAGTGGTAACCTGGCTCCAGCCCTGAATTGCTACCATTAAAAAATATGTCCTGGCGATTGAATAATGAAGTGAAACAAAATGAAAATTCAGACTGAGTGTCAGGCTAGGCCAGTGGTGTTCTACCAGACAATCGTATACCATACAGCATACATAACCATTTCATTCTGTGACCACGCACAAGTGTATATAAGAATCCACGGAGGGGTGCCCTGGGTGCAGCCATAGCTGAGGTGTACCATTAAGTGCAGCTTGACACCTCAGCATTGATTGCCTACACCTGCTGGCCTACAGGGCACCGCTCCATGGATTTGTCTATACGCGTGCATGCATGTAGTTTGTGTGCAGGGAATAATTATGTGTATGGTATACCCTCCACAAACCTAGAACCACTGTGTAAAAAACAAAGATTTTGGGACTATATGGTTCAATAGTTACAGTATGTACGTTATGTACGTACCTGTTATGAAGCCAACTAGAACATGTTGGGCCTACTATGACACTCATATAGTACAAAGTAAATTAACAAAAAAAGAGAAGATAAACAAGGGCGCTTTCAGAAGCAGACAACCCCCCACACCCCACCTCTGCTGCTCCTTTGGGTCCTTGTCAACGTCGAAAGGCTTTTAATCAGTTCTACTGTTCTTCTTCACACTGTATATGTTGTTATGGCATACTATAGAACCCATTTCACCCCTTTTATATTCCCCCAAGTCATTCTTCTTCCCTCTACTTTTGATTTGTCCACAAGGGTTTGCATACCAGCGCGGGGTCAAAGCAGGCCTGCTCTGCTCTGCGAGGAGAGGGGCGATGATGAGAAACAAATGCTCAGAGAAGGAGGTGGACGCATGCAGAGGGAAGGGGCCGACGGCATTGGGCCAGCTGTAGCCAATTAGGATTTATCAGCAGTTTGTCAGACTGTGGATTCAGGCTCTTGACCTCTCGCATGGTCTCATGGAGGCAGAGCACTGCCTATTATTAGTATTGCTACAAAGCTCGTCGAGTTGGCAGTCAGAGGAGGACGTCTGCTAGAACTGGACTCGGAGGTTATTGGGTTGCCTTCAGGCGATTCTGTGTTCAGTGTGGTTTTCAGTGGTACAGTATGCGTGCGTTCTATTGATTTGTCACAAAATGCTGGTGCCTCAGAAGTTCTTCAACAGTTCTTTTGAGTGGTTGAGGTGTAGTGTTTCCCAACCTGGGGCCCTGATCCCTGCTGGGTGAGGGGCTCTGCCTCTTCACATCCAAACAGCAGTGGTACAAACAAAGTAACTAAGTACATTTACTCAAGTACTATGTAAGTATGTTTTATGTGCTTTTACTTCTACTCCACTACATCTCAGAGGCAAATATTGTACTTTTTACTCCACTACAATTATTTGAAAACTTTAGTTACTAGTTTGTTTGCAGACTTGAACAGAGGCGATCTACAAATGCGACACGAAGTACAATAGTGAAAATAGGAAATACGCAGTAAAGGCATTATACCTCAGAATTGCACTTAGTCTAGGCCTACAATAGTAAATGTAATTAGTTAATTTCCACCACTGAGATTGAAGAGACTGGGCTGGTTTGAGACACAATCCAAATGGTCCATGAGGTCATAAATAATACCACAGATACTGTACCACAGATCTATAATAAACCTAAAGTAGCCTATGCTTGATGATGATGTAATCGTCTGTGATTTTTATACATTTTGAACTTGTGAAATGGGACATTTGTGTTTGGGGCTCATCACATCCAAACAGATTGTCTGTTTGAACTGTCCACTGTAAATCCAATCTTTCGAAAACAATAGTAATATTAACAGATCTACATTACAATGTAGATCTACATTGTACATTGGGTATTTTATCTATTTGCCATGTGACAACTAGTATATTGTGCTTAATGTGCATGCACACCTCAGAATCTTTATGGACATTGCGGTCACATCACGGGTGTAAATTAAAGGCAGAGACATGGCCAAAGCATTTCCGGGGGTCCCCAGCCAAAAGCGTTGAGAACCCCTGGGGTAGAGCAGGAGATAGAAAAGTAAAGAACACAGGACACAATCAGGTCAAATCATAATCAGATATACATGCGTGTGTTGTGGCAGGCCGTATAGCCTACTGTTGTTTAGAACATTAGCATCATATGCAGGTGTCTTTTTAGCAGGTGAAAGTAGCAGAGCAGTGTTCTTAAGGTGCAGTTCAATAGACCAGTTTGTGCAACAACGGAAGGTGCTAACCACATGTTCACACAATCCACCTATTAAAAAGAGAGGGGAAGGGGGCGCCCGCTGGCCTAGTGGCCCCGGTGCATACAACATCATTTATAGGCTCTAATGCAGCCAGACAGTGCATCAACGTTTTGAAATCCCGATCCCAACGACCGTTGCTGCGTGTCAAATGTAACCAAATGGACCCATTTTATAAGCTGTATGACAGCTGAATGTCACCCCCACAGTTTGTGCAGCCCAGAAGCCTGTTAAGGTCTTCAATTTTCACTCTATCAGCTAGGGTTCGGTTCATATGTGACTAAATATGATGGACATTGTCATAATACATAGCCGTAAAATTGACTTCCCGCAAGCATAGAGCCACATTGTTCATAACCACCACGTACAGTACATTAGATGTTAAAACCAGGGAAATGGAGGTAGCTTAAGCTGCATGTAATCTAATATGAGCGAAGCTATTTAGGATGCAATATATGAGCTGCCTTCAGAGAGGCCCCTGTTGAGATTTAAAGCTGTAAAAACCAAAGCCCTTTCCACCCCGTAATCAACAGTTAGTGCCAAAGCTCAACTCCGGAGTAAAAGCCCCAAAACCCCAATACCCCATGGACCCCGGCACTCTCCCAGAACGGGGAACATTTTGACATATTGACAATCAGAAGGCAAACCCTTATTCTTTCAGAAAGAAAGAACTCAATATTGTTGTGAGATGTATAACTAACTAAGGCATGAAGTTTTAACAGTTTTGACATTTTTACGGCGTGACTCTGCAGGGGTCTAGCTGTCTATATCTGTATATTGTGTATTGAGCTAATCTCACAAACTGCTAGCCATCTATAAGAGAGTCTCTGTGTCGGGTGCTAAATCACATAACTGCTGGACGGTCCGATCAGTCAACTCAGACTGCCAACATCGATGACTGACTGACGTTACAGGCTGGCCACAGAGCCGTTCCCATTTGGATCCACCATTTGATTTTTGTCATAGAATGGCATCTGCGACTGCAAGCATGGGCGTCTGTGAATGCATTAGTTTGTTATTCACTGATGGTGACACTCTTTGGCTGTTCAGTCACACTCACTGTGTTAATACCAAGTTGTAGACATAGACTCATCACATATATGCGCCGCCCGCGAGTGTACTCTACCGTCACATGGGGTGAATTTTGTCACCAGCTCATGTCTGCGCAGACATCTTTTATGAACAAAAAAGGTTCATGGTGCATGCGTATAACAGAAACATCATGGACACTGGTTCTGTGGAAATGTGTGAAATCCGTATAGCTTCGCACATGGACCTGTAGCCTATAGCGGCTCATTGAAAAACTGAAAGCACAGTGAATGTCACTTATAGTTACACTTTTGTGGGGACTTAAAATTGATGAAACGATGAACTATGTATAACTAACTACTGGTAGTTGTGATATTAATCTGTGTGAACTGAACTTGAGCTACCTCTCTGAACTGATCTACCTCTAGGCGACGTGTGAACTTTCACAACACTGATGATACAGCAATATTCTCACATGACTTCAGAAAGCTAATCTAATATTTATAGATCTTTCCCTCTGCTGGAATGTGCTCAAAAAACATAAAATGAAGTCTTTGGTTTGAGTAAACAAACACTTTTTGTAGCAAAACTGGAACCTTTCCATTTCCATTTAGCTTCCTGCTGATTGATATCATACACTACAGTAAGCCATGACTTAATTAAACAAGACATTTGCTTGGCGGTGATCCATTGTTGTTGAGGCCTACTGCTAAATGTTTGCATTCTGACATCATGAGAAAATAATTACCAGAGACATCTTTTGTTGACAGCCTGTATGTCAGTTCAGTGTGAACTTTGAACCATCACAGGCCAGTCAATCTAAGATTTGACCCAAACGAAATTGCAATAGTAATCGTTTAATGTTTTTTATGATCCTTAGGGTCATCCAAATAACATTATATGATTATTATATAAATTGTGGATCGTTGTAAATTCAGGGGTTGAACATTAGGGTACCATTGAAAACCTATAAGGCAAACATTTCAAATTTGAATTATGCTTTAAGTAGCATGTGACATGTCAAACTAGGAGTTATTCATGATTCTGAATCAATTGCAAGCATTCGTTTTGCACGAAAAACACTCCTTGGGCTAAATTCAGCCATAGCCACCATAGCCAAATATGATGACCTTATCACATTTGTGAAGACGGCTATTTAATTTGAATGCCCCCGCGCCACCCCTGTCAAATATACAGCTAAAATTGTTCAAATGAAAGAAAGCAGCAAATGAAAAATAAAAAAAGAACTCCCATCTTTTACTTTCTCTAATAACAACCTAAAACATGAACCTTGGTTGAAAAACAAAAAACAAAGTTGTCCTTTAAGTGCACTTTTGAGCTAGGCTACTTTGATTTTTACATCCAATCAATCAAATTAATCAAAAATAGTTTTTCAAGGCTCTAAAGAAAGAAAATGCTATGACATGTTTTTACATACAATTATTTAAATATTAAAGCAGCACTATATATTTTAAATTAAGAAAATGTAATTCTGTTCAATCTGTATGGTAGATATGTTAATATAACTTATATACAATTGGGGTGGTTGTATTTTGGCTCACTGCTCTTCTATTGAGACATTTACAGTAGATTGTAGGATGCAGGATCTGACAGAAATGTTGATCTGAAGGTCGAGATTCAATATATTCAATAAATTCCTGATGAAGACCCGAAGGGGTCGAAACATTGAATCCTTCTAATAAAAAACTACTGGGAGCTTAAGAACGGTGTGCGCCTGTGCGGACATCCTACCTTCTTTCTGTACGAGATTCAATATATCCCCTGAGCAAGCAGGCAGGCTCTATTACAGTAGCTCAAAGGTAAATATTTCAGGGTAGAAGATGAAAGTTATACATAGTGCAGCTAAGTCCCACATATTGGGAATCGCTCTCATGAAGGATTATCCCAGCCAACAAGGTGAACAGAATAATAATTTTAAAAAGTTTGAAGCCACCACCTCGTCAACGTGCTGGACACATACAGCTTTGCATGGGTTTGGATGAATTCATCCTATAAGCTGCAGTGATTGCAGCGGCTGTGCAGATAATTAGTGCAGGTCTGGCCACCAGGCCACCAGGTTTGCCCCACAGCAGCTATTAAGTAATTTAGACCTGAAAACTGATTCTACAAAACGTCTTCTAAATCATGGCAGTTTTCAGGAAAACCTCTGTTTCTATATCAGTGGTGCTCAACCCTTTTCATGTCAATGACCCCAAGAATGATCTGTATTTGGCCGACCCCCATCTGAAAATAGGTTGTTCCAGGGACCCCCCAGAAGCAAAGATTTGAGTTAAAAACGTTCGCTCTGAAAGAATATATCCAAAGATTTGTGCCACATTTTCACGATTTTTCAAAAATAGCAGACCTACAAGCTCGTATGAGCTTGTAGATCTTCTATTTTTCAATAGCTAAAGTATAACATAATGCTTAAAACGCCAAAAGGGGTTCCCGCACAGAATGGGTTAAGTCATTAACCCAGCATGCACTGCTCCCATGCTGAATAAATCACTGCTGCTCAGCCACATTACAGTGTTATTATGACCACTGCTGTGATGCTTATGGCTGCTAATGGTCACTTGTGTATCAGGATGGACAGATCAGAGATAAATGGCACATAGCTTTTGTACGTTTTTTAACCACTTAAGCCTTATAGGCTACCATGTCTTAAGAAGGATGCATGGCGATGTCTGAGCTACAAACTCACAACTCGTCGTGATGCAGCACGTTGTGATCTTGTAGATCTGCTGTTTTTGCTACATTTGTGAAATAAAAGGTTTAATTTAAAGACAAATTAAAAAATGTTTGCCTTTTTCTATAATTCGATTTGTTCATGTTTTGCAATATTGTGCTATTTTTGTAGGCCTAGCTAGATTTTCAGGCCTATATTGCGTCAAACACACATCGTCAGAGAGTTATTGCCATTTTTTTACCAGCTGCTGTGTAAGCACAGCTGGTCTATGTTCTCTCTGCTTGGCTTTCACGCCACGCTGGGAAAGACCTACGCTGTAGACGGTATCATTTATAGTTGCGGGATTTGTGCAGAAGTACCGCTCAAGGAAATGACGTTGTGATTGGTCGAAAAAATATCGTATCCGGGGGAAATACATTTGACGGATGTTCCGGTCCGGTCCAACACTACGCCGATACCGTCTCTGCTTTATATTATATTATGAAAACTTCCTTTGGGGAACAGTTGATGTTTGTGAAGCACAAACGTATGGGGCACACAATTGACAGGTGGTAATCGATCACACCACCTATTTTTATGTGGCCCATATATTTTTGCTTCCTAAAGGAAATTTTGATATGTTCAGTCCTGCACTCATTCCGGGCCCCTCGCCGGAGAGAATGTCGTCCGTATTTTACTAAACATACGTTTTCTGCCAGAACTTTCAAATTAATATGAAACTAGTCCCCAAAACGACTCCAAGCTTTAGGAATTAATTATTGGGTGAGTGCACACGCAGTGATACAAGTTTAAATGCAGACGAGGTCAGTCTGCTAACCGTGTGTGGATAGAAACGATCTATGGCTGTGTATTTGGAATACATGAAATGTATATTAGATTACAGACGTTCTAGGGCTATTAACTTGTAAACTGAGAATATTCAACTAATATTCAAACATGTATTCACCAAAACCAACTTACAGTTAGTTAATTTAAAATGTATTTGTGTGTGCTTTTGTGCCCGGACAAGTGAATGGGAAATGTACTTGTCCAAAGGACAAGTGCCTCAAATCTCTTGTGGCACCCATAGGGACCACTTGCAGAGCCTGGCGGGGGCCCTTGGGGCCACATGTGGCCCTGTTAGTTTCTTTTTTCTTCTTCTTTTTTTTTTACATTTTCCTACAATATAACAACCCGGTTTCAACAATGCCATGTTGAAACTGGTAAAAAAAAACAAAAAAAAAACATATGTGGCCTGGGAGACGAGCTATTGCTATTGCTATTGATCTCGGCAAGAGAGAGATGGCGACACTGCACACTGTTCTCATACAGCATCCTCCCTCACTTGGAAATAACTCTTTGGTATGTGTCTAGAATAGATTGGGGGATTTTCATTCCTGAGTCCGAGGGAAGCCTGACCAGCCCTGTGTGGGAATCTTTGCTAGTCGCACACATTCTTAGTTCCTGAAATGCAGGATGCAAAGATGCAAATAGAACAGTATTACTATGAATTTAAGAAATTATTCACTGAATGGCTGCATGCTCGAGACTGGAACAGAATCAAAGAGACATTTTTTATTTTTTTATTTTCAGTAGACCTACGGAGCCAAGACTGTATGGCAGCGGATGTTTTATTAGCAGAGGAGATAGAAGAGGACACAGGACAAAATGTAGTAGTTTCATAACAACACTCTTCCCAAAAAATAAAGAAAGAAAGAAAAAAAGAAAGAAAGAAAGAAAGAAAGAAAGAAAGAGAAAGAAAGAAAGAAAGAAAGAAGGATGATTAAAAATAAGTCAGTGGGAGTTTCTATTATGTGAATTCATTCCTGGCTATGAAATGTTCATCTGCAATGTTTCTGTACTGGTCTATAGTATTTGTTGTTAAAGTGTGCTAGTAGGATGGTTAACCACTTTATTGACCTGGGCCCCTATAGGGCTCTATATATACTAGTCTCTTATTTCCCTCTACACCAAATCTACAAGCTCACAATGCTTTGCGTTTTGAAATGTGTTGTAAGCTACTATTTTCGCTGAATGTTCCCCCCCAGAAAAAGGACCCTAGGGTTCATGGCCATGGGGTACTGTAAATGCTGATTAGAACTATTATAAATTATGTAGCTATTGTAATTATCTGTTTCATGTGCTTCTATCTGCAGATGTGACATGTTTTATATGTTGAAGGGTGACATCAGTTAACAGATTTAGTGTGTCAGTCAGTCAGGCTGCAGTTATCGATTATTTTCTTTAGCGAATATTCTACCGACAATTACAACTCATCAGTAGTTGAATTAACTGTGGCACCCCTAAACATGGCCACCTGACGGGCTGGATCCCTTCAGGCTCCAGAAAACTGAAACAAACGCTGCCGAGGCTCAGATGAAGAGGTTTTAAGTTTAGTGTCATTACACATAATGAAATGAGAGGTAAAAAACCAGTCGACTGAGTCCGTCCATCAGTGGACCAGCATGCTGTTTAATGATTATGTCTTTTTAATTTGCCTCAATTACACATTGTTTAATGGCTTCGTAATCATGACAGCAGGAGACTCCGCAGACTGTCAAACTGACTGATGACTCAGCTTCTCTCATCATATCAGCAAGAAGTTGAGTCATCCTTTCTCAGGGTCACCCTTAACCAGTGATGGGAAGTAACTAAATACAATGTACTCAAGCATATACTGTAAGTACAATTTTGAGGTACTCTTACTTTACTTGAGTATTTACAGTTTTCACTTTTTACTTCTATATACCCACTACATCTCAAGGGACAAAATTGTACTTTTTACTCCACTACAATTATTTGAAAACTTTAGTTATTATAGTTTCTTTGTAGATTTTGATTATTATTACAAAACACACATTACCACTGCAATCTTAACTTTGGCTATTTTGAGTACTTATATATATTTTTTTGGTATATTAATTTTGTTCTTTTACTCGAGTACATTTTTAATACTGGACTTCTACTTGTATCAGGGTATGTATTGATACTTTTACTCAAGTAAAACATGTGAGTACTTAAACAGGAGATGATTTATATTGAAATACACCTCTGGTGGAGGAGGTGGCACTGAAAGATACTCACAAGCTATAAACAAAATCAAACGACACCATTTATTTCTGTTCTTGCCACTTGTTGCTGATTATAATGACACTAGAGGTAACGGAAAAAAGGCATTCCCCTTTCAATAAACACCAAGAGAGTAATGAAGTTAAAGGGAAATGTGAGCATAATGATTACAAGATACAAAGTGGGAACAAGCTATAAGTATGTGTGAGTTAACAGTGCTTTGATCTAATGGAAATGATGACTCGGCACATCACAGCATTGGTGGATATTAAAAAATTACATTTACTTTTTTTAATTTTTTGTATTGGTACTTTAAGTATATTTTGATGTCAATACTTTTGTACATTTTTAATACAGGACGTCAGGACCTTTATTTGTAACAGAGTATTTCTACATTGTGGTATTGGTACTTTTACTTAAGTATAACAAAATGTGAGTACTTCTAGTTCCACCACTGCTGACTGGGCACATCACAGAGCCTACAATACAATAATGTGTTGGGGAAAGGTTCCTCAAGTTCCTCAATTTGCTTGGGGCAAATCATCAACATTTAGAGAATTAGCAAATAGCCATGAAACCTTAATTATATCATTACCATAATACTGTACCATGAGGCTCAGCATTGTGTTTGTGTGCCCCATCTCATCATGCCTCTGGCCAGTGGCAGTATTATGTACACAGGAATCTGTATGAAAGTGCCTTTAATTTCATTTTTTTTATTCCCTGCTCTCTGTAATTTGCTAATTACACACATAGAAAGGGGGAAACCTAATGGCTTATATAATATCAGGCATGTATGCGATTTGAGAATGCAAACACCATATGGGCAGGCTGAGATAATAGTCCCTGGTCGCTGAGCTCGTTAAGCAATTAGCAAAGGGAAATCAGTCAGTGACATTATCATAGGCAAAATGTGAAATACCACCACCTAACCGCACACATTGTGCTGTACTGTAGCATCAATGCTCAACCTTTTTAATTTCAAGGACACCCTGTTTGATATGCTCTTGGCCACGGACCTCCACTTGATACAATGTGTTCTCTGGGATCCAGATCCACAATCCTCAGTGCAAATTTAACTCTGACTTACTGAGGGTCCATTTGGTTCCTCTAACTATCACTCATTTAGCTGGGGAACCCCTAGAACCCTTCTCCATGGACCACTCAGGATCCCCGGGCTCAACATTGGCAGTAGTTAACATTTCAGTTGTTCTCAGCCTTTTAAATTCAAAGCATCCCACTTTTATATGCTTTCAGTAGTTCCCAAACGGGGGGTCCTCAAATATAAATACCAACAGACAGTATAAGTATACATGGTATCTACCTTTTAAGATCGTTTTAATGCATCTAAAATAAAAATAAAAATACAATAGCTATCAAATAAGATTTACCAAGCTTACAGTGCCTCACATTGCAGATCGGCTATTTTCACAATTATGTGACGGCCTGAAAGGTTTTAGGCCATGAACCCCCACTTAACCCCCACTATAATTCTCAATGGTTTAGCCCCTGGAACACCCCCACCTGGGTGTCCCAGGACCCCAGGACCTGGGGTCCTGGGACACCCATTGAGAGCCATATACCACTAATGACTGACTGGGAAATCAATTAAGTTCCCAAAGTAGTTAAATTCTTTCTTTCTTTCTTTCTTTCTTTCTTTCTTTCTTTCTTTCTTTCTTTCTTTTCTTTTCTTTGTGCTGCAAATAAATGACTGCATCAAAATGTAGTGCATTTTGAACGATATGTTAATTGATTTACCAACCCTGAACATAGCCCTGAACCCTAAAATATTCAAATGAAGCTGGGGTCCTGACACGCCTGTAGGAGTCACCAACTCCTTATTTTACCAACTTCATTCAGCACTTCCTCAGGCAGCTTATTGTCCTGCTAGTGCTACACTTCACTTCATCACATTGACGCAGGATCGTAATATTTACCGTAATGTTCTATGTTTCTTAATAGGCTACCCAATCTTTTCCGGAGGAAAAGCTAATGAATTGTAAACAACTTCGGAGACTATAGAGGCGGTTGGAAGCTTTAATTTGACAGAGTCTGAGGTTTGCAGTGTAAAAGTTCCGTGGCAGTGATTAAAAGTCGCCCCAAGTCTGACAGGTTACAGCCGCCGATAAAGTCACTTTACCAGGTAAGAGCAACGTTTAATTCCTTTAAAAGCAACGTTTAATTCTGGTCTTCGGGGATGTAGCCCAGCAGTAAACGTTTCTTTAATGATAATAAATAATAAAGAGGGATTCCCTCTGGGCTTCGTTTGCCGAAAAGACCAAATGTCTACAAGATAAACAACAACAACAACGCGTCGCAAGTGCAACGCAACATATCTTAGATATTTTTGGCGAGCGACACCGCTCTGTCTTGACGAAATGACATGACTTGAAAATAAATTACACTGTCACCTGTGTGTGTGCTTTACCTTTTGACTGCATGCATTCAGCATCATGACAGCACTCACGCGTCACAGCCCACACCATACAGGCACAGACATTGAACACGACAGTTACAAAAACATTTGTTACTTGAGTAAAAGTATCAATACCATAATGTAGAAATACTCGTCTGTTGCATGTACAAGTCTGGTATTCAGCATGTATAGTAAAAGTACAAAAGTATTGGCATTAAAATATACTTAAAGTACCAAAAGTAAAAACCAAAAGTGTATTTCCTACAAATCTGTTGAAAAATAGCTGATCATCGCAGGGCGTTGTGAGCTTGTACATCAGCTATTTTCAATATACATACTGTAGTAAAAAGTACAATATATTTTCCTCAGAAATGAAGTGGAGCAGAAGTAAAAGTATTGATATACTCCACAAAGGTACAAACAAAAAATGCACATAAGTACGTACAGTACTTGAGTAAATGTACTTACTTAATTTACACTGCACTTGACCAAACAACAAATAATGTTAAAGTTGAATGTGTTTCTAATTATCTCCCCATGGTCACTTGTGCATAGCAAACTGATTCACTTTCAGTCTTTCACTATTATTGGCTTGTATTATTAGTAATCTGACTGTATAGGCATCCATCCTAACCTGGCTTGCTGTGCAGGTGAAAAAGAATGCGACAAACAAACATAACAGCTATGGCCATGTGGGATGTTTGAGAGTTCAGGAGGTTCTCATCACGGAGAGCCTCAGGAATGTCAGGAATCACCAACATCATCTGAACACTTGACTAAGAACAGCTGAATGAGACGTTGTATGGAGGATGCATACTTTGAGCAACAGTTGTCTCCTGCTAACCCTCATGGGAGGATGGGTGTGTTAAGTCACTGTGACTCAGTACCGTCTGAGACTCGACAGACATATATGATATCTTCCAACCCGATCTCTAAAAAAAGATTGTTGGTGTTTTTCCATTCATAAACCGAGACCCTGTGAACATCTTAATTTCTTGGTGCCCTGGTGTGATTTCAGTTTCCATTGGAATGGTCTTGTTTTACGGCCTCTATAAAGCCAAGCAGTGACTTGTGGTGCATCTCGTCTCATTGCTGTGATGTGTTTGCCACATGTGCTGCTGATGCGTGTTGTTGGCTGTGTGTGCTGTGCAGTGTGCATGATTTGAAGCCTGTGGAAACCTCACTTGTCCTCTGCCGCTTTGCCGACCCCCTCTGGGTGGAGCCGGGGGGTCCGGTCTGTAGCTACTGTTCAGGGTGAGTTGTCTTTTGTAAAAGTTATGACACTCATCATGATGTTGGTACTTTATTGCTCCAAGCCACAGAGTGAACTATTGAGTAAATATTGCCCAGCTTTTTTTATTGTGCTGCATTGACTGGTTTAGTTATGCTTTGTTTAAAAAAATGTTTCCCACCAGTCCCCTGAACAAACAATCTCCTTTCCTTGATATCACATGCTGTGGAAAGAAAAATGGATATTTCACACTCCCACGGGGGAGGTGGTGAATTCACAGGGGGGACGTTATGAAAGAAATGCAGCAATTGTTCACTCCCGATTCCCAAGACACAAGCCAAATGTGGCCATAATACTTAAAGAGATTTAAGTGTGGCTGTAGATTTCTACATGACATGGAGGCTCCTGTATTAATATTCTGGTGCATGTTGGGGGGAGGGGGGGCATTTCTGAGTGAGGGTCTAACAGTGAGGGTCTGACCTCGCATTCCAACCTCTCTCAATCACCCTGTTTAGGGTCATTGCTCCTTTGAACCCGATTTGCCCCAAAATATGAACCTTTTCTGCTTGCATTTTTCTGTGGGCGGTAGATGGCTGTATACTGTATGTGTGTCTGTCTGTGTGTGTAAGAGTAGAGATAAAGAGAGAGAGATTTTCTTGACCCAATCGTCTTTTACTCATCACAAATTGCAAAACATTATTGGCCTTTTATATATATATATTTTCTTTTATGGAAGGACAGACAGTAGGCTGACAGGAAATGTGGAGAGAGATGGGGGGAAAGACATGCAGTAAAGGCCATCGGGATCGGGAGTCGAACCCGCGGCACACTGCCAGACTGGATTACCAGTCAAGGTGGCGGTGCCTGGACCACTGAGCCCATTATTGGCCTTTTATAACCAGCTCAAATCCTTTGTTGCTGCCCTACATGCCAGCCGGCATAAAGGGCAAGTATAACCAGTCCAAAATATGGATGTCAGGGTTTAAGTGGTTAAAATCTACTAATCTGCAACACTACTTACACGACATGGAAAAAGTGACAAACATTACATCGAGAACCATTGCATTAATCCCCCCGTCAAAATCTACGGGACACACCCACCAGTGAACTTGACGCAGAGAAACACAGAAGAGCTGTCATCTGCTTTCCATTGTTTGCAGCTGCCTCGTTTTGCACACTGAAGCCAACACAACACTGCAAACTCCAGAGTGTCCTTTAACTCAGAGAGTGTCCCGCGAGTTGAATTAGCACTCCTGATTTTGTGATCAAAGACCGACTTTCCCACAATTAACTTTCTCGGTGGCTGCGTTTGTAATAATTAGCAATCTTAAAACTGTGGCTGGACACTAGTCACTGTCTTTAGGGGCAAGCCACTAGACAATTGTGTCCAGTCATTAGCATGAATAACGGTAGTGTGAGAGCCCTGTCTGTGTTTTCTTGCCTCCCTCTGTGCTTTCTCTGTCCAGCTTGGTCATCATCACGACGGTCAGCTCGTTCATGAAGGTTCCCATTCTCTGAGACAAGGGGCTGGACGGTACTGGGCAGATCTCGTTCCATCAGACCCCACACAATGGACGAGCTGTGCTGCTACATCAACATTTTCTCTCTCTCTCGTGTGTGTGTGTGTGTGTGCGTGTGTGTGTGTGTGTGTGTGTGTGTGTGTGTGTGTGTGTGTGTGTGTGTGTGTGTGTGTGTGTGTGTGTGTGTGTGTGTGTGTGTGTGTGTGTGTGTGTGTGTGTGTGTGTGTGTGTGCGTGTGTGTGTTCGCGTGAGTGTTCGCGTGCGCATGTTCGCGTGCGTGCGTCTAGCCACAGCCCTCAGGGCCAATCAGCAACAGGAAGGGCTTGTGCTGGTTCTGTGTCTAACGTAGACTGACTGAGATTTGAGATATCTGCGTCTCGCAGCTTCTGTCCATGCGGGTGGCCTACCCGCCTCTGAGTGGCTTCTCTTTGCATCTTGTCCCTAAACTCTTTTCCAGGCAGAGGGCAATTAACTAGAGCACTCATTTGCAGGCTTAAACTGACAGTTAAAGTCAAAGTCCACCCCTTTTTATGTGCCCTTTACTTTGGGCTGTTTGCAGGCATGAAACGCCTCAGATGCATACTGTACGTGCAGTATTCCCTTGCCTCTAGTCAGATATACAAATATACATACACTGCCAGCAGCACATTCTGTGCCTATATTTTGACACCGCTATTTGACCACATGCAGTTGTTTACAGTGCTCCTTGCAGTCTATTTCAGAGCAGGGATCCTGGCTGCAAGCTTGTGGGGACAATTTTAGGAAAGTCTCTTTTCCTATAAACACGTGTTCACGCTTAAATGTCATTGTGAACTGTGGGAACGAGGGGAGCTATAATTGTATGTGGGAGTCAGTCTTGCAATATGTACAGTATTTGTTTATCCGTGAGATACTGTACAGTGTACCGTATCTGCATGCTTTGATACCGTATTGTTTGAAAAGTATTTACAGTGTATTCTGTATACTATTGACTCAAAGAAAATCAAAAGTGCCATTGAGTTATGATACACTATTGGACTGGGTCATGCATGTTTTGAAGCAATTTCTGATCTATGTTTTTAATGACAAAAACTTGTGCATATATCACTTACTGTAAATATACTGAACTGAAATATACTTTTTTGTACAACAAATAGCCAGTCTACAAGCTCACAGTCACAGTGGGACATGACCTTTCCGAAGTTCTTCAGATTCCACAGATATGAGTCTGCTACCACTTAGTCTGCTTTCACACAGGGATGGGTCATACAGTGAATTCTTTTTTTGGCCTCATGCAGCTTGTAGTGGGATTGTTGTGTCAGACTTGTTGACTTAAATGGGGGAGGGCTTCCTGCCCCCTGACAGCGGATATGACTATAGCCCGTTCCAATTGCCTTTGTCTTTGTAGGTAGACAATGTCGGGAAGTGGGCCTTGTTATCATCTGAACTCTTAAGATAGTATAGTATTGTACTATTGTACAGTATATTGTATTGTATGTCTTTATATGTCTTGATGAATTGAATAAAGGAACACGATGGAAACAAGCCCTCAGGGCTTTTTGTGTTATCCTTTTAGCATTATTGTATTGACTGTACCTCTGAACTTTTTGTCAATCAATTTGATTTGATATTTTTTTGTCCTTGTGCCCTTTTCAGACTTCCATATTGTCAGTCTGGGGAATATTGCTGATAGCCTCAGACCCAGTCTTACTCATCTGCAAATAGAAGCCTGGTCATGACCTAAGTCAGAAAGTGTCTAGCCAGAAGCAGGGCTTCCAGTGTTCCCTGGAAGTTGTCATTTTTCTGCTTCCTCCAAATCAGCACTTTATTAGACAATCAACAGCGTAGGTCTTGTGCGTGCGTGCGTGCGTGCGTGCGTGCGTGCGTGCGTGCGTGCGTGCGTGCGTGCGCAGGGGTTGTTTAATCAGGAAAGCAGATGACTCAAATCTGAATGCATCGGCCATTCAAGGTCACGGTCATTGTAAAGGTTTTTTTATTATTCCAGAGGGACAGTTTGTTGCACAGCCAACAGTAAATACAATCATCATCCTCAACAGTCAACACAAACAATACACACGAGAAGCACAGATTTACACACAGTCTTATTTTAAAAAGGCCTGATAGCGGCAGGGACAAAATTAGTTTAACAAAATCTTGGTCCTGCATATTTGCATATTATCTGTGATCCTGACCAGATGGAATAGCGTCTTCATACTGTACAGTTGGGAGATGTCATTAAGATTTCAAGATTTTTAAATGTCAAGATTTGCTCCTGCAATTTTAATGCACATTCTAATAATTCTTTCTAATCTGTTCCACTTTTTCAAGGTACAGTAATGGCTGATTTATAGTTGGCTGTGCGCAGGTGTCTCACACCGAAGATAGCAAATCTACAATCTCACAATGCGTCACACTGTGATGCTTGTGGATCTGCTATTTTTTTTGTACTTTGCAACAAAGTATAAATCAGGCTGTAGTGACTCAAACCAGCATATAGCACAGATTGAATCAAACATTTTCCATATAGTGGTACATGTCAACGCTAAAACGCCGGCTTGTACATGCAACATGCGATGATGGACATTTACAGTTTGCGCGAACAACATCAGTATTTGGTTCAAAGATTATCAATCAGTTTGTATTCCTGCTGAACCACTTCAACAGCCTTGCAATCAATAACGGCAGGAAGAATAGAGGGAGGCTTCTTCCTAAACTCAATTATCATCTATCAGTCTATTATTATCATCATTTCCTTTAGTCAGCTTTCAGCACTTCATAAAATGGTGTCAGTTTATTGAGCGTTAGTGAGGTCAGTCTTGAAAATAGATGCAGTAAATTGTGCAGTGTATGAATGGTAGACCGTTTACAATGTGACACATATGGTTCATGTGGCCCTGCCTCTTTTTTCTTTAACCACATTTAACCCTGTTTGAGTACATTTTCAAAGTGTTTCCCAAATTTCCAAAAATATATACTTTGCATTTCCCCCTCCTACAGAAATATCAAAAATGCCAGCTCTTAAAGCTCACAACATGTCACCATGTGACATGTTGAGACTATTTCACTATTAGTCATTAAGACATTGTGACATTAGGCCCTATTGTGGGTGTCAGGCGGTATGCCCTTATTAGGTCATAACGCCATGATCTTGTGCGTTATCCATATTATGCAAGTCGCGCTGAGCGCACACACGTAAGGCTTACGACTCGTCAGCATATTTTACGCCTGGGGGAGTGTTCATATGTTGATTAAGGGCGCTTTGCGCTATCTGCTATTATGCCCCTTGACCTAAAAAGACTCGGCGCATAGTGCTTAGACGTGTGTCAGACCACCTTATGTGCAAAAAGATTTGACACAAGAGCCGACCCCGTGCCTGCTCAGCAGTTTTGCCATGTCTGCTTATTATAAGCGACCAAAAATATTCCAAAGTCCCGACAACAACAACAACAGAGGGGAACTGGGGCATTGTCCCTCATAGACTTAGCATTGCGCCTCAATTTCCCAGAAGCCCTGAGAACCCTGTGTGACTGATTATTTTTCGGTTCACGTGATCCAAACGTGTGACGTATCCTACTGTGTCCGCTGGAAACCATGTATCTCTTAAAAGTGATCAAAAACAGGCAAACAGCGAATTAAACAATGAAAACAAAAGTCGTGATCCGCAGGGAAAGATCTCTTTATCAATTAAGTTGATGCCACAGACGAAAAACAGTCTAAGTCCACACTATTGATCCATAATGTTTAAATGATAGATACGGGTTCAGGACAACAAGGCCTTTTCGTGGAGGGGTCAGAATGAAATTTGGACTGTTTTTCATCTGTGGTACTTTACTAAAGCCCTAATTTATACAAAATATTTTAAAAGTCTTGACATTTTTGAAAACGTCTCAGTCCTGTAATAACACTCAAAATAGTAATGTCAGGTTGATAGTAGTTCAAACTTCACAATCTCTATCCTGCCATGTCATGCAAATAGTTTCAGAGACACCAAGAACATCTGCTAAATATGCCTAAATTGTAGAGGCTGCTAGTATCAGGGCATACAGTATGTTACTGTAGGGATGCCGCAAACATGAAGCCTTTTGCAGCGGTGCTCCTTTTAAAACACATTTGTTGCTAATCACAGGTATACTCCTATAAATTAATTACGCAAGGCGCTCATGGCGAGTAGGCTCGTCTTAAGGCACTAAGAAAGCCTCGCTGTGTTTCATTTCTGGAATCGCTCTGGGTGCTATAGGGCCTCGCCTGCACTGCCTCTGCACGACCAACTCCATTAGCTTCTGTATTAGCCACGACCTTTTCACCCTCTTTTCTCTGAAACTACGCCGTTGTTCCGTGGTTTTGAACAGACCTCGATGTTCCTTTTTGATTATCCGGTGATCACGATTGGACCATTGGCGTTTTCTAGAGCAAGGATTGGCCCCACTTTAGCTCGCTAGCATTGATGCAATTACTTTAGCATCCAAGATGGAATCCAAAACCGGACTCGCGTCATAGTGGACTGCTTCTCATCACGTGGCACCCAATCGCTACCCATTTTGTCCACCAGGTGGCACTCAATGTTAAAGTAAACATTGATGTTCTCTGTAAGATTTGACATTCCAATTACACTTTGAGCAGCTTTTAATGTCCCCACCACTCTCCCCACTTACAACGCAGATGAGTAGCGAGAACCATTGAGTAGTATTATTGGCCACACACTGATTGGCCCCACCCTGCAGCGTGGATACAACCACTCCTGTCCTGTAATTGTGAGTTTGTAAAATAAAGCGGGGGGCCCTGACAGAGTAATTGGGCATCCGACTCTGAACCGGCTGGGATTAATCGTCCCCAAGGAGCCTTGCTGCCAAGGCACAGCCAGCCCTTCGTCATGCCAGTTGTATAATCAAACGCACCTTTGTGAGGCACAACAGAGAGCCTGGGGACTGTTGGCTCGAGGTCCGGGAGAAGACTGTAAACACAATCCAACCTGTATTCAATTTACGGTGCTCCACATATATTTTGTTTGAGTTTAACCACTATCAACCTGGCGTCCCAAAAATTAAAACATAGCAAAAATAGCCTGTCTACAAGTTTTGCGATACGACAGGTTGTGAGTTTGTAGATAGGCTAGCTATTTTTGGTGTGCAACATACTGTACAACAAAGTCTAAAATAGGGTGATTAATAATTCTAACTTTCTAAGAGAGTCTAACTTGCAAATACAATGATTGAATTGTGCAGAATGTACAGTTCTTACACAATACATACAGTATAGGCTACATACTGGTGCATACCGGTATTAATGTTAATCAGTGACTAATGTGCCAGTGGAATTTAGACAAAGGCACCATCTCAAGTCCCATTGGCTCGTTCACTGATTGACACATTACCTGATTGACATATTTGCGTATTGACATTCACTGATTGACCTAGTATGAGGATTTCATAGATCGCATCCTGCAATCTGGTGAGTGATGAGGTGTACTATAGTTTCTTCTGGGACTAATAAATCATGTGATAGCATTACTGTGTGCATAGATATTTACCTTTTATGACCTTAGCATCCCTACTTTTTATATTACAAAAAAAGAGAAGAAATTATTACAAAGGGGTTAAAATAGCAGATCTCATCATGCCACTCACAACACGTCGCAAGATGGCGTAAAAGGCACGACCGAAACTTGGCATCTCACGCTGTCATCTGTGTCATTGCATCTCTGTGTTCACTCATAAAGCTACTGGGTGTTGAGAAACCACCCGCAAAGTGTGTTCCGTGTCTGCCATGCTTTTAATGATAGCAGATGGTCTCATTTTCTACCCTGACAGCTATATTTGAGTTGTCATTAGAGCATCTAGAACAAGAAAAGGCTGGCTGAGCAGCAGTCTGCCCTGCCATGAGTCATCAGTGCAGTGGTTTGTATGTGTGATGATGCTTGTATGTGTGATGTTGTGATGATGAATGTTGAGCATAAGTTTGAACCGACCTACGCAATACGCATGCTCCTCCTGTACGCTTTGTTGGGCCGCTGACCTTGACCCCATACAGGCCTCTTTTTTTATCAACTTGACATTCAAACCTCCACGATAGTTACTTGCATTATATAAATTGTATATAAAAAAGTATAGTAGGCCTTTGACCTGTGTTGCATAACAAACACTCCCCCAACACTCCCTGCTGTCAGGTGCCACCCCCAGAGGACCTGCAACCGGCTTCCCTCCCCCGAACACCTGGTGGGCAGGGACTTTACCACTGCGGCACCTGAGTCAGTGAAGAATCTTTTCTTACAAGCTCACAATGGATGTGTATGCCTGTTTCTCAGTGTCTTCCCCGGCCCATAAATGGATGCCCTTTTTATGACCCCTAAAAATAGATACCGTAGTTATATATAGATGTATTCGGTGTCTTTCCAAGGGGTATAATGTACGCAGTATATAATACAATAAAAGCACTGGATGCAAACATCCGTTATGTGTAACCACTCTCACCCTTCTGTGTGCGTGTGTGTGTGCGTGTGTGTGTGCGTGTGCGTGTGTGCGTGCGTGCGTGCGTGCGTGCGTGCGTGCGTGCGTGCGTGCACAGTAACATGTTCAGCTCTCCGGTTTCAGATGAGTGACCTTGTGTTTATTTAAGAAAAGCAGTTGAAGGCTGCTGGCAGCCCATGTCAGCAGATCCATTCAATGGGTCTATTCCTGAGCAAACACTTCCTCTCTCGCATGTAGCCCATGTGACCTCGCACACAGACGCTGGGCCAGCGGGACATGGGTTTATCAATTTTGGCCATTAAGTGAGTTGCTGTTGTGTGATTAGGGAGGACATTTTCAGCATTTTCAGCAGACATCTCCTTGTTGACGGACAGATGGGCAAATTGATACAAGCTTGTGCATGCATGCATCAGCCATATTTCCGGCTGCTATATTGTTTCAGGACAGAGAGTGTGTTTACCTAGTGATGCTGCATAATTCTCATCATATACATTGGCTACCCGAGCTACTGTAATTTCTGATGTTGCAAGAAGCTTATGGTTCAAATAAAAAATAAGTTGAAACGGCACCGGATAATTCATAGAAGAAAGAAAGGAGCCAGAATGGAATAAGGAAAGAAACCATAAAACTGTAACCAAGTGATCACTTACAAAAGCAAATCTAAGGGGCGCCCCTCACTTCACACAAGTGTGATTGTTTTCACCAAAGGAGGGCTGGTATAGACCCATGGGGGACTTCAGTCAACAATGTGTAACGGCGTTTAAACTGGTTTTGCTAATGCGTACATCGTTTATGTTTCTGGTTCATGTGAACAGATTTTTGGCACTGCAAAAATGTCTTAAACAGTACTTGATTACCCCAGAAGGGACGTAATATGGTGCCTTTATCCAAGGCGCTTTACATAGATTGTGCATTACATTCACCCATTCATACACCGATTGCGGCGGAAGCCATGCAAGGTACCAACCAGCACATCGGGAGCAATTTGGGGTTCAGTGTCTTGCCCAAGGACACTTCGACATGTAGACAGGAGGAGCCGGGATTCGAACCAGATCATTGGACGACCTGCTCTACCTCCTGAGCCACAGTCGCCCCACGTAATAGGTAGCAATAGGTACAGTAGCAATACTATATTGTACAGTTTAATATTATTTCTTTCAAGTTTGGCACAGAAGTGGTATGCTCTTAATGTTGCCACTGATCTGAAAACGGTTTGTTATGTGGTCAGGTCTGGCTCAGGGAAGAGGACACCCCTGCCATGCATGTATAGCTGTCATGACATGGGAACTGCAGGAAGACCATAATAATAATAATAATAATAATAATAGTGCTTTTCCAAGTGCTCAAAGCGCTTTACCATCTCTGTGTAGAATAATTCAAACCATTTTAAATGAATAAGGTACAAAGGGATTTCATTATAGGCCTAATCAAATACCTTTATTGCAGCACTCCAGGTCTCCAGCGTTGTCTGACTCTCAGCCTTGAGTCAGTATAATATCATTATTAAGTTCACTTTTCAGTGAAGATGCCATTTTCCAACAAGGTTACTACAGAGGCGTCTCAGTTAATGGAATAAAGAAAAAGAAAATAACTGAGATATGCCTTAAATAGAAAGAATCCCTGTTTCGCTCCATATCTAAGAAGACACTGTGAACAATTAAATAACCCCTTTTATTATCTGTACATGTCATGTTCTCTCTTTCACTTTAAACTAAATCTCACACAATTGCACCTGCACAATATGATTATTCTATCATTCAATTATACCTTATGCATATTTTATTTGTTAACTTTTATAACAATACACTATAGTTATTGTGATAGAACAACATTCTCATACACCACGATTTGATTGGTGGAGCTTGTTGCGGGTGATCCACAGCCTAAGTACACACTGGTCGACACCTCATACACGATAATGCCTTTATTTGCGGTGAGCAATAAAACGATAAACAAATCACTTATGCGGATATGTACACATAGGCCTATGTCATAAACAGCAGTTTAAAAGATAATATATATTTGTATTAGAGATGTCCCGATACTCTATCGGTATCGGGAAAAGTATCGGATCGGCCCTTATTTGTCATATCGGTATCGGTGAATATGCCAGTCTAACCACAGATCCGACACAGGGGTAAGGGGTTGACACTATAGCAGGTAAATAAAATGTTGGGACATGTGGAGTTTGCTTTGGAGTTGCCCAAACTGCAAGTGCACATTTGAGTGAGGAGTCTGCTATAAACACAAGATATATAGCTAGATAACTATAAACACAACATGAGATCACGACACTGGTATCGGAATTCGGTATCGGTATCGGCTAACACAGAAATTGAGGTATCGGGATCAGATAGGAAGCGAAAAAATCGGGACATCCCTAATTTGTATATATATTTATAAAAAACAAATCTGGTGAATTAATCACACAGAAAAACAGCCCTAGTATCCAAGGACCTTAAATACTGCCTGAGAGGCCAAGGAGAAAGAAGACTTTCTTTCTTGACCACCTAGAATGATGCACACCACCAGCCCAATTAAGGGTCAAGCATTAAATATCAAGTACCGGTAAATGATTCATGACAAACGTTTGAAAGATCTAACAACCATTCATGCTACTTTTGTAGATTAAAATGTGATTTAACAAACATCCTAAAGTCCTACGGCAGTGGTATTCAAATGGCGGGCCAAATGCGGCCCGTGGAGCGCCCCCTTGTGGCCCCTGGAAGATTTGTATTTTATTTTAATTCTGGTAATAATAAGAGGGCTAATGAAAGTTACAAGTATGGTGTGCACGATATGAAGTGTGAGATTTCCATAAGTGACTTTAGACTAGACTAGAGCTAGACCTTTCGCGCCCAAACTGTGCGCCCCCCCCTCACACACAATCATTCTACAGTTGTGGTTGTGGCCCCCGGGTCATAATCTAATTGAATACCCCTGTCCTACGGTATGTCAATGAAATGTTGTCCTACAACACTGCTAAATTCAGTGCATGTTGTACATACTTGTGGAAGGGTGCCCTAGCTGGCCTAGACTACTTGGTTAAGTAGACACGGCTAAAGCTCCCCCAGCGACTGCATGACATCTGAGAAAGTGTGGAATGACCTACATGTACACAGCAGGTTGTTATGATGGTGAAAGATGCTTTGCTTTTGGTCTTGGGAGTGTTGTTGGTAAGCTGAACACTTCAAATGCCCTCTTACACTGAAGAGCCTTACATTTAAGAAGAGGGCCTTGATCCTGGTTTTCTGTTGCAGGTTGTTATGATGGTGAGAGATGCTTTGCTTTTGGTCTTGGGAGTGTTGTTGGTAAGCTGAACACTTAAAACGCCCTCCTACACTGAAGAGCCTTGCATTTAGAAGAGGCCCTTCACCCTGGTTTTCTGTTGCTTGGGTTCAGAGTTTGTTTGTACCACAGGCTCAAAAAACTGTTCCACCGTCTCTGAGTAGAGTTGCCATTTCTGCGTATAAGCGGCATTGGCCTTGTTTTTCTGTAGAGCTTGTAAATCCCCCCCACCCGGCGCATGTGCACACACACACACACACACACACACACACACACACACACACACACACACACACACACACACACACACACAGGAAATAAATAATGCACGGAAGAACTTGGCATCCGACTGCGCGTTTTGTGGCGATGAGAGGTGGTGTGTGTGTGTGTGTGTGGCTGGCTGGCCAGCCTCCACTGCATGTTTCAGCTGTGTTTTTAAACCCAGTATTGTGGCCGTCACATGTAGTAACGGATGGCTACACATCGTAGACACACGCACACCCTGGGTAAATAGTATGTGTACTGCGCACACACACACACACACACACACACACACACACACACACACACACACACACACACACACACACACTCAGTCCCCCCGCGATGCGATACAAAAATCAAAATGTACTGTGAACCCATGTGTCTGCAATGGTACTGATGCGAGGTTGCTCTGAGTCCATGGTGGTGGGACTGGGAAACGCGATGGCGTTTGCCGTACGATAGCCGAGAGATGTCTTTCGTTTTGGCATGGCTTTGTAGTTTGCGGTGGTTGTAGGAAGAAGAGTGTCATCCAACTATTCGTGTTGTGGCGCTGAGAGATGTAGTGCATGTGAGCGGGTGGCTGGCCTCTCACAGCTGTGTTTTGCTGCGTGAGGATGGGCATGTGAGCGGGCTTGCCAATAAGGGCCCTCTGTTGCGTGTGGACAATTGTGTAGGTTAGTGTGTGTGGTGTAGCCGAATTGGGTGGTGAGAACATGAGGGGGATGTTGCACAGCAATCGGTGACCCCTACATTAAGCTGTGTCCTTCCCAACATGCAGTGTGGGGGCTAATGCGGGGCTAAGTGTGTGTTTTGGGGTAAATGTATTAAATGTGGGTATTACACGCAAGTCTTTGCGTGGGTCAGGCGCGCAACATTCGTGTGCGATCGGAGGGTGCTTTTTCGCGAGGTCCCGGGAGGCTGGCCGTGCTCCGTGGCGTGTGATCGTGTCCATGGTCAGCAGCAGTGATGCTAAACAGCAATGCGGGCCCGAGCTAATGTGACGCGCAGGTTTGTTTGTTTGTTAAGAGATTATAATTTATGACATGATATTTTATAGCGTGTAGGAGCCAAGATGTCTCAGCTAGGATGGAGAGCTTTTGTACAGTCTGTCTAGTGAGCATCTTCCATAAAATCCTAATGGTCACGCATTTCATAAACAAAGGTTAAAGCCTCAATCTGTGATTTCTTCACCTGCTTGGCTGTATAGAACAGCAGGAATATTACTAAAACATCATCATTTTACATATTGTGTTAATTGTTTAGGAAGCAGCGGTATAGTATGGCGGGAGGCTAGGACACCATTTTTCAGTCGTGAGATTTTATTTTGCTTTAATCCATGGGTTCTATAGTCTGATGATCCCTGCACTCGTTGGCTGAACTACCTTACCACCGATCTGTGTCATACCGTGTGTCTAACTTACTTCTCCCCATGATATCAATCGTGTACATTAAAGTATAACCATCACCACTAGAACATTGTCTCGACACCTATTGAATTGAACCAGAATTCCTGGTTTGATTGATTGATTGATTGAAAAATGTATTAACAGTTTGCAGAATTACAGTACATTTCAAGCACAAACTCAATACAAAGGCTGTTAACTGAGTGGACGACCCAATTAAGCATTACACTTGTTTCCAATAGGGTCCACCATGTTCAAATCATCAAAAACATTTAGAGACGTACAAATAGACACTTCTATATAGACAAAGGACAGAACAGGAATTCATCATAAAGGAGGTAAAAAGGGAAAAGAAACATATACAGTGAGGGAAAAAAAGGGGTGGGCGGTGGGGGGGATTCACGTTCAGCTCCGTTAATTTGTTTGTTTTCCTTGGAGGAGCTGCGTTGGGTCCCCAAGTCGGCTCCGTGGCCGTACCTTGAGTTGGCTGTGTGGCCGTGGTCACTGGTGGTCACCACCTGAAACACCCACCCAGGGACCTGCTTAGTTGGCAGACTGACTGCATGCTGCTACAATAATCTGCAACTTCAAAAGTCATAACAAATAATGTAGTTGTGTCGTTCCCAGCCTTCCAACCATTCCAATTACACCAGTTATTTCCAGGGTGCAATAGGTTTTATTTTGTTACTTTCTGATGATTCAAAAGTGCAAAAGTGTTGCACCTGTGTTATGTTATGTATGCAAAAGAGTTTGTGTTTAAATATAAATACTATTTTGATGTCAGGGCCTTGGCTGAAAAGCACAGCCGGAGCACATTGTGGGTTCATAATTGGTCTCTTCAACCAAGCATGCATAACATTTACCTGCTGATTCACTCAAGCAGTTCTTTGTTATGGAGAATGAAAATGATTGGGTGTTGAATAGCAATGCAGCAAGTCAGGGTGACTCAGTGGGGTGAATATTATTGCTGTGTTGAATTCAGCAGACCATATTAAATATGGTGACATTCTCTGATTCTTCTCAGAACACTTTGTTCAATGCTTTCTAGGAGGATGCGACCTGGAATATTATTATATTATGCCATTAATATCTTGTCAGGCCATTAGATTAGAAGATGGATATAAGTAACAAGCAGATTGTGGCTCATATCAACCCTACAATGACCACAATGACTTTACTGTATTAAGGCGTCAGTTTGTCTATTCAGGTGAATAACACCTTTGACCACTTTCAACCTGGCATCCCTATGTTGGGTTAGGCTTTAGGTGGGTTTTCAAAAATGTGCATCAACTTCTTAAACTTTTCTTTTCTTTTCATAGCAAAAAATAGTTGGTCTACTCTACATTACAAGTTCACAATGTATTGCATGGTTATGTGTTGTGAGCTCGTTGATCTGCAATTGATTAAAAAAATAATAATACATATGTACAGTTTTTGTACGTACAGTTTGTACAGTTGTATGTACAGTTTTTTGTACCAACTATAATCTATCTAATAATTTAGCGATCGCTCGCTCGCTCGCTGTCTATTTCGCTCGGTCACTGTCTTTCAGTCAGAATACTTCCTTAGCATAGAGCAAGACAGCTGCTCGCTTCCAGCGGCCCCTCACAACGCCACGACGCACAGACCGCCTCACGGAACCTAGCGCCACGCAGCCCTGTCCTCCAACCTCAATCTGCCTGCATTACACACGCCAAACATTCTAACATTCATCTTAATGAAATGAATTTGCGTCAAAAACAACTCGTCTCCCCGCAAATCACGTGTCACCAGTGAAATGCATGTTGGGACGGACACACTTTTCCGCGCAACAGACCCACACAGGGAAAACAACTCGGACCCTGATACTACAGCTACTCTTGCGTCAGAAGACATAACTTCTTCTTTTGTTAACGTGAACGAAAATATTCAATAACTTCCATTTATAGGCAGAATTTCACCACCAAATTTACATCACACATCAATGGTGATGGTGTACTTATGATTGTACTACAGCATTTACTTGCAAAAGAAACCTTTAATTAGCCTACTTTTGTGCCCAACCCAACTTCCCAAGACCATCTGTAAACAATTCCCCCCCCTATCACATTACCCACACTGGAACATAATTTGCTGTTCATATATTCAGAACGGGTTAGGACTAGTACACTATATACAGTAGTATATGCATTAGTTAGTCATGCTTGTGTAGTGAAGTTGTGAGTGTACAACAGTACATGTGTAACATTGTTGTGGATCTTGGGTGTTTGTTTATAATGCACTCGGTAGGGTCTTGTCCTCCTGGCCCAGGGCCAAGGGCTGCTCGACTGTCCATCACCCCCCCCCCCCGCTCTTCTCTCCCTCCCCCGTGCCCAGATGACGTGGAATGCTTGACCCTTTCACCCCTTCCCTCCTACGCCCCTCTCCTCCTCTCCACAGCACAACGGGGCAGCAGGAGGATTGACGGGGAGGGAGGTGCACTCCTCCACCCGCACTTGGAGCTTGTTTGACACACGCATTCACATGTTTGGAGAGATCCTGTTTGCCATGCCAATCAGGATGACCCACTACACATGCATACTGAGCAGCAGCGTGCATTCAGCGCACGCTGACGGAAAAGAAAGTGGTGGTTTTCTTTTTTTTGTTGTTTCATCATCGGGCGCTAACTGGGACACCGGCCGAGCGTGTGAATGTACCCATTAGAACTTACTATGTGTTTAAAGACCATCTTGTAGACTGGCTAGTATAGTGTGACGGTAGCACCAGTAGAAAATATTAGACGGGTGTAAAGTTAAGAGTTAAACAACTCAGATGGGCCATAAGGCACCTTGAGATGGACATGTGGGTGTGTGTGGGGGGGGGGGGGGGTGGTTATCTTTTTTGCATTTGACGGCATCACACTACGGAGTGATTATTATGGCTGAAAGTGAAACCTAAGGCGTGATTGCATACGTCAGTATAGATCCGCTATTATCGATGCATGATACCATCGTATAAGGAGTATAAGCATAACCTCACGGGCAATAGCATTGCATGGGAAAAGTTAAGTGTAGCAGCACCAATTGGCCATAGCACTGTGCATCGATGACTGCATGGATGGACGGCCAACAGCCATGCAATCACTGATGCACAATGCTATGGGCGGCCAATTGGCACAATGCTAGATCTAAATGGCAACCGCAGCAGGCCGTATAGAAGGCCAGTGGTACTGTGAAAGTGGCAAGTGTTTTCATAGAGGCGTCTCCATTTAAATATGATTCTAATTTTAGACATTGTGGGCTGGGAATGGACACATGTATGACTGACCTCAGAGCGGAGACTGCTGTACCAGCACAGCTGTGGGAGTGAGGTTCAGGCTGAAGATCCCTGTTCCAACTGATGCATCATTATTTGTTGGCTCTCTCAGAGTCTGTATGCAAGACTCGGGCCAAGCCCTTTAAACTCTGATTTATTGCACACGATATATCACTAGTTCACGTATGATGCGTCGTGAGATTGTAGATTTTGATGAATTGTATACCTATGTTGGCTTGTGAAACAGGACATTTCTCACAATGAGTACTTTATACTTTTACTATATTTGCAGAGAAGGCTCCCTTGACTCAAATACACCAGAGTAAGGCCAAGTGTGGACAAGGACGGATGCATGCACACCGCACAGACAAACAGTCTGGTGAGACGTACCGTAGGAGGACACTAGGCAGGAGGCAAACCATAGTCCTAGAGAGTACTAGAGATAGAGACACCTCAGGGCCTGCAATGCAATCCCACAAGAACACACAAGGCAGAGAGAGCCTCCTGTTGGCTCTGGCATGAGAGAAAGGAAATCGGCGGGTCCGTTGGGGGGGGGGGGGGTGCCCTGGGCGGTTGCTGGGGTGTGGTCGGCGCTGGATGGCCGCACCTGGCCGGCAGGATACTGCCTTCCCTGTTGGTTGGGTGTGGCTGATGCTGTAGCTGGTGATGGCTTTCCAATCTGTGCATTCGTCTATAGCTGGAAGCCTGGATGAGAGGGGCAGTGATTTGGCCAATCACTGAGGGTTGAAGGTTGGAGACCACCTGATGACCTCTCTTCCAGGCCAAGGCTTTATCCAGTAGAAATGGATTATAATTGCATCTTTGATGTATTTACAAACTAAAAAAGTATATTTTGATGCCAATACTTTTGTACTTTTCCTCAAGTAAATTTTGATTAGTGGACTTTTTAACTTTTAATAGGGTTTTCTACATTGCAGTATTGATACTTTTAAAGATAATTAGTACTTTTTACACCACTGACGGAGGAGTCGAGAATGACTGTTGCTCTAGAGTTTGCCGTTAAGCAATGCCCGCTCACCAGGCATGTAATTGTCTCTCTGGCTGCCCTGCTGTCTAATTGCATATCAGCAGTAGCTTAATTTCCATCGTGACTGTGTGAAGCTTGAGAAAAGATAACTGTGGAGCGTGCACTATCATTTTTCATTTCTCCAGACTCACACATAAATGACTATATTTAATATGCCCCTGCTGTGTGTGTCTCAGAGGAGCTGTGCCAATCATAAATTATATCTAAATCTAAATTAACGTAATTCCATTAACTCCTTTGAGATATTAACCACTTAAAACAGTGGTCCGTGGCTTAAAAGCTGAATAAATAATGGACCTTGATATGAAAAGGGTTGCAAACCATTTACATAAATACCCTCTATTTTAGAGAAACAAACTTGTGTTACAACTGTGCATGCGTCGCTTCTTCCCGTCTACACTACAACATTGGGAGCGCATTTACCTTTATCGTATTTGCAATGTTTTCTTGAAAAACATTTTTAAATAGTTCAAATAGCCAATCTACATTGACACACTGTGAGCTTGTAGATCGCTATATAAGTCGCAAATACGTTTAAGGATCAGGGGTAAGGGGTGGCACAAGAAATAGCCATATATTTCTTCGCCCAAAAATAGTCATTGGGACACACTGTGAGCTTGTAGATCTGCTATATGTTTTAGCTAACAGCAGAATATGGATGGTGGTGTTGACGCAGTTGACGTCTTTGCCTGATTCATATGTCATATCTAAGGTTGCTTTAGGGTAACATAAAATCAAAAGCTGAAAGAATCAAACCACGTCACTGGCGCTGTCATGCGTGTGGACACACAGGACACAGTGCCGTACAGTGTGGTGTGGTGTCCAAACTTTTGCACAATAGTCCATCTGTCAAAGCCACTTTCCACTGCTGACTGGGGCTGTTCTGATGATCGGGCTAAAGGTTTGTGGTGAAGTCAGGCTTCACTTCAGCGTCATGGCACTGTCGTATAGTCTCCCACTGAAGCCTATAATTATTGAGGAGTGCGTGTTGACCCAAAGGTTGGTTAGTTTACCAACTTCCCTGCTCCTAAAAGACCACAATAACTCACCAAAACCACTTTACTCGAGATCGGGCCTTAAAGGAGCATTCAGTGATTTTTCAGTCCGCCCCGGTAACAAAATGTGCACATGCACACGCTCTACAGTGGGGGGAAGTGCAACATCATGTGCACCAAGGCCCGCCCCCACACATGATTGGAGGAAGGCCCCTCTCATCCTGATTGGATGAAGGCTTTGCCACCCGCCACCAAAACTGAAACTAGGGTTTTTTGACCCCAGGGGCTCACTGGGGACAGAGAGGAACTCCTTATATGGTCAGCACACTCTATAGTAGGGAGGATTATCAAAGAAAAAAAAAAAAAAAAAGATTTTTGAATGAAGCGATATCACTGAATATACCTTTAAATGACTTGGCAAAATTGACCTATCATGTCCCATCTCCTTAGTGCTGTCGTTCCTCAGCATTTCACCATCGGCCTAATTTAGTTCACTGTTTAGCATCCATGTCATCACATGTGTTGTAAAGGGTTAGTTCACTGTTTAGCATCCATGTCATCACGTGTGTTGTAAAGGGTTAGTTCACTGTTTAGCATCCATGTCATCACGTGTGTTGTAAAGGGTTAGTTCACTGTTTAGCATCCATGTCATCACGTGTGTAGTAAAGGGTACGTGGATGCATGGCTCCACGGGGGGACAGGGACAGGGACAGGACAAGGACATGGACAGGGACAGGGACAGGACAAGGTCACAGTCAGAAAATAACCTGGCAACCTCCCAAAATTATTTGGCAACCCCCGGGCCAACCTTTTTCCCATTAGTTATTCTTGTGCATTTCTCTTGTTAACATTTTTGGTAACGTGATATATGACATCACATGCATATAAATAGCTCTGGTTAGGAACTTCAGAATCGTCCAGATAACTTTTTTTTTTGTTTTTATTACAAACTTATTTCTTCGATCCAAATGAAGTGACATATGTGACGCATATGTGGGGCGCAGACCACTTTTTATGGGTAGCGAGTTATTTTGTTTCCTATATTTAGTTTTTAATTACTATTCAAAATATTTTCAAAACATTCCCCCAGAATTCACAATCTTTCATAAGCTGCAAACAAATTCAAAAGTTTTTCAAAAGAATGATATATATTTTTTAAGCGCATCTACAAACTCACAACATGTCATTTTGTGAGCTTAAAGATCGGCTAATGGTACCGTACTTCCACTAGTTTGGGTCCTGGGGAGACATCAAATTTCTCTTTTGGGTCTGTCAATGCTGGTAGAGTACAATATATAATTTATGTCATGACTGGGTCTGTGTGACAGTGTCACTTTGGGGATTTTCCCAGCAAAGATCTGAGATTATGGCAAATGTTTATATATTATTGTAAAATATTGCAGCTTCTGTTTATTGCCCTTGTTCCATGTAGGAATATTCAGATGTCAGATGGTTTATTTATTAGCCAACATAGCCTTTTTCCCATTAGTTATACTTGTACATTTCTCTTTAACATTTTTGGTAACGTGATATGACATCACATGCATATAAATATCTCTGGTTAGGAACTTCATAATCGTCCAGATAACTTTTATTTTATTTTATTACAAACGTATTTCTTCGATCCACTTGAGAACCAAGCCTGTTTATGGCCATTTCTCCCCTTTCGGCGAGTTGGCGTAACAACAATGCAATGTCAGATGCATTAAAGTGCTTTTAATTGAACACAATAGTGCGCAATCCTGCACAGATGCCCCGGAGGGCCCCGGAGGGCCCCGGAGGGCCCCGGGCGGACCAACACAATAACTGCTTTAACTGGTATGGGATTAGTGAGAGCACCGTAAACGTGGGCATGAAGAAGAATGCATCCCTCGGGGGACTTTGATGGAAAGGCTGGTGTGTCGGACGAGGCCAGTGGAATACTGAGTGAGCTTCCAGAATGACAGACAGCTTCTACAGTGAATGGTCTGTTTAGAGTCTTGTCTGTGAGAAGCTGTGGTGTAGTGTGTAGCAGGTCTGCTGTCCCTTACCAGAGGTACTGGAGTGTGTAGAGTGGCGTCAGTGGAACAGCTCCGTTCCAACAGAGCCTTGGGTGTGTGAACCTCTAACACAGGGGTTTTCGACCTGTGGGTCGCGACCCCCCCCCTGGGGGTCGCCAATTTATTTTGGGAGGTTGCCAGATTATTTTGACTGTGACCTTTGCTGTAACTCCAGTCTCCACTATGTTTTGCGATAACTACTAACTTTGTGTAACAAATTACTTTTCCCAATTCAATAACGCAGAACACAATTACTGCAATTTAAATGGGCTAGGGTTATAGTCACCCTTACTGCACCTCAATTGCACAATGGCATTTTTGTAAAGCAGTAATTCAGTTACTTTTTTGTACTATTTACTGTAACTAACCAGTAAGACGCCTTAAAGGCGAGAAAGCGACCGCAGGGCTGAGACAATCTACCGGAATAATGTCACTTACTTACTATGTTTTCAGTAACTTGCTCAACACTCCGTATAAACGCCGGGGAAGATAAGGCTCTATCTTGCACCGATTGGTCAGATACGGCAATCCGTTCATCACCCCTGCGTGTCCAGTTATAGTCCACTTACACATGGCAAATAAAGGCATGTGTGGCAAATTAGAATAGCACAAGGGTCACTCTCGGGTGAAAATAACTTCACAACCCCACTTGGCAGTTGGCACACAACACGGCCATACAATCACTATTTCAGCTATGGACATGTGTGGAATGATGTCGTTTTTCAGCGCTATTGCTGCATACATAGTTCAGCGTGCTCTCATATCTGCCCCTAGGTCAGGATGCATGCTCGGGAGAGTAGAACTAATTGTATCACTTCTGATTCAATCTTCCTGTTTGGAATGTGGATGGCTGACCCTGCGGCACCGGGCCATCATCCAGTGTTCTCTTGAGTATATTTACTCTCTCCCACATCTCTGTCTCTCTCACACTCACACACATACGCACGCATGCGTGACGCACACACGCACACATGGACGTGCATGCTCACATGCACATGCACACATTCACAGAGGCAGGCAGATGGGGTAGCAAATAGAGAGAGACAGTGATAGGTGTACAGGGATTACTGATCAAGATAGGTACTCATCGTTGCAACAAAATGACAGCGACATCACATTATTGCAGTCATTTGGGGTCGGTCAGCTGATAGAGTTTTGCTGTGTACTGCTCACAGCCTCACACCAAAACCCCAGAAAACTACAAAATAAAACAACCAATTTGTTACTGCATTGTTATCTGTCAATATGTGGAGGCTGGAAACAGCTCTGTTTGAAATGGAAATTGTTTGTTAGAACCCTCTGTGAGTCCGTTTTAACAGCTTCAACCAAGTCATTTTGGCAGCACAAGATCAGTGAGCGAGATAAACACTGTTTGATTACTGGAATTCCTGGAGCTTTCTTCTGTCTTTGTGTAGCCTAGCTGATGGTTGTTAAGCAGAATTCGTGGCAACTTGTGATGCTCGGTGATGGAAGAAGTACTCAAGTAAAGTAAAAGAAAGTACCTCAACATTGTCCTGAAGTACAATACTTGAGAATAAATATACTTAGTTACTTTTCGCCTCTGCTGATGCAGCACTGGGAATGAGCGAGATGAATGAGGAACCAGAGTGGGAGAAGGCCAGGGAGATCTGGAAAAACGGAAAAGAGAAGGAAAGTGGGCAGACAGAAGGAGACCATACTTCTAAGAATATCCCAACTGTCTCTCACGCTCCATTCTGTCTCATAATAAGCTGACATCCTTGGGGAGAAAAGAGGTTATAGCCTCAGGGGGATGCGGTATATGCCACCAACTTGACAACCCATTTGTGCCGAGGAAAGGGCTTGTCTGCTTTTCATTCAAATTACTCTCATAGAGTACCCTTCTTAGGAAATTGTTATGTTTAATAACAGTGGTCTTGTGGTTTCAGGGTCCCCCCTGAGACTGGCGTGTCGGGCGGGGGTGGGGGGGGGTTGGAGTCATACCAAATCCCGGGCAGAGTCATACCAGAGATGAGAAAACGGTACCCAATGCCTCCCTGCTTGGCACCGAGCATCAATGGTTGGAGGGGTACAGTAAGTCCCTGCTGCAAATTGGTGTCATTTCGTCCAGGGGGTGTACTCAAGTTGCCGCTAAGGAAACCGGAGACGGCGTTCAATGGTCCGCATGGCTTGGGAATCTACTTTACGTACTTACCTAAACCACTTGAGAGCTAAGTGGTCCACAGTATAGCGTCCCTATTCTGGGGTGAGCATTCAGCAAAAATAGCTGATCTACAAGTTCACAATGAGATGCGGTATTTTAGATCAGTTATTTTCAGCGAAGAGATTTGTTTGTAGAGGGAAATATTAACAGACCAAGTATAGAGCACTGGGGAGTGGGGGACCCTGGTGGTCATATTGCAATATGTTAAAAACGTAATGAGGATTTTGTCATTGGTTTCCTTCATGCCTGTAGTGAAGCTTTGGTTTTCAGATTAAACTTAAGCAGATATAACAAGCTTTGATCTGGTTCACATCCCCAACCTGTTGAATCAAACATAACTCCGTAGGAAAGCTGTCGGGGCTAGAATTAACATATCAAAACAGTACAATCTGAATTCTGCATGCAAAGTACTTGCCGATCTTTGCCAAGTGATCAGAAGCTGAGCCCACGGGTCACAATTTCCCCCTGCTTTCTTGCCAGCACCTGAAATGGCTTTTTGATTTATTTAGCTTTACTACATTTGAGCTTGACATCAAAGATATGGTGTTTTGGCTTAGCAAGAAGGGAGACTTTGTAATGAGGAAAAAGAAAATCCTTTCACAGAAAATGTGAATTTCTACTGAAAGTGAACATAAGAGAATGCCCCAGGGGAAAGTAAAGAGACAAACATTATTGTTTTGTTGTTGTTTTTCCCTCAGAGAAAAAGGAAACCTTTTCCATCAGAGTGGTGGTGGGATTTGATGAGGAAAATGCTAAATCTTGGCGTTTATTATGTTCCACAGGCTTATGGTTTGGAGCGACAACAACAACAACAAAATGACTTGTTTTACTTTGCATTCAGTTGGTTGGAATAATAAACCGATAAACAAAATGGCCTTTTGCTCAAATAATATTCTCTTAAACTTTTAATGTCCTCACTATCTTTTATTATCCTCCCTCTTTCAATGAGTTTTTTGAGCGTTGAGCGGTGCCTCTGCTCCATTACGCAGCTATGTGTGTCCGTATGTATGTACAGTATGTGTGTACGTGTCTGAGCACGGAAAGCTGCAACACGGTAACTCTGTCATTTCTCGACCGTTTCGGATGTCTGAAGGCTCGCCGGAACTGGGCCGGCCCCCTGGGCGCGCTCCTGGGGGTCTGGATTAGGGATGTTGAAAAAAGTTGAAAATCGACTCGATTTTCGACTCATGCCTTCCGCGACTCAAAAACGTATGAGTCGAAAAATCGTTTTTATTTTATTTTATTTTTTTTTTGCGCCTGTCAGCGCCGCACCTCACATGCATGCCCTGGCTGCAGTTAGAGCGCCATCGTCCAAGGGTGTGGGGTGAAGGGGAAGGGTATCTTAGCAACACTGAATGCTCTGTCCCATTGGTCGTGTGCTCGTATCATGAGCCAATGGCTGCAGCTCTGAGCCCCCAGACCCCAGGTTCGCAATTCGCATCTCATTGCTCACGCTCAAAGACAGGTCCGCTCTGTTCTGAGCTGTGAGCGCTCTTCTCTTCTCGTGAAGAAAGCAGGACAGCGTTGTCAAATAAATCCCGCCGTCATTCATACTGTATTTATTCCCCGACCCGACATTAAAATACGGAACAACGTGCGTCCCGTATCAGTTCATTACGGGACTTGTGACAGGCTGCTGCAGACACTTGAGTTGGGACTAGCTGATAGCATAGCAGCCGATAGCGCCGCTGCTCCTTCAGTGTCGTTGTTTACAAAATAAAGTTTATTTTTTATTATTGGGCTTTGATCATTGATGCAAATTCTAAACATATGGATGCAGCTGCAGAAGTTGTGTTGCTTAAAGGAATGCATAGTTGCGTTCTCCTCAACTGCTGCGCAGCAACAACAAAAATAAAAAAATAATGGAAAATAAAACTCGTCGATTTGCGGCCTCGATTTATCGATTGGCCAAATATGAGTCGTTTGGCATCCCTAGTCTGGATGTTCCGAGACCCCCACACGGTACAGGTGGTTGCATACTGGACGCGTTTTTCGGATTTCTAGCTACGTTTTTCCGTAGTTTTTTCCCCGAAAGACGTGTCCAGTGTGCAATCACCTTAACTCAAATCAAAGTACAGTACAGAGCACAGTGTACACTACAATACAGTACAGAGCACAGTACAGTAACTATAACAATAAATGTATAGTTGCACCGCTCAGCTCACGCTCAGGTGTGATTTGATCTTATTGTTTTTTTTCCAACAATGTATTTATTTTCCTTTTTTACACACAAATGACAATACAAATATACAAAAAAACAACAATGAACATTACATGACAATTACTGATATAAAGAAAGCAAAACAACAATAACCAAAAAACAAAACAAAAAAAACAACAACAACACTACTCCTCTTCAGCTCCATCCATTAAATGTGACAAATTATTGTTCTTTATGTATCTTATAAAATGGCCCCACACCTCCTTAAACATTTCTTGTTTGTCCTTAAGAATGTATGCAATCTTTTCCAAAGGTAAACATAAAGACAATTCCCTGAACCACTGTGTAATACTTGGTTTGTCTGGCCTCTTCCAGGTCAATGCTATCATTCTCTTAGCTTGTAAAAGACATATATCTATAAACAGATTTGACTCTTTTTGTTCATTACAAGCAATATCACATTTCTTTTGCTATTATGGTCATCAAGCCATAGGTTTATTATAGATCTGTAGTATTATTCATGAACACATCGCCTTCTAAGGATCTTGTCTCAAGCCAGCCGGGTCTCTTCAAGCTCAGTGGTGGAAAGTAACTTAAGTACATTTACTCTAGTAGTAAGTACTCTACTGTACAATTTTGAGTTCTTTTCTATTCTTATTTATTTATTTTTACTTTACTGGAGTATTTTCTATTTCCAATAATTTGTTGTAGATCTGTTATTTTTTTACATTTTAATACAAGTATACAGTATAATTTTATACATTGATGCCTCGTGAAACGGAGCACTTTTACTTTTGGTACTTTTAAGTATATATTTTGATGCCAATACTTGTACAGTACATTGACTCAAGTAAAGTTTGATTACCAGACTTTTTTCCACCATTGTTCAATCTGCCCACATGGACACTGACTCATGCTGGACGCTGTGTCTGTCCGGCAGCATCGCTGACTGCGGTCTTGACAGGACCAGCTAATGTTTGAAGCACGCTGTTATTTACTTATCCCAGCATGCCTAAAATAGCCGCCTCCGTGGCCCCTGGGACCGACCGTCAGACGGCCGGGTCATTTCATCGGAACGCCGACATGCAGCTCCAGTCTCATGATGACACGCTGCCTGTAATTGTTTCGTCTCTCTGATCGCCGGCTGCATGTCCTCCTCAAAGGGGGGAAGATTTGTCCATTATATGGCCATTTTCGATGCATTATTATCTGCCTGATGGTTTTATCTGTGCTATGTTTCACTAAAACACTTTTACACACGCACGCACGCACGCACGCACGCACGCACGCACGCACGCACGCACGCACGCACGCACGCACACAGCACCCAGTGGTGGAAAAAGTACTTTTTTGTTGACAGAAAAGGAACTTACTGCTACAGTGCCAGTGTGCCACCTTACAAAACATCTGCCTTGCAAATGCTGTGTGCCTGTTTCTTAGCAGTACCATACTGTGTGTGCTTATATCCTTTTTGTGTGTCTACTGTACAATACCAAAAAGTAAACTATAGTAGAATTTCAGACATGTTTCCTGGTCCTCACAAGAGAAATGATGATTTTATGGTTAACTAGAAAAAGTGCCCTTCTGGGCACAGGTCTCCACCAGGAGGATAGGATTGTGTGTGATGTTTGGCAAAATGTTTAGGAGTAATATAAAGTGTGTGTGTGTGTGTGTGTGTGTGTGTGTGTGTATGTGTATGTGTATGTGTATGTGTATGTGTATGTGTATGTGTATGTGTATGTGTATGTGTGTGTGTGTGTGTGTGTGTGTGTGTGTGAGAGAGACGCGGCCTGTTGTAGCGCCACCATGAGGCTGATTTGAAAACTGTCAAGTGGCATTTCTTCCTCAACCTAGTAGTGTCTAGTAGTGGGAATAGGCATGCACAGTTTCACCGCAATCGGACGCTGCGTTGAGGAGTTGTGGCGATTTGTACCAAACGGGCTACTCCTGAAAACTTTAGAAGCCAATCGTAGCCAATCAGGATGGATAATTATGAGAAATCAAACAAATCACATGATCACATAACTATGGAGAGCATGTGTACCGATTTGCGTGAAATTTGGATAAAATCTGAAGGAGTAATATTAGAAAATGTGTTTTACATATGTCGGCCTCCTGGTGGCGCTATAAAGAGCAGATGTGAAAAATTCCAGGCAAAGGTTTTTCCTTGGCCTCTAGGGAGTGTGCATACATGGTTTTACACAGATCGGTGCAGTTATAGGTAAAACACAAATCGACCAGTTATAGCGCCACCATGAGGCTGAGTTGAAAATATTCAAGTGGCATTTCTTCCTCGACCTAGTGGGAATGTGCGTGCAAAATTTCACGGAAATCACACCATGTGTTCATGATTTGCAGCATTTTGTTTGAAACGGAGTACTCCTGCGAACTTTGGAAGCCAATTTTAGCCAATCAGGATGGAGTGTGAAAAATCTGAAAGACCGGTTTCGTTGAATGGCTCTAGAGAGACTGTGTACCAATTTGCGTAATGTTTGGACAAAATCTGTAGGTGTACTGTCAAAACATTTGTTTTGCACAAAGCGGCCTCCTGGTGGCGCTATAACAGGCCAATGTGAAAACTTTGGGGCAGAGGTTCAGCTCTGGCATTCAGGGAGTGTGTGTGCAGAGTATGGCTGCGATCAAGCCAACGGTGCCAGAGATTAGCTGTTCACAGACGGACACACGGACGGACACACGGACACACGGACGGACGGACGGAGTGCAAAACATACTCTCTCCCCATGCCTTCGGCCTGGTGGAGACAAAAATATATATATTTGGAGATGTAGCCTTACGGTATTCAGGATTGGTCCTTTAGCGTAGAAGTTAGGTTTATGGGTAGGGGTTGCACACCAAAAATAGCAGATTTGCAAGCTCAGCTTGACAAAAAACGGGTACAAAAGGTAATTGTTTATAAAGTTTCCATCCTAAAATGTTGATGTCCTCACAAGTATAACAATGCTGTGCGTGCGTGCGTGCGCGCGTGCGTGCGTGTGTGTTTTCCATCAGTGTGGTGATTTAATCTATGTAGTCGGGCTTGCCCTCTGTTTTTCCTCCTCTGTTTGACAGGCTGTCACCGGCGTCACCGGCGTAGCCTGGGATCCCGTTGCTTCTGTTTCCGACCACATCTGAGCCTGGTAAGGAATGACATCACCTTTCCTCCAACTCCACTTGATGTTTCTTTTTTCTTTTTCTCTTTTCCTTTTTTTGTTGTGCTGCTCTGCTGGCAGATCTGTCCCCAAACGACCGTTCTTTGAAATGAAACTATTGTGGCACAAAGGATGTTGGATTGTATCGCTGCAGACATGATAGTCTGTCGTGTACCTTTATGACAGTGGTTCCAACCCCTTTTCCAACACGCACGCACGCACGCACGCACGCACGCACGCACGCACGCACGCACGCAATGTTGGATGTTTTGAGTTGTAGTTGGATTTTATTGCTGCAGACGTGATACCGTCTGTCGTGTACCTTTTATGACACACACACACACACACACACACACACAAAATCCAACTCACAACCTGACGCGTTGTGAGTTTGTCGATTGGCTATTTTCAAATGGCCAATGAGAGCCAATTAAATAGGGTGTTTTGTGATAATTATTCAAATCTACAAAGTAACTTGTGACTAAAGCTTTCACATAATTGTAGTGGAGTAAAAAGTACAATATTTGCCTCTGAGATGTAGCAGAGTAGAAGTACTAAGTATTGAACATTGGAAATACTCAAGTAAAGTAAAAGTGCCTAAGAATTGTACTTGAGTACAGTAGTTGAGTACTTGTAATGAGTTACTTTCCAGCGCTGACACACACACAACTGCACACACGTTTTCAGACTGGTTGGGTGGACTGCATGGGATCACAGTGGGAGAGAGACGGCAATCAAAGAAAACAAACAAATGACCTACAAACCTACATGTTCACATATTGGTGTTAGCATTATGTTACGAGCTTGTAGGTCTGCTATTTTTGAAAAATCGAAGAACCACTGACATAGAAACATAGCTTTTTCAGAAAACTGTCAGGATGTAGAAGACATTTTTAGAATCTGATCTCAGGTCAACATGGGTTAAAGGGGTGTGAGCATTGCAGCAGCATACTGTACATGATATACTGTATGGACTATGGATATACAGTACATGAACCATAGCATCCCTATTATTCTGTGGTGAACACATTGGTGAAAACTAAAAGGAATAGGACAAGGATAGAGCCCTGGGAGACCCCAGTCAAGTTGTTCAAATGATGTCGTTTAAAACACGTTTTTATTTCCAAAGAATAAATAATATACTATATACGTCAGAAACCATGTTATCGTTGTTTCATTACATTGTGCGTTGGCATCATATAAATGGGTATTGAATAAATAATGGTATTGAATAAATAATAATTGTATTTATATAGCACTATTTAACCCATTTTGACCTGAGATCAGATTCTAAAAATGTCTTCTACATCCTGACAGTTTTCTGATAAAGCTATGTTTCTATGTCAGTCGTTCTTCGATTTTTCAAAAATAGCAGATCTACAAGCTCATAGTAATAATAATAATAATAAATAATAATTAGCTCATAGCTAATAATGCTATGAGCTTGTAGATCTGCTATTTTTCAATAGCTAAAGCATAACATAATGCTAACACCAAGAGGGGTTCCCGCCCAAAACATGAGTTACAAAGTGCTGAACAGCAGTTTGCCTTGGAGCATAACGTACTGTACATAACTAAGGTAAAATAAAACATGCACATTTAAAAAACCTATGGGAATAACACAGTTAACAAGTAAGTTAGTTGTGACAAAGCACATCACATTTCCTCACACTGAAAAGGAGACCGAAAGAACGCGTGGTTGTTCGCAACACCGTTATGGCAAATGAGGTGATCTAGGGGAAGGCTTTCCTGAACAGATGCATTTTTCCAGAAGTGATTTAAATAATGACACATAATTGACATGTTTGAATGCCAAGGGTAAGGCGTTCCCCAGCCTTAGCTTATAGGTGCTTGTACTGCAAAGGCCTGAAACAGGACCCCATGGGTGAAGTGCCAATGCTCGGGTTATGTGAATTGGGTAGTTAAGGGTGTTTCCCGGTTGGCTCAAGGGTGTTGTATAAGAGAGGTTGAAAATGGGCCTTCCAGGAAACGCACTCTTGGGGCTAAATTAGCAGTTGACCAGGGTGACTCGCTCGAGTATTGGCGCGCTTCCTGTCAAATTCTACTCTACTACATTATACATGTGCACGCACACACACGTACGCACACACACGTACACACGCACGTGCGCGCACACACACACACACACACACACACACACACACACACACACACACACACACACACACACACACACACACACACACACACACACACACACACGTACACACCCATTCTTTGAATCCACCCAAGACTTTAGAGAAACAACCTGTCTGACCTCCAGGAATTTCTCTTCACCAAAATAATTAAATTACTGCCACTAGAACGCTGCAGGTTGTCGTGATTTGAGACCCAGGAGCAGCACATATGGAAATAATACGCTCATGGTTTTCCCATGCGGTTTCCAGATTCAATAAATGTCAACAGCAAGTGTTAACTGAGAGTACGGAGTTCATTTAATCAGCTGTTTTCTCCCAGATTAATAGTTATTTTCTGAATTGCTATTCGCCCATGCCACTAAAACCCTATACTGTACTTATATTACCGGGGTGCACCAGGGCTCTAGTCTTGGTCCCTTTTCCCCTCTATCTTTCCCGAAGATAGCCGACGTTACGCAGAAGCCTACAGTATTTTGAACCTAAATCAGGTTGTATAGTGTGGCAAAAAGTACGTTCTGTGTAATTCTGAAAATAAATGTCCACGCGTTGACGCAAACCGACGCACATCACAGAATACATTTATATTTTTGCCACACTAATGGGATTTAGGTGCGTGCGTGCGTGCGTGCGTGTGTGCGTGCGTGCGTGCGTGTGTGTGTAGCATCTTATGTTACCATTTAGAACAGTGGTTTGAAACAACAGATATGCATACAAGCTCACAGTGCGTCACTTCGTGCCTCGTTGCTAGCTTGTACATCAGCTATTTTTGGAACATTAGAAAAGAATATCGAAAATACTTGGAACATTTTGCATTCCGCGTGGGGGGTGTTTGTGAACGACAGGGATCTGAAACGTGGCACACCCACACCCGTTGGAAGAGAGACACTACATGCATTGCTTCATCAACGTGAGAGTGTCTTCTCTCTCAGCAGCTCTGGGTGCCCCAGGTGCCAGCGGGCATAGAGAGAGTGTCTTCTCTCTCAGCAGCTCTGGGTGCACCAGGTGCCAGCAGGCATAGAGAGCCAAACAAAGCAAGCTGTTCCCTCTCACACATTACCTCTGGGTTACGTTGACCCGTGTAAAACACTTTGTCAGCACGCAGCAGCAACCAGCAGTGAAGCCTCTAAGCACAATAAATGCTGCACTAAACATTTCATTGAAGTTGGTGTGAGCTCAGAGGCAGAGACTGTGGTGCTGCTTGGTATTCCGGTCAGACTTTGGGCAGCATGAGGTTATTATAGAGGTGGTCCGGTTTGAGCCAGCGGAGCTGTCCAGTGGAACGGTCGGTGAGTCGGTGTGACCACTGGCAAGAAGATTGCCATGGCGTTCTGGAGTCTTGTATACGGAGTGCAGCGACCGACACCATCTCATGTTGAAGCTAATTTGGATTGAAGTGATGTTTTTGTCTCTTTCTCCCTCCCTTTTTATTTCTAGGCCTACAAAATGCCTATTCACTAGTCTACACACAGTAAAATCATCAGTGTTCGTTTATCCATTTTACAACCAATTGGACACTTACAGGTCCAGCATTTTAAATACTTTATAGCATTCCTGGCATTTTATACTTCCATTCATCAAACATGTTGCTAAGGAACACATCTCATTATTGGTCTCCAAGGCCTGCCCTGCACTGGGCTAGGTAAATCAGCCTTTGGTTTTAGAGCTTCCTTTACCTGGAATGAATGCACTTTAAAAATGATCTCACTGGGGCAATTTAGAAACTTGCTCGCTAATCTTGTTGTATTAAATTTTCATTAATTGAATTAAGGTGTTTCTATATTGTTTTCATACTCTTTATGAAAGAGTATGCTGTTCCTATTTCGATATTATTTCACTATTGTTGCACCATAGGTTACAGATTACTATGAAAACCTGCAAAACCGTCAGTCGGTCTGTCACGCCTCCTCCATATATGGTTGTCAGAACATCACACCTCGTGACATCACGCCTCGTGACACGCTCCATATATGGCCGCCTCCATATATGGTTGTCAGTCTCCATATATGAAGATCACGACATGGAGAAGACTGGATCATCACCTACATCTGCATATATGTAGCCGGCCAGCAGATCTACATCTGACCTCATTGACACCAGATTAATAGTTTAACTTGTGCTTCTCAACTGTGCCGTATTAAGAAGCTCTGTTTCAGGACTGAAAACGTCAATTAAAAAAATGAAGAAAAAAAGGTCCATATATGGGCATTCCCAGACGATGCCCTAAAACAATCACTGTTATGCCCATATATGGAGATCCCTGATGTCATCAATATTAAGCCCATATATGGGAATGTCAATATATGGCCATATCGTGACAGTCTCATGATAACCACTGTGGTTGCCGCGACGCGGGTCACACTTGCAAATGAACCAAGTTGGTACAACACATGGATCTCCATATGTGAAGATCACGACACTGACCTCATCAAACCCTGGATAGCCATACATGGAGAAGACTAATATATGGAGCCGGCCAGCAACTCTACATCTGACCTCGGCTCACTGACACCAGATTAATAGTTCAACTCCTGCTTCTCAACTGTGCCATATTAAGAAGGTCTGTTGTTTCAGCGCGACCTTTGCCCTTTAGGGCATCTTACTGGTATTATGCCTTCTGTAATCTCGGCCATCATTGAAAATGAAGGCTCTGCCCTCAATGTATTTCCGAGAAATTTAATAAAGGTTGGATGAATTCTCTCTAGCACTTACTGCCAAGCTACACCAGGCTTTTCTCGCGCGTTTTCTCCCGCGCGTGCGTTTAATTTAGGTCCAGTCCTATTTTAAAAAACGCACGCGCGGGCCGCGCGTTAAGGGTAAACGCGCGAGAAAAGCCTGGTGTAGCGTGGCTGTGAGTAAACAGAAAATGTATACATTTTCATGTTGGGATACCCATTTTATCCTATTGGGAGAGGCAGTTCTTACTGTGTGTTCATGTCATATTCATAGCAGTCTATTCAGACTGGGATTCATGAACCGCCTCACCTGGAGTCACTTAACACCCCCTTTAAATTGACACTGAGGATTTGGCTGTGTGTACGGCGGCGTCTGCTCTCCTCATTGGAATTCTACGGCAGCCACATCTGGCTTCTCTGTTTCAAGACGGAGCAATAACCGAGGTCGTCCAGGGAGACCGCGGTGCTTGCTCTGGGCAGGGCAGGAGGAAAAAAAACCCAAAATGCTAATTGATAGCACTGGGGTGTCAACTGTCGGGAGAGAGGGAGAGAGAGAGAGCGCGCTCTCGTTCTCATTCACGAATTCTCTTTAAATTCTACTCGCCACTCTGTGTGCTCTGGAGGCGTCTGAGACATAGAGTTAACTGACAGCAGGGCTGCTTAAAACACGCTGCTCTTAAAACACCCTGCTCTTAAAAGCAATCGGGGAAATCCTTTCCATAACAATGTTCTTTCTATGCTTTGCTGTAACTCTCTCTCCTGGCTGATGCCCTCTTGGGTCTGGACACTTAACTGTTTCAGTTTGAAAGGACGTGACTAGGGTGACTGAGAGAACAAAGCGATCAATGTGCATTTTAGCATGCTTGTTTGTGCGATATACCAAGTGATTGTGGGGTTTGAAGCTAATCTAATCTATTCGAATCTAAATCGAATCAAAAATTGCAAAAATATCTAATCTACAAGCTCAACAATGTGTTGCAATGTAATGCACTGTGCCTGTGATTTTGTAGATATTTTTATTTTACCATGAAATAGGGCTTAAGTAGTTAAGAAAATGTCTTCCTTCCCCCCTGACAAGGTAGCCGATAGTCAACAGAAAAGACTGAATCTTCTGAAAGTGTCCGATAGCTTTGAGGTGAGCCCCAGTAGCAAAATCTTCCCAAATGGATGCAGGCCAAATTCAATTCAAGTTTAATGGAAGCTTATGCGGTACTTGGATGGTAAATGCTGTAAGCGTCTTAGGAGGTGACCTGTTGGCCGAATTGCTTGTCACAATACTTGATATTGATCACTTAATATTCTGTTTTGATGATGTTGTGTCCCGACATCACCTCTCGAGCAGTGTGCGTTCCAATCTGCGCTGATGGCTACAAATACCTGGATGAATAGTTGTCAACTTGTCACAGGCAAAGGTGAAGTGAAATGGGCTGTAAAGCAGCCGGTGTATAAGCCTATAGGCTCTGGAGGGGTTTAAGAGAGAGATAGAGATAGTTGCTGAATTTCACAGCCTTGGTTATGTGCTTTGTGTAAAAACATCAAGGCACTGTTTCACTGCAGACCACAGCATGACTCCCAGCTTCTGTTTCTGATTGCTATGTTAGACCCGAACACACATCCCACTGCCAGTCTGCCAGGGTCAAAGTGGTTAAAATAGTGTGCTGATGTATTCGTGAAGATGTAAGAGACCCTGTTAGTTTGGCCTCAATTAAGACAATGCTGCTTTTAGTTTTGTGTATAGTTTGAGCCATCTGGATAAAACATGCGGTATGGCAAGGCAAAAGCACACTTTTGGTGGCATTACTGAACTTTCATAGGGTTTCATGGGGTTTGTTAACTTGTTTTGTTGCAGGTCATTAATGTGAATGCAGTTCAAAATATTAACTTTTCAGGAAATAAACATGTTTTTCGAACAACATAATACTACCTCATCAACGTTGGTATGGTGACTTATACATTGTTAGATACTTGTGTTTGTCCTTATTATCATCATTATTATATTATCATCACTTTACCCAAAGTGGAGTTAGGATGTTTTTGACCATTAATATAGTGGTTGCAACTGTATTAATTGATTGCCCGAGTCCCGTGGTGGTAATTCTGCTCGGGTTTTGGTGAATATTAAGTCGTTCCGGTCATTTTGTGGGGGGCACTGGGGCCACGCATTAAAAGTAAATTAATCCACACAACTAGCGTCATTTGTATTGTTGACCTATTTCTAAAATATTAGCGCAACTTTCGTTCAACTTTGACCCCTCTATCACATGGAACTATTTTTTGGGCGTAGTGATATGGACATAAAAAACATAGTTCCGTGTGATAGAGGGGTAAAAAATAAAACGAAAGTTGCACTATATGGTAAGAATAGGTCAACAATTCAAATGACGCTAGTTTTCTGAATTCATTTACTTTTAATGTGTGGCCCCCTGTGCCCCCCACAAAATGAACAACTTCATATTTACCAAAACCAGAGCAGAACTCCCACCACGTGACTCGGGCAATCAATTAATACAGTTGCAACCACTATATTAATGGCAAGTATTTCATACAGCTTAAGTAAAAAAAATCTGAACTATCCCTTTAATGTGGAGATTCAATTATAATATTTGTAAAAATGCGCACGCACACACACACACACACACACACACACACACACACACACACACACACACACACACACACACACACACAGTAAAAGTGTTGAATAGCACTGATTTATATAAATCAAGATTGCTGGTTTCTAGTCGACAGCAACAATATGATTGGTGGTTATTTTTAAGTGTATTTATGTATTTATTTATTTATGTTTTACATTCCAATTATTCCAATCAACCACTAAGTCTCTTGGGAGAGGAACCTATATTGAGTTACTGCCCTTGATGTGACACCCTCAGATAAATCTTACACTGAATTAGTCCGCTCTGTACGAACATAATTACTTTAAGCAGATTAGCAAGGTATCCTCATTTCTTTTCTTGAGTGTTGCAACCTCCAGAACTTCACCCGGGGTCAACGTCCTCAGCCTAGTGTTACTGTAAACAGCACCTCCTAGATTCTTAACCACATGAACCCTAGCATCCCTATTCTAAGGGCAAAGAGTTTTGGTGTCGTGAGGAATACTTGGCCAACTAAGTATAATATAGGGTTTAACCCATTGAAACTGAGCAGGCCTCTGTGTCATTTCTTTGGCTATTCAAAAATAGCAGATATACAAGCTCATAGCGCGGCACGAAGCTTGAAGATCTTCTATAGAAAAATCATGAACATTTGTGCAAATCAATCAATAAAAAAGCGAACATGTTATAACTCAAAGCATTGCTTCTGGCCGTCCGCAGCCAAATACATTTCATGCTGGGGGTCTGAGTTGGGCACAGCCTTAGTTTTAGAGCATATTACATACATTACCGGCTCCAGTGGAGCTGCTCACTGGTACCCTGGATAGATAGACTAACTTTATCTTTTCTATAAATCACTTACACTTACACTTGTCTGTATATGTCTAGCTCCGTTATATTCAACAGAAACATGCTCTTTCTCTCGTTCTTCCCGTCACTCTCCATCAGATCTTATGGTGGCATTGTTTTCTTCCAACCTTGATTTTTTTTGGGTTGGATTTTCTCCTGTCGGTTGATGCTCGGTCAAAGATCTCCAATGTTGATCTCCATGCTTCAGACGCGTTGAAATGTGAGGGGAAAAAATGGAACACTGATGTTTCTGGCACAGATCTACCTGCTGTGACCTAGTGGATCTGTTATTGTCACTGCATGACAATGACACCCACGCGCAACCTATGACTTTAGACCCAGACTTTAGACATGGACTTACAAAACATTAGTGTTGTGATTCTTGTGAAAGGCATTGATCAGATGATTTCACAAAAGGGATCCAGCATCACAGGAAGATAATGTGCTACTGCTACAATAACCTTAATAATAGAGACAATACACCATAAATAGGCCCAGGCGGTGGCGTAACCGTCTGGGCACCCGACTGGTAATCCAGTCGCAGTGTGCCGCGGGTTCGACTCCCGAGCCCGACACGGCCTTTACTGCATGTCTTCCCCCATCTCTCTCCCGTTTCCTGTCAGCCTACTGTCTGTCCCTTCAAAAACCAATAAAAGGCGTAAGCCGCAAAAAAATATCTTTAAAAAAAAAAAAATACACCATAAATAAATACTGAAACCAGATATACATTAGGGAAGGTGTATGCATGCCATGTACTATGTGTACTATGTAAACTCTTCATTTCCATTTTCCAGCCATTCAGCAAAAAAAGAATAATAATAATACTTTGGGGACCCCCGGAAATAATTTGGCGACCCCCCTGAGGGGTCGCGACCCACAAGTTGAGAACCCCTGGCTTACAGGTCAAAATCATACTGCTGCTCACGTGCCAATTGCAAATAATACACATATTAGACATGGTGTATGTTATTCCATCATTGATGACTTACTGTATAAACAGTATACCACAGTATATCTCTGGTTCCTTCCAACCCCTACAGATTCAACTACGGTATCAACTTGGACGCCAGGGGCTGTATCCCTTTCAGGAAACGTCAGTCCCTTTGGCCCACAGAGAATCAAAACCAGATGTTGTTTTTTCATGCCACAAAGTGTCGGTTCAATCCATAAATTACGCAGGTCAAGTTCACCACAGTGCACCCTCTCCCCACATCAAATCCCAATTATGACCCATAATTCAATGCAATGGGCCTCTTGTCTCATTATTTCATATTCACACAGTTGCACAGTGGCAAGATGGCATGCAGGGTTGACAAATGGGACAACGTTTTAGCAAGCGGGTTTGAACTAAGCACATGTGTTATCATAGTACCTCCTTTTTGTTTTGTCATCTATTGACGTTTTGACTAACACAAAGAGGTGTGTAACTATAACTAACGTACGTAGTCTCGCCGTAACATAATAATAATAATAATAATAATAAAACTTTATTTTTAAAGCACCTTTCAAATTTGCATTACAAAGTGCTTTACAACAACAAACCAAATATACAGCAGAAGACATTTCAAAAGAAAACAAAAATTAGGAAAAATATATATACTAAAATATTTGATTGGCAGTGAAAACTAATAGGAAAACTAAAAGGGATTTAAAAGAGGACACTGATTCAGTACGCTTGATATGTAAGGGCAGTGTGTTCCAAAGTATTGGCGCTATGGTGCTGAAAGCCTGGTCTCCTTTGGACTTTAGCCGACAAATTTGAGGGTTAAGAAGGTCATTGGATGAGGATCTCAGGGAGCGGGTTGGGACATAGGGGGAGATTAGATCGGTGATGTAGGGTGGAGCGAGACCGGACCTGGCCTTGAATATGGTGAGAAGGAGTTTGAAATTGATTCACAAGAAGATCACATTGTGATGAGCTTGTAGATCTGCTATTTGTGAACATTTCTGAACATGTTTGACTATAATGCCATGCCCAAAATAGGAACAATTGGGTGAAATTGATTAATAACCTCTGGGTAAACCGATTGGGTATCCACATCCAATCGGGCTGGCTTGTTTCATAAAACGTGAGTATTTGGATGAAACGGCCTATATTTTCTAATGAGCCTTCAGGACGGACACAGACGAGCAGCTATTAATCTCCCACGATTCGGCAGGCTAATTTAGGCTCTTATCGGAGCGCTGATGATCTTTCTTTTCCTCTGCAACAGCTGACATTCGTCCTCGTGGTGTCCTCTGCTGCTTTCTGCACTGCTGTTCTGAAACAAAGCCATGTTGTCACTATCTGGGTCCAAACCTGCTCCAGGCGGACTCTTGAAGATCAGAAGTGTACTATTAACCCATAAGACCTGAGGCCGCTTCTAAATCCTAACAGTTTTCTGAGAAAAAAAACCGTATGTTGCTATACCAGTCGTGCTCAAAACGTTTCCATGTCAAGGACACCCCCATCTCCAAATATTTTGTTCCAGGGACCCCCAGAAGCAATAAAAAAAGATTTCAGTTAAAAAATGTTTGCTAAAAAAAAATACTGTAGCTAAATCTAAAATGACACATGCTTTCCTGGTTTCAATGGTTTCAATTATGCAACGTCTGCTGTCATACGGTCTTGTATAATCCTGTTTTGGAAGAAGAAAGAGGTATACCCACCACAGTTAAGCTTTGGCTCAATGAGATGGAATGCTACACTTTAGATTTATACTCAAGAAGAACTCAGAATTAGATGTATAGCCTACTCAAAGATAAACTGGATTATTTGGAAGCCCTTAAAGTCCTTTAGGCTAAATCCTGTGGTCCTCGTCTCGTGTGATGTTAGGCAGCACTCCTGGGGTGGGGTGGTGTGGGTGGCTACAAATATAAGGCAGCTTTTGGTTGTGAAGCATTTGCAGTAATTCACCCTATTTGTACACGTTTAATAATGGTAATAATAATGAATGTTATCTATATTGCACTTTACATTTGAGACAAACCTCAAGTGTTACAGTACAGATTTAAAAAAAACATTTGCATTAAACAAATGGTTGAAATCAAATCAACTGTGCTCACATGTATATGTCTGACTGGTTACCTGAGTGATTATGTTTACTTTGTTTTATAGGTCAATGTAATCGTTATTGTAAGTTTGTTGTAAAATATTATTAGTACAGTATATTAGATTAGATGCATGTATTTTCTGTAAACAATTGTTTTTAGTATACAGTAGGTAGTTCACATTTGTATAGAAAGGCCTAACCAGGGACTGGTGTTGCAAATTAGCCTTGGCTATAAACCCTATTAATAAGGGAAATTTAGCTTAAAGGACCACTTCACCACTTTTCAACTTCTCTTCCTATAATTGGTCCTAACTAATGTTCATGATAAAATACCACAATGTTTTCCTACTCGGTCTGTGTCTCATAAGAGGGCTGTGGGCAGTTCAGAAACCCGTCCACCAGCGACATCATCAATGGTGAATCCAAGCTAATAGAAACGGCAGGTTTCTTTTCCTGAAAAGTTGCAATGCAAAAGTTGAAGCCATCGTTCTCACGATAATAAAAATCTAAATGTATTTTAAAACAAATCTTGTTTAAAAATAAATCTGCCTAATGATGATGTCACTGGTGGACGGGTGTCCGAACTGCCCAAAGCCCTCCTAGGAGACACAGACTGAGTAGGAAAAAATGGTGGTGTTTTATCATGAACATTAGTGAGGACCAATTATATGGAGAGATGTTGAAAAGTGGTGAAGTGGTCCTTTAAGTTATGGCAAATCTGGAAAGAAATGCTTACCACTAGCTTTCTTCACAGATGTGTTCATAAAGGTGTCTACTATCACAAACTTTGTGGGAGCCAATCAAAGTGCGGGTACTCGGAGGGCCTAGGATAAATGCAGGACAATGTCAAATTGGCCAATATGAGCTTCTGAGGTGTGTAAATAGGTTTTTTTTGGGGTGCTGATGAATCTGTTCCAACCATTCATTTTCAGTAAAAATGACTTCTGGCCATAAAATTGGCCATGCCTGCTTTTGTATGTCCCAGACATACTAGTGTAATAACTAATAATCCATGTTATGCATATCTCAATGGATGTCTATGGTGTTTTCTTTTCCGTTTGTGTGTTGGTGTGGGGGGCATATTAAAATATGAAACATTTTATTAATATCACAAATGCATGCATCTTAATTGAAACTAACTGGTGAAACAGAAGTAGATGGACAACCTTTAATGGATTTAACTGATTTATTCTTTTCAGAATCAGAACGACTTTATTGTCACACCTTTACAAAAATAACGGTAAAATAAGGGGGAAATTAATGTGCCGAATTTCAGTTCATTAATACAAATAAATAAACAGCATATGGCTCTATGATATCACAATATAAAAGATCAACACGTAAAAAAAAACTAAGGTGCTAAGATTTAAGTATGCTTTTGTAAACAATAATTGCAAATATGAATAAACATAAAACTATCTCTACTCTTCCAACTCCCTGGCATCTCCCTTACTGCTCTTGTCATCTAGCTTGTTGTTCTTGCAAAATTTGCCATGGCAGTTACCACAAGCAGAAATGCACTGTGCATTAAAATGCAGTGTGTACACTCCCCCTCATAGTTGCAACTGACTAACTTCAGAAGATAGTCTGGTGTGATGGGGTCTGTTCATTGATGGTACAGACTCATAGCCTTTGTCACCAAGCTTCCATCCATACTCCAGTACATTATGGATGGAGATTATGGATGGAAGTTTGGTGGTGGTACACTGGATGTACTGTACATCCAGTGATGGATATAATCTCTGGTCTGGATATAAGCTCGGAGAGAGTGCTGTGCTGCGGCTCCTGCTGTTGGGGGCAGTTTTTCTGGTTTGATACTCCCAGTAGTGGTAGTAGTTCTGCAAGACTGACAAAGTGGAGAGGGCTATGGAAGTTTTGAACGTCCAAGCCAACAAGGAGGACATCATCACAGCCAGGCCAGCTGTGAACTCTTCAAGTTCATGTTCCATGGGAAATCGCACAAAGGTTTTGGGGACTGGAGATTTGACATCTTCAGCAAGCAGGCCGCTACTGGGAGTATCAAAACTGAAAAACTGCCCCCAACAAAGGAGCAGCAGCACAGCACTCTCTCCGAGCTTATATCCAGACCAGAGATTGGCAGCTTCCATTCACACTCCAGTACATACTGGAGAATGGATGGAAGCTTGGTGACAAAGGTGACATATTAGTTATTACGTGTGTCTGGGACATACAAAAGCAGCACATTTTATTGCCAGGAAGTCATTTTTACTGAAAGGTAATAGCTGGAACAGATTCAGCACCCCAAAAAAAACCTATTTACACACCTCAGAAGCTCATATTGTCCTGCATTTATCCTAGGCCCTCCGGGTACCCCAACTTTGATTGGCTCCCACAAAGTTTCCCAAGGGAGTTGGCTTGGAACAATTTTTTCTGTGATAGTAGACACCTTTATGAACACATCTGTGAAGAAAGCTAGTGGTAAGCATTTTTTTTCCAGATTTGCCACAACTTAAGCTAATTTTCCCATGTACAACGCAATGGTTTCATGTTTTTACAAACTTGATACATTGTTTTTTGCAGTGTCCCTGTTAAATAAACGTATATATACATATATATTAAAAAAAAGAAGAATCTAAAATAACAATAATAAATGAAGGGGGCCAATGAAAATAAAAGCCTAAAGAAAAGACAGTGGAACTCTTAGCTGGTCCAGGAGAGAGTTCCACGGCAGAAGGGCAGCTGATAGAAAGCTTGGTTGCCTATAGTGCGGAGCTTGGTGGTATTTTATTTATTTCTCCTGTTTATTTTGTGTGTGTGTTTCTGTTTGGGAGAAAATGAAGAATTGTGGTCCATAAATAAACAAACTGTCCCGGCGCTATAGAGCGTTGCAGTCCCGCCCCCTTTCATGACGACGCCAGGCCCAGGAAATGATTCCCAATGCATTTTTCCCATAGACATTTCAAAAAGTATTTATTTAAAGACGGTTACGCCGCGGACAAAGCCAACTCGAGTCGTGACAACTCATGGACCAAACAAATAATTACAAAGAAGAAAAACAACCAAAAAAGTGTTGTAACCTGCCGTTTATTTTTCTTCTTTCTAATTATTTGTTCGGCCCAAAAAAATGTGTTTGTTGTCATGAGTTGTCACGACTCGAGTTGGCTTTGTCCGCGGCGTAAATGTCTTTAAATAAATACTTTTTGAAATGTCTGAGGAAAATGAACGGAGAATCATTTCCTGGGCCCTGGTAGGGTGCGGGACTGCGACGCTCTAATGTCAGGGAGGTGTCTCTGTATCGTTTACGATAGTCAATGACTCATATTTGACACAGTCTGTATCTGGTGAAAATGTTATTTCGGCAGCTTTTCTCGCCGTCAGTTGATGCTTCATATACATACGAGTCGAACCACTATGCTCATTTGTTTTATTTTTGGAACACAGATCTTACATATCGCAATATTGAACATGTCTATGGGAACCCAGGTTTTTTTGATTGATTGATTGATTGAAATATGTATTAACAGTTTGCAGAATTACAGTACATTTCAAGCACAAACTCAATACACAGGCTGTTCAGATTTTACGGGGGCCAGTTTCGAATTGCAGCCATCCATAGGTGCCCTTTGAGAGCGGTTTTGAAGGAGTCAAAGGATTTGTAGGATTTGTAAATTACAGACTTCAGACTTTCAGACTTTGTGCTCTATCTTTATCCCAAGAATGTCTTGAGGGAATTGTCTGTGACATTTGGCACATAGCCTACGTCCCCTTGGACCCAAGGATTAAGTGATTAGAAGTAGGTGGTCAGAGGTTGAGGTCCCTAGTGTGACCTCACAAATCATGTTCCTTTTAAATCATGTTCCTTCAAAGTCTTCATTCGCTACTGGACAGACACGGACGTAAATTTCAGCCGGTCAGTAGAGGCATAAAAACCACCAGTGATGGAAGAGGTTCTCGCATGAAGATATACTCTGTTACAACTTACAAGTGGAAAAAAGTCCTGTGTTCAAAATGTACTTGAGTAAAAGTGCAAAAGTATTTGGCATCAAAATATACCAAAAGTAAAAGTACTGAAATGTTTGAAAAAAATCTGATTGACTATTTTCAAATAGCCTAGCTATGTATGAAATAGGTCCAAAGTGGTTGACGTATATTTTATAATCATTTATCTGCAAAAGCAAAAAAACTGATTAGAAGTAAAAGTATTGGAAATCGTGAATACTGATGAAAGTAAAAAAAGAAAAATACCTCAAAATTGTGTAAATGTACTACTTACATACAAATATACACTTCTATGCAAAAAAGGAAATCATCGTATACACGTTAGAAAAAAGGGAAAACGTGTACAGTATAGACATATACCACAATTTAGTGGCATAGGAGCGAAATTGCTTCTGGTGTTCGTCGTGGACTTTGTAGGAAGGAAGTATTTTGACAGGTACATGGGTATCTTAGTGGTGTAGACCAGGCCCATTGCAAGTTGCTGTACTCATCAACCCTATAAGCCATTCCAACCTATCAAAATGAGCGGGGGTGAGGTGGGTTCTGGGAGCAAGGCCAAGTAGTAGCCTGAGCAGTTTGTTTTGGGATGTTAAAGACTGTTTTAATTGAGACATGTCTATGATTTTCATGTTGCCATTATATTTGCATAACCGTTGTTGTCGGGCCAACCAACTGTGTTTGCTGTGATATAACGACAATATACTGTTGTGAGTTATTGCTTAATTATAATAGCTCCGAGGGAAGCATATTTATTGGAGGGTTCATCATGGAGGGACCCTGCTGTTAAATGACTGTTTGCTCTGCTGAATTATTTCATATCGCTTAGCTTGGCCTCGCTGTGGCGCTAGCCCAGCAACAACCAGAACGGCTGAGTGGCTTTTATTCATTCTATCCCATTGATGCCAAATGGCTATTTCACTCCCCCTCTCTCTCTTTTTATTTTCAACTTGATTTGGTTGGATGAGACTCCTGTGAGGAGTTAAATAGCATGTGAAGCCCCAGGAGTCAGGTCGCTGATGAGTGATGTTAGAGTGTGCAGCGGAGCACTCAGCTTGCCTTTTAACACAATGTCTTTCTCTCTCTCTCTCTCTCTTTCTCTCTCTCTCTCTTTCTCTCTCTCTCTCTCTCTCTCTCTCTCCCCCTCTCCCCCTCCTCTATCTAACTTGTTTTTATGCCTTATTCGCCGGCTGGCCACAGCCATTTCCCCCCAGGAATGAATAAGAGTACTGAGAGCCAGAAGTCACTCATTATTTGACAGTCTTCTGGCGAAATGTTTTATTAATTCGACAGCGGTAACATTACTGTCAGATTGATGCTTCATATCCATATCAGTCAAACCGCTGTGCTCATTTGTCTATTTTTTTAACACAGTTCTTATTTGACGCTGACACATTGCGTCAGACTTCGGTGCTCTATGGAAAGGAATGTCTTAATATTTTTGCACAAACCTCCATTGGGACTCTAGGATGAACTGATTATAATTTGGTGGTCGAAATGTGAAGTGCTGTGACCTTCACTACATAATAGTGTGGTGCCTGTTATTAGAGTACTTACACAGATACAAGACACAGAATTTATGAAGATGAGGATCTTCATAAATGGCACTGTATGTGTCAGGCAGGCATGGCCATATATGAGTTGTGCGTCAGGGCACGGCCAAATTTGGGCATAATCTGGGCACGCAGACAAACCCATTTACCCGACAAAACTTCCACTTCATATAGTAGATGAGTCTGGACGTAAACTGCACACTGGTTGGCGGATGTATAACCACAATGCTGTATTTCTTAGTTTGTTACTCTCTTTGTCTCTCTTCCCTTTTTCACTATCATGGAACCACACAAATAGAGAGAAATATATATAAAATATATCCTCTTAGCTAATTTATCAATTCTCTCTCTCTCTCTCTCTCTCTCTCTCTCTGTCTCTCTCTCTCTCAGTTCCCGGTTCTCTCATTTTGTCTATCTCTGACGTTCATCGTTTCCCATGCAGCTTCCTCTTCATGGCCTCGCTCGCGGTGTTGTGGCTGTAGTCGGCTCACCATTAGCTCTGCAGGGGGACGGATATTTGTTGCCAGGAAACACAGAAAGACTAATATTCCCTGCATGCCAAAGACTACATTTCAAAGATTTGCACACATTTTCACAAAAATAGCAAGATCTACAAGCACATGTGCTATATGTATATATACAGTACCATGGGTGACCGAGCCTTCTGCTCGGTCGCCCCCGAACTGTGGAACACTCTCCCCTACCCGCCCACCTGAGAGCCCCACAGTCGGTTGACACTTTTAAGAGAGGACTAAAAACTTTACTTTTTACCAAAGCATTTTTATAGCCTTGCCCTTATGTTTTAAATGTTCCTGTTCTATTAGATGTTTTTAATGGTGTGTTGTTTCTTCTGCTTTTATTCATTTGCTGTAGCACTTTGAGATTCTGACGAATATAAAGTGCGTCATAAATAAAATCCATTATTATTATTATTATTAGTAGTATAGTTGGCTATAGCTAAAATCTAAAATGACACGGATGCTTTCCACAGTGTCCGGTGACCCGCTCTTTAATGGGTTAAAGTATGGAGGAATGTTGAATGTTGTACTGGTTGAATCTTGCACACAAACTACATTGCATATCATATCACATCTCTCTCTTGCTTTTCCCCTCCCTCTCTTTCTATGTAATGCGATGGAAATGTTTGTGAAATACTGTATATCAATATAACCAGGTATCTAAATTGAACATTTCAGAACAAGGGTGTAGTACAGTGGATTTCAAAGTGGGGTCCAGGGGCCCCTCAGTGTTCCTTGAGGGGGTAACTAACTGAGAGTTATGAGGGTCCTTCAAATGAAAGCCACTATAGTGCATGCATTATTGAACAGTGAAATTAATGGTATGCTTATGTTTTCTTGCCTTGAGTGCCATCTAGTGGCTGTTGTGCATCATAATATGAATGGATTGTCATAGCAATACATAACCAATAATGCTTTCTGTATTGCCTTCTCCTTACCTGGTCAGTATAGCGCCTTGCATGGAAAAAACTACTATGGTAATAGAGCACCGGAGTCTGACGTCAATATTGGTAGAGGGCGCAAATCCACAGGTTCATGTACTTTTTATTTGCATTGTAATCCCCATATAGGGGGATTTTAGATCGCCTCATTAGTGGGCAACCAGACTAATGAGGCGATTAGTAATTTAATTATTGTAATTTAAGAACTGTGTTTGAAAAATAAACATGTCATCCCGGCCGTTTCACTCATATGGATATGAAGAATCAACAGACTGAGTTAAATTTTTGCTAGAAATGCAGACTATCATATATGAGTGACTAACTGTCACAAACGATACAGAGACACCTCCCTGACAATAACACAGAGACAGCTTGTTTATTTTTGGACCACAATGCTTATATGAAACGATTTTAAGATGACCCCATGGTATTCTCCATAGAGAAATTACTTCCGTGAACCAGGGGATGAGCGAGTGACGTCAGGACTTCGGCGCTCTATTGAATAAAGGAACTCCATGGACAAAATAGCTTAGAAGAAAACAAACCAGTTTAAATCTCCAGTGTGTTCACTGTGCACGCACCTATGTTTGTGCGTGCCTGTGCACGTGCATATCCTTGTATCTCTGGTGATGTGCACTCGCTGAGATGTACTGCACTACACTTCATTAGATAGCAAACACCAAAGGCAAGTCAGACTCTGTCCATGGCATAGAGTGGATGTGAGTTATTTCGAAATCTTTCTGGTAGATCTTGTTACAAAATCAATAATGTTCAAAATGGAAAAATCTTTTTTATGGTATCAAAGGGGAGAGAGAGATGGGTCTTGCAGGCTTTGTCGTGGATAATTGGAAAGCGTGGCGGCTGAGACTGTAGACATGAAACAGGATGTTCCCTGGAGCCATTTATTCATATCTGAGTGCTATACTACAACCTGTGCCACTGACTCTAAATCCATTTTCTGGTAAAAATTGCACTGAGGACAAATGATCTCTCACTTAATTGCTGCAATGGGGCTTGCCTGCCATTCCTGCGGACGCCACTAGAGGTCATTGTGACGCTGAGTTGGGAAAGTGAATGAATGGAGCCGTCATGATGTGCACATGGAGGGTTTGCAGCAAGCAGCTCCGGGCGGCTGGTATCTGCAGGATGACAGCATTTACTGTTGGTGGGTCTTTCATGGGACCTCTCTCTACTCTGGCACTCCACTTGACTCTACTTCACTCTACTACTTGGTTTCATTAACCCATTTTGACCTGAGTTAAAAACATTCACTTTGAAAGAATATATATTCAAAGATTTGTGCCACATTTTCACGATTTAAAAAAAATAGCAGACCTACAAGCTCGTAGCGCGCCACTCGGTGGCGCGCTATGAGCTTGTAGATCTGCTATTTTTGAATAGCTAAATTATAACATAATGTTTAAAACACCAAAAGGGGTTCCCGCCCAACATGGGTTAAATCCCAATTTGTCTGCTTCATTCACACCACAAATGTTACAACATTCCCAAAGCATCTCTATAGCTCTTTCCCTTTCTCATGTGCTCTCTCTGTCTCTCTGTCTCTCTCTCTCTCTCTCTCTCTCTCTCTCTCTCTCTCTCACCCCTTGCCTTGCTCCCTCCGTTTCTTAATCCGTCCCCGTCGATGCATTTCAACAGGGGGGTGGATCAGCCTGTTTACATGATTTGCATAAGCTGGATTCAGAAACCTGTGCTCACCCTGTGGTGCCTCTCAGTCAGCAGTGGGGGTGGATGGTGGTAGACGGGTGGGGGGGGGGTCCAGGGGGTTGGGGGGTTTCAAAAGGAATAGCTAATGACTGCACTGCAGTGCCCTCATTGACGTGTGTCACTATTTCAGTCCCAACGACTAGCAGTCTCATAACAAGGCCAAGTAAGAACCTATGATCTGCGGTGATGGATCAGCATTATGTGGCATCAGCCTCGCCAGACGGTGGTTTCCGCAGCCCTCCCGCCGCCACCGTCTCCTTATTGATCCACGCTTGGCCTAGGTTCATGTCGTTCCTCTTTGTGATGCCCACTGAGCCCAGATTTCAGGAAGGGGAGATCAGGGTGGGGTGGGGGGTTGTGTGTGTGTGTGTGTGTGTGTGTGTGTGTGTGTGTGTGTGGGGGGGGGGGGGGGTGGTTGGGGCCATAGAGAGATAGAGAATAAGGTTTAGGGTAAGGTGGGGAGGGCATTAACTGGACTGAATAGTGAGCGCAGGGGGCAGGCAGGGCACTGCCGCAGTGTCGCGGGCCTGCTTGTGCGGCTGCGTGCGGCTGCCTTGCGGGGGCAGTGGTGTAAACTGTAAAGTAACTAAGTACATTTACTCAAGTACTGTAGGCTACTCAAGTACAGTTTTGAGGTACTTTTTCCAATTTGTAATACTTTTACTTCTGCTCCACTGCACACACCTTTGCAGTTGTAACATTGTACCACTCATTTCAGAGGCAAATATTGTAGACTTTTTAGTCCACTACATTTATTTGAAAACTTTAGCTAGTAGTTACTTTAGATTAGATTTGGATTATTATTACTAAATGTACATTTACCACTTCAGCCCTATTTTGTCCTATATTTGAAAATAGCCGCTCTACAAGCTCACAATGCGTCGCAATGCAACACATTGTGAGCTTGTAGATCTACTAGGCCTACTTTCAATTTCATTTTTCAAAACTTGTGAAATGGGACATTCTACATTTGGTACTTTTAAGTATATTTTTTATACCAATGCGTTTGTACCTGTACATTTAGAATTCCGGTCTTTTACTTGTAACAGAGTACTTCTACATTGCGGTATTGATACTTTTACTTAAGTAAAGGAAAATGTGAGTACTTTTTCCACCACTGCTTGGGGGCGCGAGGGAGTAATAGAATCTCAGCGTGATGTGCTGGGACGCTTTGGGGGGGTAAATATAGCTGCAGCTACAGGCGGTGCTGGAGGACGGCTCGGGTCGGGGAGGGAGGATGTGCAGGGCTTTGATAGAGCCCCCCCCCTGTGCCTGTGCCTGTGCCCGTGCCCCCCTCTCTGGTCCTCCCTATACCCTTCTAGAGAGAGTCACAGAGGGCACTGCTGCCATCACAATATGAATCACCTTCCCCGTCCCATACCTTGGTGGGTTTACTGGCCAAATGGCGTAGCGGATCACGTTGCACTGCGGTCGAGGGAGGGGAGGGGGGGGTGGAGGGGGGGGGGGGGGGGAGATAAGTCAGCCACACTTTATTTCCATGGCCTGGTAGGGTAGCATCTGTTGGCTCGCAGAGTTATTGAGTTTCAGGAGCAACATAGCGTGTCTTGAACAAGATGTTCTCTATTGGAATGGTTGTTGTTTTGTGACGCATGGACAGATGTGTCTCTCCTGTTGGTCTTGTATCCCTGTACAGATATAGAATAAAGCTGTGTGGGCTGTCATATATGTGCAGAAAGAAGAAGCATGTGGCTTTTCCTCAATTACAGAGCGTTTGATGCTGAATGATTGCAAGAAATCACCACTTTATGTTTGGTTCCAATTTGTTCTTCACCCTTCTTTCACCTTGCAAATTCCATCATTAAGCTATACTGTGGCAATCACAGATCAAACGGGGGTCATGGTGCTTTGGGAATGATTGGGGCCAACCAAGTCCAATGCCATGCAAAGTCTGATTATTGCATGCTCTGGTATGATTACTGTTCCCTTTTTATAGAGGCATTGGATGGGTTGAGTGGTGATTCGCCATTCATCAACCTGTCAGCAAGCAGGCCTCGTGCATTTTCTAATGGCGCTGGTGGCACCGCAAGCCATTTGCTTCCGTGATGCTATGGGCATAGAAAACAAGACGAAATATAGCCACAAGCAGCAATTTACTGCATGAACCCTAGCGTCCCTATTCTGGGGCTGAACATCTAGCCAAAATAGCAGATAGACTAGATCGGCTATTCTCGGTGAAGACATTTGGTGTTGAGGGAAAAAGGGAGCGGACCTAGTATAGAGCCCTGAGGGACTCTAGTCAACTAAATATACTGTATCGGGTTTAAGTAAGTGTGGTCCAACGGCAGGAGAAGGAGATGAATATGAGAATATGACAAGGACAATGATGAAGATAAAGATGACTTTCAGAAAAAGAAGATGATGAAGGAGAAGCGGAAAAAGCAATATGCTCATTGCTCTAGGCTCAGGTAGACTCGACCAAGATTTGAAGTTAAGGTCTTTTGAAAGTTTCCAACACCTGTCTTCAGGCCTAGTAGTGCTTCTTTGCCTGGGAAGGAGCCAGCTTAAGGCTCATACATAGTCTGGATTTCCGGTGGTGGGGTGACCACCGAACTACAACATGACCTGTTTTTACTCACCACTGCTCAACGTTATTTCAGCTCCGGTGGTCACCTCATCACCGAAAATCCAGACTATGAATAGGCCTTTAGGTGGTTCAGGCATCTGGTTAGGATGCCTCTCGGGTGTCTCTCTAGGGAGGGTCCTCGAGGCACGTCCCACTGGGAGGAGACCCCGGGGCAGACCAAGGCGCAGTTGGAGGAAACACATCGGGAACGCCTCGGGATCCCTCAGGAGGAAGTCACTAGTGTTGCGCTGGAGAGGGAAGTCTGGAACACTCTGGTGGAGCTGGCCCCCGCGTTTACTATGAAAATCTGAATTTCATGTCAGTCAGTCACACCTCGTGTCAGCCTGTCTGTCACGCCTCGTGACACGCTCCATATATGGCCGTCTCCATATATAAAGATCACAACACTGACCTCATCAAACCTTGGAAGACTGGATCATCACCTAGATCTGCATTATATGGAGCCAGCCAGCAACTCTACATCTGACCTCACGGACACCATGTTGATCTGACCTCATCAAACCCTTAGATCTCCATATATGGAGCTGACCTGTTCTGACATTCCATATGTTGATCCTTCCCCACCCGCCCTTCCTCTTCGATGTCCCCTTTTGACTGATACCTGATTTACTGACACTGGCAGAGGCTCAGGCAGAGGCTCAGAGTGACCGGATAGGAACTGCAAGGTTCCCAGTTCAAACCTGGGCTCCCCCAGAGTTAGTGTCAAAGTGTCCTTGAGCAAGACTCTTAACCCCTAATTGCTCCCGATGTGCAGTTTGGTGCCTTCTGCCTTGCATGGTTTACTCTGGCATCGGTGTGAATGAATGGGTGAATGTAATGCACAATCTATGTAAAGCGCCATGGATAAAGGCGCTATATAAATGCACCATTTACCATGCCTGTCCATTCAAACTCTATACGGGCCCGCCCCAAAGTCATTAGCGGCAAAAACGTTCTCATCAGCCCCGAAAATTAGGGTCCGGCCCTACCTGGGCCCTGACTGGGCCCTATGGGCTGGCCCGAGGCACCGCCTGGCCTTATTAATTAGCACACATTTTACACTCTACCCGGCCCAAAAACGTCAATACAAATAAATAGATAAATGGGCGAGGTCGCTTCTCGCACTCGGGACGTTTTACTGGTATCACACTCTGTATACGAGTGTCACACACATTCATTTTCCAGAGTCTCCATCTGGCCAGGCTGTGTGAGTTTTGGAATAGTGGGTGAGACTTCCAACCTATTATTGTATGCCAAATTGCCAAGTTTGGAACCAGTTAGCTGTTCCGTTATCTGAGAGACAGATACTGTTGGGACAGACGACTAATCCTAACACGTACAATAGGGTTCCAGCAGCCTCGCTGCTTGGGCTCCTAATTAAAGCGATGTCGTTTGATTGTTCATTTGGAGCCATTGCTTATGGCAGGCTGGACCAGGTGTGCAATGCTAATATAAAAACCCGCCATCGCTACCGTTCATTATCAAAAGCTCTCAAGCATAGTTATATGGCCTTTTTCAAATTGGCTTTTGCTAAGCCGCAGATGTCCTCCTGTTCAGGCGGCTTTTCACGGTGTGCGTCTATATAAAGACTCCAGAGTAAATAAATAACACGTCTATAAAGTGCAGCTCTTTCAAGGTCTCAGCATTTCATGAAATTTACTTTGATGCAGTTAATGCAATAAAAAAAGACTCCTGAGACTTTCTCAGGAGTTCCTCGTGGTGTTATTTTCTGTGATAGTTGGTGTACCACTTTCACTATTAGCCCAATGCATTTATAACTTACAATTTCGCCATTTAGCAGACACTCTTAATCCAGAGCGACTTACATTTGTTTCAAATTATGAACTAAATGTATCATACCAAGCATATTATTTGCGACCGCAGGTCGCCTTTACTATGGAACCGTGCATTTCCCGTCAGTGTGTTGTTTGGTCACCCCAGGCATGACTATACAGTATATCGGAATGCCCCCATATATGGTTACATCATCATAGGGATGAAGTTGCCCCCATATGGGAAAGCCCCCATATATGGTGCCCAGGTCTCGTGACATCACGTGACATCATCAGGGAGGGAGATCCCTGATGTCATAGTAAATGCGACCTGCTGTCGCAGTTAATAAGTTAATAAGTTATATAAGCCCATATATGGAAATCCTTGATGTCGTCAATATTGGCCAGCAACTCTACATCTGACCTCAAACCCTTAGATCTCCATGGATATATGTCAGAACTTGTTCCTCACATAGCATATGTTGATCCTTCCCCATCCTTCCTCTTTGATGTCTCCCTTTTGACTGATACCTGTCCATTCAAACTCTAGAAGGGCCCGCCCCAAAGTTATTAGTGCAGCCGCGCCCGGCAGCCGGCAAAAACTAGAGTTCTCAACAGGCCCAAAAATGAAGGCCTGGCCCTACCTGGGCCCTCATCAAACCCTGTACATTCAAGAGAATGTCCCCGCTACCACCCTTAGATCTCCATGTATGGAGCTGACCTGTTCTGACATTCCATATGTTGATCTGACCTCATCAAACCCTGTACACTGAAGACATGCTCCTTATATGGCCAGTACAGAATTCATTCCATGTTGATCTGACCCCCCATGCCAAAGCGCCAGCGCTCGCTCAGCAGTCTGCCGTCAACGAGGCGGATGCGTGCATGCAATCTCAGGCATCTTACTGGTTTATTTCCAGATGTAGATTGGATACTATTTTGAAATTAATGATTTGACATACAGTACACAGAGCCAATGTAAAGAGATCCAAGATCTGGAGTGATATGTTCCACTTCCGTGGCATTAGTAAGGAACCAAGCACCAGTGTTCTTTACCGAAGAAGCCGATATGCTTTTTTGTTTGGCAAAAGTTCTCCTCAGAATAGGGAGTCTACTCTAGGGTTAAGTGGTTAATGTAAAAAGAAAAGTTCCTATCGCACAAAGATTTGGTGGCCCCCTGTAGTACGTCTGAGGACCACTTCCTTCCACACACCCCCTGTTGAAGACCCATGCTACGGTACATAGAGTTTAACCTTCCACACACCCCCTGTTGAAGACCCATGCTACGGTACTGTTGAAGACCCATGCTACGGTACATAGTGTTTAAGTGGCCACTACTTACAGTTGGGTGCCACCGATATTGTCCCTTTATTATTTGACCCATTTAGGCCTGACCTCAAAATTTAAAAAAATCCTTCTAAATCCTCCAGTTTTCTGAAATAAATATTTTCACGATTTTTCAAAAATAGCAGACCTACAAGCTCGTAGCGCGCCACTCGGTGGCGCGCTATGAGCTTGTAGATCTGCTATTTTTCAATAGCTAAATTATAACATAGTTTAAAACACCAAAAGGGGTTCCCGCCCAAAATGGGTTAACTGTCCTTTTGCGCAGATCACGCAAACCTCAGCAAAAAGAAAAGGACAATATCGATGGCCTCCAACTGTAGGTCCATACTTGATCTGTACTTTTCCCCCTCTACACCAAATCTCTTCGCTGAAAGTACGAATCAGGCTTTACTCTCGATGTGGTATTGTTCTTATTCCAGGGGCTAGTAAGGCCAGCAGATAAATTGAGCTCTACAGCTTTTAGCAAACAAACTAAAATGTCATCTGAGAACCGCAGCGGGGTTGATAAGAATGACTTTCCTCACATTCATGCAGTTCCCTATTGTGTAGCTTTGCAATGCAGCAAATACAACTATTCATTTCAGAAAGGTTTGTCAGTGCACAGAATATGTGATCATCAGAAAACTGACAATTGTTTGACAATGACTTGATCAACCATATGTGGTGCTTTACATTCCTTCCAGTTGGTACAGTATATTGCGATGCTTGTTCCCTGGTAATTGTGCGGTTTATGTTAAAGCTGTGTATATTATTACAGATGAACACAGCAACGCTGAATAACAACTGACGCGATGCCATCTGTGCAGTGTGATGAAAGACATCCAACAAATATGTTCTGTGTGCGTGATGTGTGTTTTGTTTTCCTCCCAGAGATGATTAGCGTGGCTTATTTGTGCGCGGCTTATATACAAAATGAGTTGATTGTTTATTTGTTCACATGCTGAGACAGAAATTTGGTGCCTTTGTTTTGAGTTACCGTCTCAGAGGGGTTGAGTGTTGTAACTCTGACAATACTGTGTTCTGTGCAATGTCACGGTGCACTGCACAGCGCCATAGGGAGGGAAGTTTCTTTCACAGACCCGATCTCCGCATCTTAATAGATTGGTTTTCAAAGAATGGGCAAATTGCTGATTGATCTGCTAATATCTGTTGACAGATCTTTAATCGGACCCCCAGTAATAGATATTTTTTCCCATGAACAGAGTGCATTTTAATAGTGCTTTGAACTGCGGTTCCCACATCACAGTTTTCCACCACATAATTTAGATCTTTTGAGTTTTGGATTTCATTATATTTATATGCCTCAGTGATAATGCATAGGCAGTGATAATCCAACGGAAAAAGATAATCTTGGGAAGTAAAGCACTGACATCCCCTTCGGAATATATGGGGCGGCGGTGGCTAAGGGGTAGAGTGGCCTGATGGTAACCGCAAGGTTGCCAGGTCAAACCCAGGCTCCCCCAGAGTTGGTGTCAAAGTGTCCTTGAGCAAGACACTGAACCCCTAATTGCTCCTGGTGTGCTGGTTGGTGCCTTGCATGGTTTCAGCTGCCATCGGTGTATGAATGTGTGTGTGAATGGGTGAATGTATTGCACAATCTATGTAAAGCGCCTTGGATAAAGGCGCTATATAAATGCACCATTTACCATTTACCAATCTAAATATCCCCTCCAATGGCTGGGTTGTTGTAGTTATGTTATTTAGATGCTACAGTAGATATGTTATTTGTTTAGTTACTGCAGGTGCTATAGCAGTGGTGGACGGAGTACTACTCAACCTATATTGTGTACAGTGTAGTGTTTTTGGTATTTGTTGTTAATATGTATTATTGTGTTATTTGTATGCTATGCTGATGAATTTATCACATAGGACCACAATGGAAACAAGTCCCCAGGACTTGTTTCTGTTACCCTAAATGTCTGACTGTACCTTGTGCTGTTTACCTTTTGGACTAATATTCAATCAATCATTCAAAAATCACACCCGTGTGAACTGAGTGGTGCAGTGACGTCACACACTAACCATAGCAACCATGCTCGTTTTTTTGGTACAAACACGGGTACACGGGTACAAAGCCAGTTGTTTGCACCACTCAAAAACCAAGTACTTGAGTCAAAGAATAATGAATATCTGTTAACCAGGTCGACAGATACAGTATGTATGCTTCGAATATGGTTTCCAGTAGGACTTATTTAACCGACTGCACAGGAAAAACTGAAGTGCAGGGAAGACTGGATATACACTTTATTTCTAGGAGGAAGTGACACATCTGTAGTATCAAGATAGATAGGGTGCGACACATGTCTCTTGAGAGACTACCAGCTATTATGTCATCCTAGATACTTTGTGGTACACTTGTTTTCTAACACTTCCTAACACTTCACCCTGTAGCCCCGTTAATAAATCATAGGGTTCATGCGGTTCCGACAACTTTGCACTTTTGTAAGTTGCTCTGGATGAGAGCATCTGCTAAATGCCTACATTGTAAGAATTACTTGACTCTAATTTAGGCTCACATACAGTACAACACATTAAAGCTCGTGTTAACATTGCATTGCTTATTGAACGTTTGTAGCAACGTTTAAACGTGTTATTGAGACAAAGACAAATACAGTGCAAGTGCTATGCGAGGCTGTGTTAATGTTCAATGTAAAACGGCACGGTGTAACATTGTTGGCGTTAAACCCTGTAGTGTGGACCATGCCATTCCAATTAAAGCCAGACATTATTCTTGGTTACGGCTAGTTCAGGGGGTCATTGGTCTTTGGAAAGCATGACATTTGCTTTGATGTTTTATGGGTAAAATGACATCAAGTATTAATGCACAGCTGTGAGTTCATCGTTTGAACCACTTTCAACTTGGTGCAGTATATCATGTCATTATGCCTATTGTCTCATGGATGATTCATGGAAAGTTTTTTTTTTTTTTTACTAATACATTTTGAAAAATACATACAGTTGGAGGCCATCGATATTGTCCTTTTATTTTTGCTGAGGTTTGCGTGATCTGCGCAAAAGGACAGTTAACCCATTTTGGGCGGGAAACCCTTTTGGTGTTTTAAACATTATGTTATAATTTAGCTATTGAAAAATAGCAGATCTACAAGCTCATAGCGCGCCACCGAGTGGCGCGCTACGAGCTTGTAGGTCTGCTATTTTTGAAAAATCGTGAAAATATTTATTTCAGAAAACTGGAGGATTTAGAAGGATTTTTTTAAATTTTGAGGTCAGGCCTAAATGGGTCAAATGATAAGGGACAATATCGGTGGCACCCAACTGTAGCAAATATATCACAATGCGTCTGAGTGCTAAGCATTGTGAGCTTGTAGATTGACTATTTTCGCTATTCGTCATGCATCAAATTATGGCTTAAGGGGTTAAAAAATAATGAAGCTCGCCGTAACTGCTGATACCACATCCCCGGTTCAATTCCTATACCCGGTGGACCGGTTGCTGCATGCCTCTCCACGAGACATTCTCTCTCTGCTTCCTGCATCTCTATCTCACAGTGACAAAATATGCTTAAAAAATGTATAGCAATAACAATTAATATATTATCAGTATCACCTAAATTTGTGAATTTGTATTTCATGAATTTGTCTGAACTTTGTATTCCATGGACAATAGTGCGAAAGAGGTTTATGATGACCTGAAGTCGAACAGGTCCTCACATCACCCATGTAGTAAGTAGCCTTGCCGAGCCATGAGGCCCATAGGGCAGGAGCCTTTCTCCTGTTTCTGTAGCGTGAGGCAGCTTGATGTACAAGTACACCCCCTGGACATGACGCTAGTATGTCGCAGGGACTTACCCCCAATCCAACCCTTGATGCTGAGTGTCAAGCAGGGAGGCACTGGGTCCCATTTTTTAGAGTCTTTGGTATGACCCGGCCGGGGATTGAACCCCGACCTCCCAGTCACAGGGCGGACACTCTAACCACAAGGCCACTGAGCTGTACATCACCCATGTATCACAGTATTATTTGAAGATATCTATTGATTCTCATTCATTATCCTAATGGCTCCCTGGAATATGATAATTGCCTGCTCCAGGACACTTTGAACAGGGAAAGAAGGACATATTGTATCCGTTAATGGCCTAAAGCTCATTTGTGTCATCTCTTCCTTTCCTGCACACTGCTGCTGTGTCTTCTTGAAAGAAAAAGTGCTAACAAGCAAATGGGCCGTTGTGGGTAATCATAGCAATAACACTGACAACAAATGGCTGTCTGCATGCCCGATGCATCGAATAAATGATTTAACCCATTTTGGGCGGGAACCCCTTTTGGTGGCATTATGTTATGCTTTAGCTATTGAAAAATAGCAGATCTACAAGCTCATATCTACAAGCTTGTAGGTCTGCTATTTTTGAAAAGTCGAAGAACGACATAGAAACATAGCTTTTTCAGAAAACTGTCAGGATGTAGAAGACATTTTTAGAATCTGATCTCAGGTCAAAATGATTTAACATCATATTGGCCTCTGGAGAGCAACACACGAAACGTGTTTCTTTTATATTATCATTTCAATAGCTGATTTACCCTTCCTCTAATGCGCATCCCAGACGTTTGTGTGCTTTTCCACAGGCCCGTGTTTTATGCCTGCCATTTCCAACGGCAGCATTCTAATCATGTTTTTTATGGATCTAAAGTCTGTCCTACTGTATTTGCTGTTGTCATTTTCCCCTCCCTATTCAAATGAAGACACAGTGGTGGTTCTCAACCTTTTTCAAGCAGCGACCCCCCCCCCCCCCCCCCCCCCAAAGTGGCCAGTAGAGTAGAGAACAGAGTAAAGTGGCACAGAGTACACTACAGTACGAGCCCTGGCCGCGTTCCTGGTGGTCTGGATGTTCCTGGTGGTCTGGATGTTCCTGGTGGTCTGGATGTTCCGGAGATTTTTAGCATTTTATGCAAAACATGCGCCTCTCTCTACTACTCGTTTAGACTTAGTTCAAAACATTTGCAAATTGGTACACATTATGTCTAGGTAGTCACATGATCACCATGTTATTTTTCTTTTTTAATATAATAACAAAAATAGAGGATCAAATATGAGAACACATCTCGGTGTGACATATTGCTTGTACATCTGCTATTTTGCCAATATTGTGCGAAAGGGATTAAGTATGGGCTTAAAGGGGCATTCCACTCATTTTCAACATTTTACTATGTCATAAATATACCTTAGAGCTGTTGTGTGGAAATAATAAAAAGGTCCCCCTATTCTGTGTTTCCTAGAACTGGAGGTCTGAAAAAAATCATTAACATGGTGAATCACAACTTGATGATGTCATCAAGATGTGATTCACCATGTTAATGATTTTTTTGTTAATGATTTTTCTAGGAAACACAGAATGGGGGGACTTTTTATTGTTTCCACACAACACCTCTAAGGTATATTAATGACATGGTAAAATGTTGAAAAGGAGTGGTATTCCCCTTTAACTTGCAGCCCTAGTAGATACACCAAACTGGAGGTGTCTGAAGACCCGCTCGTGGCGCAGCTCTATGGATGGTGATGGGCTGGCGGTCCGTCCGTCCATCACTTTGTTCTATAAAGAAAGCTCTCAAAAACGACTGGCTTGATTGCCGTTCATGCTCTCTGGAGGATGAGCCCTAAACTCATTTGTTGATCCAATCGACTTTCCTCTAGCTAAACCATATTGTCACCTTTTTTGCACAAAACATTCTGCATAATCAAATAGGCAGACATTGGGAGGAACCCTACTGATTATGTTGACCCTGTGACCTTTTCTCTAGCACCACATCTGTGGGGTGTTCTGTGGGAGTGTCTGCTACTGATCTCTGTGAATGTGTGAAATCCACAGACTGGTGAACACGTCATCGACGAATGCCCAACCTTCAAATCACTTCATGGAGTCAGCGGCTTCATTGAACTGGAAGACGATACCACTTCTTGGCTGATATCCCTATTGCCTGTGTAGCCCTACACGAACGAACAAACTCAAAGGCAAAAATGTCTCCCTGCATAAAAGAGATGTCAGACTGGTACAGCCCGTTCCCTTAGGGAATTCAGAACTCCAGAACTGGATAAAAAAAGAAACAGCCAGCTTAGACAGTGGATATTCATTCACACATGAACCGTCCTATGGTGTCTTGTTCCCTCGTTAGATGAATGTTGTGGGTACAGTCATGGATGTGTTGAAATTCTTTATTGGGAATAACTCCTTGAGATACAGTATCTAGGTCCCATGGGAATGTACAAGAGGTCGTAATATAAGAAGAAGAATTTTTAAATTTAAAATATGTGTTTCGAATTTTTTGGTAAATTGTTCCAATCAGAGGGGGCTTTAGACATAAAGGCTTTCTTACCTAATGCTTTGGGGACTGAAGGAACGGAAGAAAAAATGTAATGCATGTGCAAGAGGTGTCTGTAGCTCGCAAGACTATGCAAATGGGGATGATGTATAGTATGAATAGAAATCCTCCACTGCACTTGATTTGGACTACTTTCAGATTCTGATTACTTCATCCTCTGCTTCGGTCTTGGTGTGCAAGGTGTCTAAGCTCGGCACATGTCGAGAATTGTCGCCCTCTGAATACTTTTAGTTTGCAAATTACACAGCCTGCGATCGAAGGCTGATATATGCGATTACAAGACTTTAAATTTGGAAGAATGTAATCGTTATCTGACAATTGCAGACAAAGTGACCGCCACGCTTGCGGCAGAAACTGGCTAGAAGCCCTCTAGTCTAGTGCATAACGGCCTGCTCTCAGTCTCAAGTGTCCATTCAGCTGCCTTTTGTCGGTTTCATCAGTAGATAAGACCGGCTAATTATGCTGTTAACTCACTGTCTAGACGGACCCACCCTCACTTTGTGATCTGCCCTACATGGTGTCGCTGCACCACGTGTGTGGTGGGCCCTTTTTATAGACGCCCCTGGCATTGGCTTGACCTTCCAAATGGTCAGGGTGTGGGTGGTCACTGCTTGTCAGTCCATCCCATACGATGGCCACATCACCCTGACAAAGGACAGCTTGTCCAAATGTTGGTAATTAAAAGAATTTAAATGGCGCTGCAATGAGTGTGAGGTATCCCTCTCTATTTCAGTCCTTCTTTGATGCCGAAAGGGCACGGGAGGACTTTGCAGGACAATTCCTCACGCGCAATAAAATACAATTTAAGGCCTATTGTCTCATGGAAAATTCAGCTTGAAAGGCCAGCAATGAAAGTGTTGCTCCCGACGTGCAACAGCGGTCAGCGCGCTCCACAGTCGCTATATGCAGCGTTGTTCACACTAAAGCCTGATTTATATTTGGTTGCGCCGTACTGTAAATAGCAGATGTACAAGCTCACGGTGCATCACATTGCGACACGTTGTGAGCTTGTAGATCTGCTTTTTTCGGTACACCGACACCGCTGCGTCACCATAAATAAAGCATTAGATCACCACTGTGGTTGGTTACTCGAGCAATGCTGAGCTTGAATGTAATATATGGGTTTTAAAAGCTGTACAATGTTATAATGAGGCCTGTTGGTACACCGAGGAGCTTCATAAATATTCATTAGTGATAGGTGGGGGAGCACAGATTGATGGGCAAGCAAACAAGGAGAGCAGGCAAATGGATTTGACACAATAATTTTAACGGTGTCCTTCTACTGGAATGCTCATAAATATTCATTATCCATCAGGGGTGGGTACAGGTTGATGGGCAACGAAGCAAACATGTTGCCAACACTTCATGAATAGGGATTGATAACACGGGGCTTTCACAAGCTATTCTGACAGACACCTTCAGGGGCTTTTGTAATGGCTGTCAACAGCCTTGGGGCACCATCTAATCTTTTTTTGACTTATCACCTGGTCCCATTGTGTCATAATAGATCACTCGGACCTCCGCACAGAGATGGAATAATAGTCGTTTCAAACTCGCTGTCGCATCGCCGTCATCATCAGCTTAAGTGAAAACCTTCTTTTTTTTCCCGGTCGTCTCTCTGACCTAATGCCAGACAGTGAATTAAATATGCATTAAACTCCGCCGAGCACTCAGGTGTGGTGAGAAAATTGCTGGCCGTTTTATACCCGCACAGAGTGGCGTGGGGGGGGGGGGGGGGGGGGGGGGGGGAGTGGGTTGTTGAACGATGAGGGGCGGTAGTGATCCTGACACTTTGAGACAGCCTTTATTCAGTGCTCGCCAACTGTCATCATGTGCCCACAAGTCCTTTCATCTCTGTCAGTCGAAGAATGCCACGGCGCCGTGGGCGACACCCACAACAAATACACGGGAGAGACCCCCCAACTACACACACACACACACACACACACACACTGCAGACTGCACTGCACTGCACTGCGCTCTCACCTCAAGCTACATGATTACATCCCACCCAGACTGTTTTTGAATTGAAATTGTATTGGATGGAAGCCTCTATAGTGCGGTTGATTTATGTTCTCCGTTCTCTAAAGAGGAGATCCTCTTTAAGGGGTCGGTGGATATTTCTACAAATCCTGAATCTCTGGAAAGTTTCACTTGCGGGATTTAGTCGTTTTCCAAGACTCTGCTTTTGCACACTTTTTTCTTTACTCTTTTATTGTTATTTCCTCTCTGCGACAGTTCCAGAAATAGTGGTTGGAGATGTTTTCCCCAGGCAGCGCTCAGGGGTGAATGATGGTGGTGACGTGTGTGCGTGCGTGCATGCGTGCGTTCATGCGGTGATGGAGGTGACACCTGGCTTAACTGTTAATCCACCTCAATGAGAAAAGCATGAATAGTATCTCCCTTGACACCCTTAGCTCCAGTACTAATGATGTATGTCATACGCACACACACACACACACACACACACACACACACACACACACACACACACACACACACACACACACACACACACACACACGTCCCTTCACACATCCCCGCTGTTCCGTTCAGCACATCTGGAGGAGGTATTGTCACCTCGGTGTGACAGACATGACGCTACGTTGCTGTAGAGTGCGGCGTCTCGTCCTCGGGGAGCCGCCATGGAGCTCAGACAGACATGCCGGGTCGCCGGTCACCAGGACACCTACAGGACAAACAATGGCCCGGTGCCAGGGAGACTGACTCATCACAGCACCCCCACTGGGTGGCAAAGTGGCATGGCACTCGTATAGTCTCTCTCTCGCTCTCTGTCATTTGTATTGGATTAAAGTGCTTATTTCTTCTTTCTTTCTTATCATCTGGCAATGATAATACAATATAATGTATATATACATTTGGGGTGGTTGCATTTAGATCGTATCAAAGGTCATGTCTCACCTAGACAGTAGACACAAGATCTGACACGAATTTTAACCTGAAGGTCAAGATTCAATGTATCCCCTGAACAAGCAGGCTGGCTCTTTTGGCTCAATGGTCAAAAATGTCAGCTTTAAGTACAGTACTTGAGATAATGTGCAGTACTAGTTACTTTCCACCACTGCGCAAGTAACTGCCATGCAGGGATGAGTGCATTAAAGGGGAACTTTAAAATAGGAGTCATGATGCATGCCAATAAAGTCCCCCAGACTCCCAGAGGCATGGAAATCAAAACCTCTCGCCACCTGGGGGCCTGGATTTATCATTCCTCTCACGCTGATCCCCCTCACTATCTCGCTCCGTGTCTGTCTCTCACTCATATGCTGTCTCTTCTCGCTCTGTCTCTCTTTAGGCAGATGAAGGCATGCGCTAGCTGGGGCTTGCCCCGGGCCCATCAGTCACCCTGTCAATCCCCGGGGTGCGATCAAAGCTCTCTGGGGGGAGATCGAGAGAGCATCTGTCCCACCGTGCTCTCAGGCTGTCCGCTTCCGCTGCCTAATAAAGCCGTCAAGCATAGAGAAATCCAGAGATCCTCGGCGCATCAACGTGTCCCGAGAGACGCGCCTGTGAGACACCCCGTCGGATGTTCCGTAGCGTTTCGCTTGTAACATGTCGGTCGTTTTCCCCTCCCCCTCCCCCCATGGGCATTTCCACATCCTGTCGTATGTTTATTACAACGGTGTTGTAAAAGACGGATAGATGGGGTACAAGAATACGGAAGGCTGTTGTAGCTACGCGATGAGTACGCTGTGTAAAACAAGATTCCACCCCAGAGTCAGTGTCTTGATGCATATCTGCCTGTCAGACGCACCTCGTTGACTACTGGAACGCGTAACCACATGAACCCTAGAATCCCTGTTATTGGGCATATAACTTGGGCATATAACCATAAGTAAACATTTGGCAAAAATAGGCAAGAACAGCTGATCTACAAGCTCACGGCATGGTCCAACGCTGATGCAGTGTCAGCTTGTAGATCGGCTATTTTCACTATTTTTATGTGCAAGAAAGTACACTGTAAGATTTACCATAAGTGGTTTATGAGACACTCGTCCAATTAAATCCCCTCGTTATCCACCAACTTTAGTGCACTGTAAGAGTTTGGTTTATCCCTCTGTATCTTCCTCCAAGGAATTGTGGTGTTTATTTTATTTCGCCTACGTTTTTTTCTCATGAAGCAGCAGGTTCGTGCTGTACCACCAGACACCCCCACTTATGCACCCAGCGGTGCCGCTGAGACGGATGCCCCTGCCGAGCCGCCCCGTTCTACCCAGCCATGCATATCTCATCCTTATCAACCACAAAACTTTAAATAATGCCTGTGGAGTTTGTCTGGGGGAGAGATGCTAAACGAATCGCAATATCTCAGTGTTTCATGCACATTGGCAATTTGCCAGACAGCAGTTTAACCCCTGAGAACAAATACCAGCGCATCAAGGTTTTCTGCTCCCATGCGGCTTCCTGAGGAGTCTGAAGTCGAGCTTTATCAAACTTTGATGAGCAAGCGTGTCCACTGCTGCACTGGCTTATATCATGACTATATGACACATGCGGGACAGGCTAGTCCCTGTAGGTAGGTAGTAAGTAAGTAGCCTTGGGATCGGTTCCCCAGCTATGTGGCCTCCTGTTTCTGTAGCGTTAGACGGCTTGATGTACAAGTACACCCTCTGAATCTTTTGAGTATTTTAGAGTCTCCATATAATATATATATAATTTCAATATGCCAATGAATCCCTCCCCCACACATATCTGTGATGTGCCAGTGCTTTTGTACCCTATACTGGCTCACCTGCCAGGGAGGAGCCCCCACCGGGAGAACCTCCGTCCTAGTCCTCCCGTTCGACATTCCATGCTGAAAGGTGCCGACGCTGCCTTCGCTCCTCCAAAGCGCAGCCAATAGTGTGCGTGTAGAAGGCCAAGCCGGATGCACCGCAATAACTTCAGCTAGGCGCACGCCTCACGGTGGGGGACAGGTACTCCAATCTCCACTCCTTGCTGTTGATTGTCTCCACCAGGCCGAAGGCATGAGGAGAGAGTATGTTTTGCACTATGCGTGTGTGCGTGCGAGCGTGCGTGCGTGCGTGTGCGTGCGTGTGCGTGCGTGCGTGCGTGCGTGCGTGCGTGCGTGCGTGCGTGCGTGCGTCCGTCCGTCCGTCCGTCCGTCCGTCCGTCCGTCCGTCTACAGCTAATCTCCGGCACTGTTAACTCGGTCGATCCCACATTTTTGCACACACACTCCCTGGATACCAATGATGAACCTCTGCCCCAAATTTTCCAGAACGGCCTGTTATATATTATTCCTCCAGATTCTGTCCAAACATCCCGCAAATCGTTACACAGTATCTCTATAGTCATGTGTTCAAGCCGGATCTGTCCGATATTTCATATTCCATCTTAATTGGCTAACATTGGCTTTCAAAGTTTGCAGGATTGGCCCGTTTTGAACAAAAAGCCTCAAATCATGAACGCAGCGTTCAAATTTTCATGAAATCTTTCACAGACTTTCCTACTAGGCTGAGGAATATATCCCACACTTTTCACATTGGCCTGTTATGTTGTTATATTTTCTTTTCATGTCTGCCTATGTATCGTGCCACTCTCACGGCTACCCTCTCAAGCCTATAATTTACGCAATGTCGCGAAAACAAACGAGAACACCAGACTCACAAGCTCACAAGGCGTCACATTCAAGCGCTACTTATTTTTCCTGTTCCTTTCAACTCTCCCCCCATTTGCTCCTGTGTGTCTCCTGACATGGTGCCCAGTGAGCGGGTGCCAGGCAGGCACCTGGGGTTGGCTGCGGGCCCTTCTCCTGCTGAGAGAGAGAGAGATTATCCTCCCTGCCTCAGCTGGGAGGACGGATGAAGACTTGTGGAGATCCAGGCACCTGCGGACGGGGGGAGGGGGGGGGGGAACGGGCGGACGGATGGACGAGAGATTAGGCTAGTGTAGACCAAGGACAGCTGACATGTAACACACACACGCGCACACACACACACACGCACACACACACACACACACACACACACACACACACACACACACACACACACACACACACACACACACACACACACACACACACACACACACACACACACACACACTAACCACTTAAATCCTATATGCTTTGTTGTATGTGAAATGGCAAAAATAGCAGACCTATACACACACAATCCAATGGGGCACATTGTGATGTAGTTAGTAGATCTATTTTTGCAGAATGTTCTCTTATTTTTGCCAAACATCCACCTAGTACAGAATGGAGACGCTATGGGTTCATGTAGTTAAGGCGTGTGTGTGCAGAATTCATAGAACGCACGCACGCACGCACGCACGCACGCACGCACGCACGCACGCACGCACGCACGCTATGGGTTCATGTAGTTAAGGCGTGTGTGTGCAGAATTCATAGAACGCACGCACGCACGCACGCACGCATGAACACGTCGGCCACACGCACGCACGCACACGCGCTATGGGTTCATGTAGTTAAGGCGTGTGTGTGCAGAATTCATAGAACGCACGCACGCACGCACGCACGCATGCACGCACGCATGCATGCACGCATGCGCACGCGCACACGCACATGCGCACGCACACACACATATATACACATATACACATATACAGGAATAAGGACATCAACAGCATTCAAGTCTGTCAATATCTTGGGACAGTAAGATTTGGGACTTTTTGAAGGTCGTTCTATAAAGAAAGTTGTGATATTAAAACTTCTTGTTGCCATTGGGGGAAAGAAATACTTATATATTCTACCCATATTCTACCCACTTTCATCTCCTCTCCTCAAAGCTGTAAGTAGACTGTGGAGGAAAGTGTGATGAATACGAGTCGTCACCTGCTCTCAGTCAGCACTCTCTCTCTCTCTCTCTTTTTCCCTCCGTTCTGGGCCTTGAAGGGATATTATTTTCCGTAGCCATTCCGTGTATATAATCCCTTATGAAGATATATAGTATATAGTGTGTACAGTACGACATTAAACGCAGGAGTCGCTGTCAAATTGATTGAATCTCACGTCATCCGCGCCGACAGACCGCCTTTGTATCTTTTGACAGTCGTCGTTTTTCGGGATTAGCACTGCAGGCTAGTAGGATGACAGCCGTTTTATGCTAATTGTGTTTCCCAAGTGTATAAGTCATCCCTGAGCTCACTGCTCTTCCTATGTGTTCATTTTAACCAACCACCCCTCCTCTTTACTTTTCATTCGGCCTCTCTCTTAACCCATTTTGACCTGAGATCAGATTCTAAAAATGTCTTCTACATCCTGACAGTTTTCTGAAAAAGCTATGTTTCTATGGTCAGTCGTTCTTCAATTTTTCAAAAATAGCAGACCTACAAGCTCGTAGCACGGCACTCGGTGGCGCGCTATGAGCTTGTAGATCTGCTATTTTTCAATAGCTAAAGCATAACATAATGCTAACACCAAAAGGGGTCCCCGCCCAAAATGGGTTAATCCATTCTGGGCGGGAACCCCTTTTGGTGTTTTAAGCATTATGTTATATACTTTAGCTATTGAAAAATATCAGATCTACAAGCATGAGTTTGTAGGTCTGCTATTTTTGAAAAATCGTGAAAATGTGGCGCAAATCTTTGAATACTTTCAGAGTGAACGTTTTTTAACTCAAATCTTTGCTTCTGGGGAGTCCCTGGAACAACATATTTTCCGATGGGGGTCGGTGGCCAATTTCATATAATTCCGGGGGTCCTTGACATGGAATGGTTCGAGAACCACTGACACAGAAACACAGGCTTTTCAGAAAACCGTCAGGGTTTAGAAGGCACTTGTAGAATCTTGTGTCGGGTCTAAACGGGTTAATGATCCTCGATTGAACCACTAGCCCTGTCTATTACGTTAATTTAAAACCCTGGGAGACGAAATAATAGAGGATTTATCTGCCATGAATCCTGGATGGCATTACTCAAGGCGGACAGACACTGGTAGGAATTAGCATGAGGGATGTGAAGCAGTAGCGCTCTATAGTCAGAATGATGGCTTCGCTCTCCGTTTGGTCAGACTCCGAGGCCCCCTTCGGCACTCTGTCACCCCCCCCGTCAGGCCTGGTTGGCTGCGGCAGCCCAAGGTTCTGCAGTACTGTCAGCATTCAGGGGGGGCCTGAATGGGGGGAGAAAATGAATTTCCTCCCTGCCTTTTCGGCTTCACATTGAAACCACTTGAGCTCGACTTGATATGATGTATAAATAATTCCACTCCGGTGGGTTAAAATGTTGTTTTTGTTTCTCAATTAAATCAGTCTTCCGCTAAATGCCTCGAATGTCTCAAGGAAACCCTGGAATGTGTTTTGCGAGGCTTAGTGGAACAGAAGGTTCGGAACGTTGCCAAGCAGTGTCTTTGCGATGATGAGGTGGATTCTCTGAGGTCATGGGTGATGACAGTTCATCCCTATCGCGATGCGCGCAGAATCCCAAGAACCCACAGTGGACTTGTGTGTGCGTGCGTGTGCACGCGCCCGTTTTGGTTCATGAGGTGCACAGCTGCCTTCCACTCTGGCCTGTGTGATCGTATCCCAACAGATGCCTCAGCGTGTCTGTGTTGATTTTGGGGGGAGACGGGGGCATTTGGCGTATAGCAGGGGTCCCCAGTTGCCTCGTATTGCATGCGTGTTTGGCCAGGCGAGGAAATTCCGCCAGAAGGAAGATGAAGGATCAACGACCAGCCTGTGGGCTGCGCTCGGCCAACTTTGGCTTTGCTCCGCTGGCGAACAGAGGCCGACTGTATCCTCATTGTGAATACAAATGTCCCCCCCCCCCCCCCCCCCCCCCCCCCCCCCCACACACACACACACACACACACACACACACACACACACACACACATAGTCTGTGCACATGTGCAAAACGCATCCATGCATCGCCGCATGCATGCCAGTCAGCCGTGACGATGCCATGGCACGGTATCAGAGCAGGATGGTATAGTGATGATACTACATGACACTGCTGTTGTTTATCTATCGGCGGAGGTGATAATCCCCCTTCATGGCTCCCGGGAGACTCTTGGAAGTGTTTCTCCAGCATGTCTGTCAGTCAGTCTCGCAGGCCGTGAGGGGGGTCTGTTGGATGGATGTTGACAACATGGGGAGGCTGGTAGTCGGTTAGGTGGGGGAGATCGGATGAGAATACCTGGTGTGAGTGTGTGTGTGTGTGTGTGTTGTAGCTCTGTCAGAGAGAGATGTGCAGTTGCTGCTCATGAGGTAGAGTAGACTGCTTGGGAATCTGAAGCTTTTCCAGTGTCCTTCGAGCAAGACACTGAACTCCTAACTGCTCCTGCAATGCAGGCTATGCTGCCTTTGCATGGTTTGCCCCACATCTGTGAATTAGTATATGGGAGAGTAATGTAACATTGTAAAGTGCCTTGCAAAATGCCATGGGAGTTTGTGTTGCTGGGAGGCTGGTTTGGCTATAGGGACATACTGGAGGTCACAGAGGTATACTACTAGGTGTTGGACAGACCGGAAATTTGGGATCATTCTACTGTATGGTTCAGTGGTTTCTGGTTGGCTGTAAATATAAGACAAACATTATTCATGCCAGCTATAGCAGCTCACTCCATGAGCTCACTGGCATCTGGAAGTTGGCTGCCAAAATGCAGGAATTGGCACGTTGTCGTCCAAGACGAGCAAAATGGATGCATGCTCACGTTGTGGTGATCTGCATTCTGCAGGTGTGCAAGTACCTTATTCATATGCTTAATTGACCCGATGTCATGCATTAACAAACAGAAGATTTACAAGTTCACCACGGGTCAACAAATTGTGAGGCAGCAAATTGGCTTTTTTTGGATGCAGACCAGGTATAAGTCAGACAATGCTCTCCCCTGAGAGACTTCACAGCGCGGTAATTACAGATGCATTCCAAACGTCATTGAATTTATTGGATAGGACACGTATGAATTGCTGCATTATTGATGCGTCACATATTGTGGATGATGGCGAGCAGCTGTCGTGTTTCTGTTGACCTCATATGCAACAGGCACAAACTGGAGCGGAGGAGAATGCCATTATGAATTTGAATGCCATCTCGTTGCACAGTGCACCTGCATGCATGTATTCATACATTTACTCTTTGGGTTCTGTTTGTTTATTGAACCCCTGCACGTAAGCAACCAAATAATCCATTGAGACCTGGAACGCATCCATGTCACGTTAGCGTTTAACCACATTAACCATTAACCCATTTTGGGGCGGGAACCCCTTTTGGTGTTTTAAACATTGTTATAATTTAGCTATTGAAAAATAGCAGATCTACAAGCTCATAGCGCGCCACCGAGTGGCGCGCTATGAACTTGTAGGTCTGCTATTTTTGAAAAATCGTTAAAATGTGCCTGAAATCTTTCCGAAAATTGTCATGATTTAGAAAACTTTTTATTTTTAATTTCGACGTCAGGCCTGAATGGGATAAAAGAAACGACCACCAGAGCCCTGGAGTATTTATAACCCATTTAGACCTGAGATCGATTCTACAAATGCCTTCTAAATCCTGACAGTTTTCTGAAAAACCTATGTTTCTATATCAGTGGTTCTCAAACATTTTCATGTCAAGGACCCCCAAAAATATATGTAATTGGCCGACACCATCTGAAATTATGTTGTTCCAGGGACCCCCCCACGCAGAAGCAAAGATTTGAGTTAAAAACGTTCGCTCTGAAAGAATATATTCAAACATTTGGGCCACATTTTTGCTATTTTTCAATAGCTAAAGTACAACATAATGCTTAAAACACCAAAAGGCGTTCCCGCCCCAAAATGGACTAAAAGAGACAAACTGCTGAAAAGCTAAATGTATATTGAAAATTCTCATTACCTCACAATTCACCTGCACAGCCTAATGATCTCTTAATGCCTGAGGAATCGTTTCCATATTCTGTTTTTAATTTGCGAGTTATCTGACAAAGGGAAAGAGGAAGGCTTTTCAGCACAAGTTGCTCTTACCTCTTTTAGCCCCAGACTGCTGGATGCGTTGACAATAAGCAGCACCTCGCTGCAGGCTAGACGTCGTGCAGAGTGATCCAGCTGCGTTGGAGAAAAAAAAGAATACATAAAAAAAACATTTATGTCTCCCCGCAGTGAATGGCTAATCATAAATAATCAAGTACATTATGCCTGCATGTGAGTCTTCATACTATAGTGTGTCTCCCTCCCATTTCAAACTATTGTATTTTTTCTTGTGCCACAAGTCGACTAATCAGCCATCTGTTCCTCACAGGTTCTACATGCATTGTTGCATTGCGATACAGCACAGGTTTTCAATTGGAGGGCGGGGAGGGGGGGCAATTGGAAAGGAGAGAAAAATGTAGCGGATTCGAATGCCATCAATTTAGCTATTGAAAAATAGCAGATCTACAAGCTCATAGCGCGGCACTCGGTGCCGCGCTATGAACTTGTCCTACATTACTAACCCTAATAATACATCTAACCCTAACTCTAATCCTAACTCTAACCTCAGTCTTCAGTGAATCAGTGTTGATTTCGAAAAATGTTCGTCGACTACCTTTTTCCACTGACGAAAACTAAATGGAAACTGAATGAAAACTACTAAAGCTATGATGACTAAAACTAAGACTAAATATACTGACAATTTCGTCAACAAATTAAACTAGACTAAAATGTTATAGGAAGGGACTAGTGGACAAGAGATCCAGTATAAGTCGTTTTACACTTGGTTGCATGCTGAAAAGAGCAGATCTATACAAGCTCACAAACTTGATGGCATTCGAAACGTTTTGGAAGCCCTTGAGCTATGAAACGCGTAGCTCTCTCTTGCTAAAACTTTTGAAGGGCAAATTGTCTCTTCTGCAAAAAAAATAAAATAAATAACTACCGGTACATAAACTAATGGCTTTTCTTACAAGGTGAAGTGCTACTTGGAACCGAAACATATTAGGGAAAGTCATTATCCAATTTGTCAAGCCAGCCAAGCATGAAAACTGACGCCCGTTTTATCCCTCGTCCTTGTTTACGTTCGACTGACGCAGCTGTTTACAATCATGTTTTCAGATTGGCCAAAAGCCTTTAATTGGCTCTCTTCAATTTGAATCTGGATGCATTCATTTATGCATCCATAAATTCCACGACACGCAAAATTATACAAACGCATACATGCCACACACACACACACACACACACACACACACACACACACACACACACACTCGCACACGGAGAAACGGCATAAATATTACATTGGACAAGTACATGCCTCATGGCAGATGCCATATTTCACATTGTACCGCGATGCCCCGTTCTGCGCTCATCTCTTTGAACCCTGACTGCCAAAGTAGCGTAGCGCTGGCAGCATAGCCATTCGCCAACCCACGGCGTTTAGCCCATTCTGGACGGGAACCCGTTTTTGGTGTTTTAACTAAGCATTATTTAGCTATTGAAAAATAGCAGATCTACAAGCTCATAGCGCGCCACCGAGTGGCGCGCTACGAGCTTGTAGGTCTGCTATTTTTGAAAAATCGTGAAAATGTGGCACAAATCTTTGAATATATATTCTTTCAGAAAAAAAATTATTTCGACGTCAGGCCTAAATGGGTTAGTGTTCAGCTGCGATGCTTTCAGAGATGAATGTCGCCGTGTCGGATGACGGCCCGGGTTATGAGATGGAACCGCTCCGTCATAATTCTGGCTCCTTTGAACGTTGTCTCACACAGTCATGGCCCACCAGTGAACCTGCACTGTGTACGCCCACGCCCACTCTCCCTTGAATATACAGTATCGTCCCTTATGTCTTATTTGGAAAATACGACGTGTCCCTTATCGAACCGATCAGGCACTGATTCCCAAACAGGGTCACGACGAGTAAAGACCGCTTTATTTTTGGTTTCCTACATTTTTGTTTTTTTTAATTATTATTCTTTCAAAAAGATTTCCAAAATGTTTCATGAGTTAAAATCTAATTCAAATGTTACAGTATACAGTCTCTACACCACATTTCTGTCTTGGAAATAAGGGATGCCTAAAACAGTCTTTTTAGCACAGCGTTGCTGCTATAGAAAGTATATAATGTGTGTGTTTGTGTGTGTGATTATGGTTACACATGACAATAGCAATAGCTGATGGTGAATAGCTCGTTAAAGGAATAATAGGCGATACATTGTGACTCACGGCTGATTAATTCTTCTATGTGTGGTTGCAGTCGATGGATTTTTTGAGCAAATTATGCCAGTCCGTTACAAGGTCAACAGAAATAAGACTATTAGGGGAATCTCATTGCCAGTCAAATATTCGCTTTCCTCTGCTCCGATATCAATTTGAATTTAGGCCTTGTGTTGTGCAGCTCTGCTATATAGCAGGCCTCGGAAAGTAAATTGCACGGTTAAAGCTGCTTATTGATTTCTGTTCCGCCTTTTATAATATCGCTGCTGCCTCTGCTGCTGCTAGGGACCTCCGGGCGTGTATCCCAACGTTCGCTTGGCGCTCCGCCAGCGCTTCCAGTAACATTCCCCTGGACAGGACACCCATAAACATACTGGACGTTTAATCAGAGCTGGGGCCAGCGAGCCACCCATACTGTCTTGAATTACATGGCAATTTCAACAGTGTCATTATGTACCTGGTCCTTAAGACGCGCCGCAACTCGGGTTTCGGACTAAAGCGCTGCAACGTTTCGATATGGAGCTGAAAGTACAGCGGGGCGAAGAAAAGTTAAGCTGACGGCTTACATCCTAGATCCACCTGTAAGCCATATTTCATTGTCAGTGTGTCTTGTACAGTACATACAGCATGTGAACATTCTTTCTGCACACAGGCATTGCAAAGTGTGCATGCTCTGCAACATCCCAGATATTAATTAAACTCTGAAAGTGTAAAACATTTCCTGTAGGGGAGTTATTAACCCATTCAGGCCTGACGTCGAAAAAAAAAAAAAAATGTTTTCTAAATCATGACAATTTTCGGAAACATTTGAGGCACATTTTAACGATTTTTCAAAAATAGCAGACCTACAAGTTCTATGAGCTTGTAGATCTGCTATTTTTCAATAGCTAAAGTTTAACGTAACGCTTAAAACACCAAAAGGGGTTCCCGCCCAAAATGGGTTAAGGAAGCGCTATTTTATACTTCAGCTATTTCCGAAATATTTCGACATTTGAAAAGACAAATACTCCTAAATAGGGGATGGGGGTGTTACTGTACTGTAGTGTGCATGTACTGTACATGTGTTGTGTATATGCAGGCTCGTATACACAGTACACGTGTACCTTTTGCTTCACTTCTGTGATTGACGAGATTGGCCATGGCTCCTTCGTCCCAACATTCCCAGAGGTGTGGCGTCATACTTCCTGCTGTGTGACCCCATAGCTGTGCTGTGTGACCTGTAAAACCGTGAAGATGAGGTGCAAATCTTTGAATATTCTTTCAGAGCGAACGTTTTAAACTCAAATCTTTGCCTCTGGGGGGGTCCCTGGAACTACATGTTCAGATGGGGGTATCACAGCCAAATACAGATAATTCTGGGCGTCCTTGACATGAAATAGTTTGAGAACCACTGACGTAGAAACATAGGTTTTTCAGAAAACTGTCCAGATTTTGAAGACATTTTTTAGAATCGGCCTCAGGTCTAAATGGATTTAGCTATCCACTAAATGTCATAGACAAATATTGTACTTTTGACTCCACTACATTTCTAGGAAAGGGCCCCTGGTATACCTAAACTTACAAAAGTACATTATGAATCACTTAAGACCTACTTTGAGTACCACAGACGAATAACAGTCTAAGTCCACACTATTGATCCATAATATATAAATGATAGATAAGGGTTCAGGACAACGAGGCCTTTTCGTGGAGGGGTCAGAATGAAATTTGGACTTAGACTGTTTTTCGTCTGTGGTACTTTATTGTAGTATGTGTAAAATGTAAATCAGTTAAAAAATAAAATGTAATTTGTTACTTTTGAATTCCATTTTTATTAAAAGCAAGTACACGCCAGCACTTTGGCTCAAGTAACACAGTTGACCTACTTGTACAGTACAATAGCCTCCGTCCCATATCACTGGGAGGACTGGGGTTGAGTAGCCTCACTCCCATCACTGAGGGAGGAGAGGAGAGGTCACATCTTGCAGCTGTTCATGTTTTAGAGTAAAATAACCCCCCCTCCCCCTCCAATCCCCGGAGCCCCCTTTCAGTGAGTGTAGCGCTGCATGGATGGATTAAAGCAAAGACAGCATTTACAGCAGAGAGGCCCTCAGGAGCCCTGCAGTGAGAACAGAAGAGGGAGGATGGAGGTTGGAGATGGATGTGAAGGGACAGATGAGGAGGGGCAGCTGTTCCTCTAGGATGGAGGAGAGGAGCATGCTGCGAAGGGAGGATTGAGGGTATGGCGTCGGTGCAACCATGGATCCAAGGACTGTCTAAAGAGGACGAGACGCGAAGACCGTACGGGCGATGCCATGTTGCTCCATGGTGCTCCATGGAAGGAAAGAAACATGCGCAGTTGAGACCAGGAAGTTGTACATGCACAAATTTGGGCACACCACCTTTACACTGGCGTCCCCCAACATGTCAAAATGTTTCAATTTATTTCAATTTCTTTATTAAAAAATAAATAAAAAAATACCCAAATCTTTTTAACTGATGTTAAAAAAAAATCCTGTTTTTTTCTCATACTTTTTGTTTAAAAATCTCAGTACAGTATCAGATGTACAAGTTTAACAGCGCGCCGTGAGCTCCCCCCCCCCCCCCAATAGTATAACCCATTAAAACCGTTAAAGCGTCGACTTTGACTATTCAAAAATAGCTGAGCGAGCTTGTATATCTGCTATTTTCGGACATTTTTGAAAGATCTTGAGAGTTCGAGAACTACCGGTTTTTCTAAGACATTTGTAGAATCGGCCTCAGGTCGTCTTAATGGGATAAAAATAGGATTTCATGGTTCCCACATAGCAGTAATAGATCAAGTATAGGTGGTGGGTTTCCTATATGCTGAACACATGAGAGGCTCTGTGCAGGGTTCTCACAGCACAGTCGATCGATATCCTGTCAGTCTGTTCAGAACGACTGATCCCTTCATCTCAGTCAGATGTGCTTCGTTCCACACCCAGTCCTTTTCAATTTCACCATCTCCTCACCAGCCTCTCTGAGACCAGAATAGAGATTAAGTACTGTACGTGTGTACTGTACGTGTGTACTGTACGTGTGTGTGTGTGTACTGTACGTGTGTGTGTACTTTGTGTGTGTGTGTACTTTGTGTACTTGTGTAGTATGCACACATACTAGTGTACATACAAGCCACACACGTGCACTGACTGAGGAGGCTGTTCCTTCCTAAGGTACTAGGGGGAGTACTAGGAAGTACAATTTCAGGAATAGATCGCCGTTGACCGTAGTTTCCTTTGTGTGTGTGTGTACGAGCGTGCGTGTATGTACGTGCGTGCGTGCGTGCGTGCGTGCGTGCGTGCGTGCGTGCGTGCGTGCGTGCGTGCGTGCGCTATAGGAGGCTGTTCCTTCCTGCATTTCCTCCATCAATCATATTCATAATATTGAGCCCAGAAGGGCATCTTAATAGTCTGACCACGACGTGATGACCTATTCCCGTTTTAAATTCTACAAGCTTCCTCACATTCCCCAGAAATGAGAGTGTGGAAACGGTGGAAAGAAAATGTGAGAACAAAATACAATCATGTTGATCTGAGGATCCACGTTGTGGCTAGAATGTGGATCTCTGACTTTGTGGCTAGCCAGTGATGTCAGTCATCTATGGCTTATGACTCCAGATTTGAGATTAGCTCTGTCTGGAGTCTGGACACACCGTGGACAGACGCACGCACACACGCACGCACGCACGCACGCACGCACGTACACACACACACACACACACACACACACACACACACACACACACACACACACACACACACACACACACACACACACACACACACACACACACAGCCCCAAATACAAATACAAATATACAAACAGAAATCTGCCTCAAACGCTTTCATTTTGAAAAACCTTTGGATGAACACCAATCATCTGGAGGTTGAAAGTCCTACAGAATATGCAGTAAAATCCTGAATTCAACAAAGTGTACGTTTTTGAGGGGCTCCTAGTAGTTCGGATGGGCAGTGGTGGAAAAAAGTACTCAATTATTTTAGTAAAAGTATCAATACTGCAATATTGAAATATTGTATACTATATCGAAAAATGTATGAAAATGTTGGTACCACAATGTACTTATAGTAGGCCTAAAACTAATGGTACTCATTATGCATAATGTCCCATTTCAAGTTTTGAAATGTATAAAAATCTTTTGAAAATGGTTGATCTACAAGCTCACAGATTGTGACCTTCATGTAGATCAGCCAAAATGTACTGTATAAAATGTATATAGGACTGAAGTGGTTAATGCATGTTTTGTAATAATAATAATAATCAAAATCTACAAAGTAACTTGTAACTTATGTAGTGGAGTAAAAACACTATTTGTATCTGAGATGTAGTGGAGTTGAAGTAAAAGTAGGATATAAGGATGTAATACTGACGTAAAGTACAAATACCTCAAATGCAGTACTTTCCACCACTGCGGATGGGTTAAACCACTGCTCCTCATAGTTAGGATGGGTTAAACCACTGCTCCTCATAGTTAGGATGGGTTAAACCACTGCTCCTCATAGTTAGGATGGGTTAAACCACTGCTCCTCATAGTTAGGATGGGTTAAACCACTGCTCCTCATAGTTAGGATGGGTTAAACCACTGCTCCTCATAGTTAGGATGGGTTAAACCACTGCTCCTCATAGTTAGGATGGGTTAAACCACTGCTCCTCATAGTTAGGATGGGTTAAACCACTGCTCCTCATAGTTAGGATGGGTTAAACCACTGCTCCGCCTCCTCATAGTTAGGATGGGTTAAACCACTGCTCCTCATAGTTAGGATGGGTTGAACCACTGCTCCTCATAGTTAGGATGGGTTAAACCACTGCTCCTCATAGTTAGGATGGGTTAAACCACTGCTCCTCATAGTTAGGATGGGTTAAACCACTGCTCCTCATAGTTAGGATGGGTTAAACCACTGCTCCTCATGGTTAGGATGGGTTAAACCACTGCTCCGCATAGTTAGGATGGGTTAAACCACTGCTCCTCATAGTTAGGATGGGTTAAACCACTGCTCCTCATAGTTAGGATGGGTTAAACCACTGCTCCTCATAGTTAGGATGGGTTAAACCACTGCTCCTCATCGTTAGGATGGGTTAAACCACTGCTCCTCATAGTTAGGATGGGTTAAACCACTGCTCCTCATAGTTAGGATGGGTCAAACCACTGCTCCTCATAGTTAGGATGGGTTAAACCACTGCTCCTCATAGTTAGGATGGGTTAAAACACTTCTGCTAATATTTAGGACACATTTCACATTTGGTTCTGATGTACTGTGACGAAAAATACCCCGGAGGACCTGAGATGGGGACATGGCATCGTTAACCACATCTTTTTTAAAGTTTAAACCCATGGCGTGAACTAGTTTGGGCATGCTTAATCAAATTTAAATACGCTATTTTTGAACATTCTTTTAATGTTAGGGATTGCGTGGTTAACGGAACATACAGTAGCTGTTTACATGATATATCTCAACATCAAATGTGTGTTTATGGGTAAAGACGGAAAAAAAAAACCCGGAAGGAAATGTGAGTCCTCACTCAGTCAGACTAAATCCCCCCATGCCCAGCTGGCCTGCCCATGAGCGTCCAGTGCCATGTGCGGTCCAGTGCCACACTCACAGCTGTGAGTGCTCTGGGGTAGAGGCAACTACAGAGCTCTGCTCACACCCCCGAGACCAACGAGGGCATGGCTGCTGCAGCACCATTTGAACCACGGCTCTTAACCATTTTCACTCTGGCGCCCCTGACATTTTTTATTCTTTTCATCCCCCCTCCCCCCACACACATTTTTTTTTTAACATCAAAATCTTCCATAAAATAAATTCAAACATTTTGAAATAGTTTCTAAACGAATCATCTGAATTGTTCTAATTTCTTTCTGAAAAATAGCATATCTACAAGCTTGTATAGGTCGTGTCTGTTCGAATAGCCAGCCGTTGTGTGCCAACAGTCAGCGTCCTGAGTGTGCTCTCCACTGCCAGAGCTCACAGCTGTGAGTGCTCTGTGCTGGAGACAGCTGCAGACCTGTGCCCCTGCCCCCCCCCCCCCCCCCCCCCCGACCCCCCCCTCCGAGACCAATGAGACCCCATTACCGACTCACAAGACAGGAATGGCTTTTCAGCGCCCCGTCACCCCCTGCTTTAGGTTAGATTCCTTATCTATGGCGTGTTGGTTGCACGGCCGTGCGCAGCCAACTATAAACCTGTTAGTGTCACGTGTGTTTCTCGTCTTGATTCTTGATTTGCCTCAGTGTCTGGAACAGAGGGAAAGACAATAGGTTCAGTGTGTGTGGAACGCCTGAACTTTTATCCCACCCGATTACATCTTGAATATCTGTGCTGGAATGGTTTACCACACACACTGATGCTCCACGAGATGGCCCAAAAAGCAATTCATTTGATATTGATATTACAATTAGTATGATGCGCTGAATGTCGAAATCAAATTTACGTTTGCAGAGGCCAAAAGCAGAGGGTTCATTGATCATCTGCAACGAATCCATACGTACAATGCCGGCGGTAACTTATGTGAATTGCAAATATTGTCTAGGGCAGGATGATTAGTTGGAGGTTTCTGTTTGGACATCCAGAGTGCATGAGCACCACACACACGCAGAACAACTCTCCGTCTAAACACATCTGTCTCGACCGAAGTTTATAACGAAACGTGTACAGGCGGAAATAACTCAACCTATTGCGATGGCCCCCTTGCATGTTTAAAGTGGCCCTAACACACAATCAGTAGTTTTCATGGACTCCCGGCGTGCTCCCAGGGTTCACAGCGTGAAGGAGAGAGTGTTGTACAGAGCATCTCTCAAGACAAATAGTTCATCACTGACCGATGGCTGCTGTGAGATCATCACACACATGGCTACAATACACACCGTAGATCGTCCTATTTTATAACTTTGTTGTATGGCGACAAATGTAGTGAATCAAGAGATGATCTACATGTTCACAACATGTCACGATGTGACGTGTTGAGTTTGTATAAGTAGCCTTGCCGAGCCATGAGGCCCATAGGGCAGGAGCCTATCTCCTGTTTCTGTAGCGTGAGGCAGCTTGATGTACAAGTACACCCCCTGGACATGACGCTAGTATGTTGCAGGGACTTACCCCCAATCCAACCCTTGATGATGAGTGTCAAGCAGGGAGGCACTGGGTCTTTGGTATGACCCGGCCGGGGATTGAACCCCGACCTCCCAGTATCAGGGCGGACACTCTAACCACAAGGCCACTGAGCTGGTGTGAGTTTGTATAGATCTCTTAAAATCCTAGCCTATAAATGACATGCTGTTAAGTCCGCTGCATGGTTGAACCAATGAGTAACTACATTTTGTGACTAAATAATATCTACATTGGAACATGCTGTAGGTTTTCCTTTTTTCTCCATTTCCTGTATAGTAACGTTTTGGACAAACAATGTTTAAACAAAGACACTGACGATATTCACACATTAAACAGGCATAAACGGCACACAGATGGCTACAACAATAGAAGCGTGCAGTGAGTGATGGTGACCGAGGCCACACTGCAGGCTGTTGACATGCATAGTAGCCCCTGCTGATTGAACATGTTTACACAGTGTAGTGACATCTCTGATGTCTTCAGAACGATCCCTGATGAGAAGTGACCGCCAGCCCCCTCTGTTATCCATCTCCCACGGTGCCACGCTCCCTGTAGAGAGTCTGTGCTTTGACAGAGACACTGAATCCTGTTTTCCAGTGTTTGTCCGTCCGGTGGGTGGCTGTCCACAGGGAACGCAAGGAGAAGTGTAGCTATCAACGATGAGGACTAATTATATAAACCTAATTATATTTGTTTTATGCTTATTACACAGCGCTTCAATGATGCGCTAATGCATTTTGGCTGCTAATGGAGGGCTAAATGTTCCTGCTTTCCAGGCTGTCAGGCTCACTTTTCATCTGTCTTCCGGTGATTTACCTTTCTCTCTCGATCTTCATCAATTGTTTAAACAATATTCTCCTCACTGTAGTTTGCTCTGTCTCCACTTGTTTGTTCTCCCAGTTCCTTCTCCCTATAACTATCTGCCACGCTCTAGCTCTCTCCCTCTGTCCTCACCCACGCATTCATTTCTCCCACTAGTTTCAGCTCCATCTTTCTTTCATATGATACTGTTGGCTTGGGTTGTGACTTGTGATTCCCACTCTACCACAGTGTTCTCTACCACACCCCACTGTTCCCTGGTGTCCTGACCCCATCATCTGCACTTAGTTGTGAACTCACTTAAGTATATAACTCAGTCTCTTGCCTTTCAGTGTTTTGACAGAGAGAAGGGAAACGTTTTAACAGAGAGGACAAGCTGGGAAGCAGCTTTATGTCCTTGTCATAATTGCTTTTATAAAAAGTGATGATCAAAAATGTATGGAAATTTGAATAAAAGATTTCCAACAACTTTTTTTTTTTATTATTAACTTGCTCACCAATGAATAGGTTGCCATTCAGATCAAGAAAGTACTGCCGAATCAGACAACCCGCAACATTCCAGGTTAGAATAAAGTTCTTACGGTGCAAGGCTCGAATATACAAGTTGAAATGAAGAAAATGCCAGCACTCATTGTATGTCCTTTTGATATGAATTTATTTACCTCTGACGTTGATAATGAACGCGTTTCGGCCTGTGTGGCCTTCGTCAGCGTTATGACAAGATACCAGGAAGTGAGGTCTTTATATGTGAGATACAATCAACAGTAATTAAAGACAGGTGTCACCTGTTATCCTCTTACACAGTATCAAAGACTAATTATAGTACCAAGAACGGATAAACAATCATATGCGTATAAATAGATATAGTAAAATATGAATACATCACAATGAGCTATCATACTGAATATGGGGCCTGCCCCTAAAGTGCCTGGGAAGTTAATAGACAAAACAGACAATGCCAAACTCACACTTTGAGTCTATGCTTTTTAAACTCATTAGAAATGTATAAAGACAATAAATATGGAAAACATTAAATATATATATATAAAGAAGAGAGACCATTGGAATCCAGACCACTCATATCTGTTCTCATTGTAGAACTTCTAAACCATATAATGGAATTTGGAATGCCCAATTGTATAAGCCAATGTGGCTGACTAAAGCTAAACTCTAAAGGAAGCAGCCCAATAAAAGCTCCTCATTTAAGACCTTTAGGATGATCTGTCTGGAGTGTGTGAATCCAATAGGCCTCCCTTTGGAGTAACGCTCTGTCCCTATCACCCCCTCTTTTTAGGGGGTTTACAACTTCAATCCCCTGGAACCTCAAAGTGCTTACTGCATGACCCACAGCATTAAAATGTCTCGCAACAAAAGATTTCTCATCATTATTCCGAATGGAACCAAGCAAGCATTAAACTGTTTAGTTGTCCCTTCTCAGTCCCAAGGCTTTATTTATGCGTGCCAGTGTCGCTAATTGATACGTTTTTGATGCACGCCACACACACACACAAGTATAGAGAGTATGCGCATGCTTAAAGTGAATGGCACATCGAGTGGCAAATCGAGTGGCAAAGCAACAGGCAAAGTGAGTTTAACATTGTTTAATGTTGTTTAATGCAATCAGATAAGACTTTTCTGTGTGGATGTATGGGCTGTCAAGGCCAGAAAGTAGTTTTTTGCCACTTAGTAGGCGTTCCTGCATAACTTCCTGGTTTGATGATGATGTCACACGCATACCCTCTATAACTGACATCTTAAGATCTTGATTTTTTTTTAAGATCTTGATTTTTTCACATTAAAACTAAATATATAATATATATATAATATAAATATCAAATATTTTTGTAGACTATGCTGGCACATTCTAAAATGATGAATGATAAAAATGAACGGTGGTGGTCTTTCCCCTAAGCTTGCTCCCCACTGATACAAGGACAAGCTGCATGCCGCCATTCCTCATCATAAAATGGAAATGGAAAGGTGGCGTCTTCACCCTCGTAAGTCATCCTGTAGGGAGCGAGCGGGACGCCGCTGGCATCAGATTGAGCCTGTAAATCAACCCAGCAGTGCTCTGCTCATCTGCCCGCTGCTCATGGAGCCGCATCAGTCATACCGGGGCCGTCGCGCGAGCGCTTTGCTTCCATGCAGCACATTTTGCCTTAGTCACATAAAACCCAGGCTTAATGGCCTGTGTGAGTGAGGCGCGCGTTTGTATGCGTTAGAAGAAGCCGCGCGTCTTCGCTCGATGTCGACTGCTGGGCTCAACGAAAGTTCTCAAAAGACCCCTGGTGTGCGGGGGGCTGCATGGGGACCCCCAGTTGTCCTTGAGGGGGTTTCCCTGCTTTATCATGAGATAATAGAGCATAAAAACCACTTTAACCCTATACTTCTACAACCGCACACAGTGTTCGAAAATCTCGGGCACAGATGTTCTGTTATGGGGGTCCCCTGGTACAAAATCTTTATTTAGATTTTAGATGGGGGGGGGGGGGGGGGGGGTCTGTGGCCTAACGCTACACATCAATCTGGAGGCCCTTGGCATGAACATGTTCGAGAACCACTGACTGGGGTACTTGAACTTACTTTCAAGACTCCCTGCTACTCTCTCTCTGTTCTTGGTCTTGGAAAGCGGGTGAGGGTGGTATGGGGGGCTATTGCCGCAGGGTACAAGGTTGCACTGACAGTGTTATGTTCTGTCTTGAGCCAGGCTCTGAGGAGTCAGTCAGAACCACTCAGTGAAGCCATAGGGGGGCTGTGTACTGTACTGCACTGCACTGTACTGTACGCGCTCTTCTCCCGGCTCTCTCGGCAGCTCTTAAAACTTTAATAATCTCTGCTGCCTGTTGGGATACAGGGCCTGCCTTTTATTTTCAGGCTTCTTATGGCTTTAACAAGGTGGTTGGTTTCTCTCCATAAATACAACATTATTATTCATGGCCTGAGGTGAAGCAGGGGGTAAGGAGCAGGAATTGCCTGAAAGGCCTGCCTGCCGGAATGAACGAATGAAACCAACGAGAAAACGAAGTGAGTGCGAATGAATCGCGCTGCAAAAGAGCAAAGGCTTTGGGCTAATTTAACGATTTATGAGGACTTCCATGAACATCATTGCATGGTTAATACATCATGAACATTACAATTTTGTTCATGAATCTATATTTTCTCCAGGGGCCACCAGTAAAATCCTATATGATTCTGATAGAAAAATACTATTATGAACCAATGAACTTCAACCTGCACTTTAAAATGCATTTAAACGCACCAATAATGAATTTTACAGAAAATAAGGCAATGATATTTTGTGCATTGGATATTTTGAACGGTGCAGCGGCTCCAATGCACAGCTTTGTGTGTATGTCTGTCTGTCTGTCCGTTTGAGCACGGAATGTTGTTGACATCATCAGACGTCATCATTGACGAGTGTTTTCATACTGAAATTAATGGAAGTATGGAACCCATTGTTTCCTTAATAATCAAACAAACTACAGTATGTAGTTTGGCTAAACGAACTATATAGTCTGTGGGCTAAACATGGCAGGCTTCAACTCATTTAATAATAAAGAATAGTATTAAATGAAATCATCACAAAATGAATCATGACAACGTACAAATTAGGTTTAACCATCATCGACAGATTGGCAGAGTAAGATTGAGAAACAAAAACGCCTCCAAATCCCTTTCTGTTGGTCTTTGTCTAACGCTGTCTGTCTTGTTCTTGGCAGGCCGGCCGCTGACATTTCCAGCCTGCGTGTGAACAGCAGAGAACGTCTAGAACGTCTTCCCCCCACCCCCCTCCCACTCAGAGGAAAGGTAAGGCCCCGACTTCCACCTCCACCTCCCACCCACCGCGCCATCTGCCACCACAATCTGTTTACATTGATAATCTCTGGTCACCCGTGTGGTTTTGATAGCACTCCGCTCCGCCAACATCTCCCGCGAGATGCTGCCTGTTTATGCAGCAAACCGCCTCGGATGAAATGGCATTTTACCTTTCATTAACTTTTAACTTGCTAGCCAGTGTTGTTGTGTCGTCAACTAATACTATGACGAAAAATGTTTGTCCACTACCTTTTTTCACTGATAAACTCCATAAAAACAAAATAAAACGAAGCCATGATGACTAAAACTATGACTAAATATACTGTCAATTTTGTCAACAAATAAAAACTAGACTAAAATGATAGGAAGGGACTAGAGATCCAGTATAAGTCATTTTACACTTGGTTGCATGCTGAAAATAGCAGCTCTACAACGCGTTGTGATCTTGTAGATTGGCTATTTTTAGCAAGTGTAAAAACTGTCATTACGACGGCATCAAGGCCCGCTAAAATACATTTGAGTGTAGATTTAGTCGACTAAAATATTATGATATTTAGTCGACTAAAACTAACATTAAAACTAAAATGTGACTAAAATGTGACAAAAAACTAAACTAAACTATTCAAAAGACTATGACTAAAACTAAAATCAAATTTTGCTGCCAAAAACAACACTGTTGCTAGCTTGACCAACGTCTTATTGGGCTGCGGAAGCAAGCAGTGTAGTGAATCACCTTGTCCGGATTGCAGTTACCAAAAAGGTTGAGGTTCCTACACTTGGCACCACCCTCCCCTCCCTAGAGAGCGCCGGCGGCTAAAAAGGGCCATCTAAAATTAGCCAGGCAGCGGATAACCTGGACCCTGACATCAAAGAGAGCTGGACACGGTTCTGTGCTTGCAGAGTTCGAGGAAGAAGAGAGGAATGCACAACATGAAAGGGGGAGATAGATGATAGCGTGCGTGCGTGCGTGCGTGCGTGCGTGCGTGTGAGAGAGATGGAGGTTTGCTAGCACTCCCTACAGTATGATGCATAGTGGATGAGGAGGTCAAGGTGTTGCTTGTTCCACATTTCCCCTTCAGTCCTTCCCAGGGTCACACTGGCTCACAGAAAACCTGGATGTTCAACAGAGGCTTGTTTGAGAGAAAGGTGCATTTTAAACTTTAAAAACCAAACATTAAAAGCGTGAAATCAATTCTGAAGCAGACAAGGGGCCCGTGGAGTGAGGCCAAAAGTGGAATGATGAGTTAATGTTTTGCTGTGCTAATGATCATTTTCTATTCTCTGCTGATCGGTTTGCAACTTGAACACCGCTGAGTTGTCAGGAGCAGGCTTGATCTCTGTGAGGCAAACCTGAACGAGGCAACAGCTGGGGGCAGTGTGCCTGCCTAGTGCCTTACAGTACAGTAAATGTTTTCAAAGTTTTTACGCTCAGGAGGTAGAGCAGTCGCTTGGGAACCGAAAGCCTTTCGGTTCCCAAAGTGTCCTTGAGCAAGACACTGGACCCTTAATTGCTCCCGTTGAGCAGGTTGGTGCCTTGCATGGTTTTCCCTGCCATCCGTGTATGACTGTGATTCTAAAGTGTCTTGGATAACGGTGCTATATAAATAAATGTACCATTTACCAGTGCTAGCAGGTTGTGCAGAGCAGGCAGTGGGAGGTGCAGTGCTAGGAGGTCAGTAGTCACTGAGACTACATAATGTACATTATGCAAACAATGACCAAAAAAGGATTCTTCCTGTCCTTTCCTTCGAAGTTCCTCTCCTCCTCCAAGCTTAGTCTGAAGATGCCCCTGACACTTGTATCTCCAATGAATCATTTGCATATTTATTTCCCTGGCCAGGCAGCACCACACACACACACACACACACACACACACACACACACACACACACAGGCCACTGGAGACCTCTCGCGCATTTGTTTAATTGGCTATTGATTGACTATGCAGTGACAGTGGGGGGCAATGAATTAGAGAGTGGTTGGGAGTGGGAGGTGACGGGATAGTGGAGGTGGTGGGCGGCTGGCGGGAGACCCGTGAGACTGGGTCTCAAGGCGGCATTTGAATTATTTATTTATTGTGCATTTTTATTTATTATTTAGCTATAAGGAGATGGCTGTAAGGCTTCCTCCCACCCCGTTCATTTGCATAGGTCACGCACAGCCACTGGGTTCAATTTGGGGAGATGGTTGGTGGCAGAGGGAGGGAGGAGGCAGTGTGGGCTCGCAGGGGACAAGCAATTCAATTTGGATCTCAGAAGGAGACAACGATGGCGGTTCAGGAACCAATTTCATGTCAAACAAAAAGTGCGTGCGTGCGTGCGTGCGTGCGTGCGTGCATGCGTGCGTGCGTGCGGCCATGTATGTACTGTACCTCCATGTTTGTGTGATTGGCACTTTGTGTGGGCATTTGTGTGTGTATTTGTGTTTGTAAATTAGCTGTCTCGTAACAATACGACATGAGCAGGCGCTCATCCATATGCTAAGTAATGAATGAATATAAATGAAGTGGACGTGTTTTTGTCTTGGTCGTTGCCAACACATTATTTCACGCCATTTGCATCTTGTATACGTGCTCTAATAATAAAGGAAAAGTCTGCACTGGTGCAGTGATGTTAGGGAAGAAGAGAGAGGACCCCCCCCCCCCGATGTCTTCTTCCAGGCCTCCACTGCATGTCTCAAAGCGTGGAGGGTGTAGTTCCGTGTTCACAACATTGAATAGAGCCTGACCGATGGAATTTGTTTTGGTACCGTGCCCAAACTGTCCATCCTAATGTTTGGACTTTTGACAAACATCATAATCAACATTTACTGTTCAATTACAAAAAGGAAAAGAAAAATAAATCTATATAGCTTGAAGAACCGAATAGAAGACCGCCATGTTCTTTTCTGCCGCCCTTATTGCTGTACATTGAATGGTCGTCCCGTCCACGTGCCCTATATACTGTAGATATGAGAACATTTAACTTGTAGCATGAGCAAATAAATACAAATGAACACAAATACTGTACCTTTTTAATCCAATCCAATTCACTTTATTTATATAGCACATTTCACAACTCAGGGTTTACAAAGTGCTGTACAGAAAGTGAAAAACTGTAAAGCTAAAACATAGACAACCAGGGAAATTCACACAAATGCTCAAAAAATACCCACTGTGAGCTTGTAGATCGTCTAATTTTCAAAGCTGTTGGAAATGTTCACCATTGCTCAGAATTGGGACACCGGGTTGTCGTTAAAAATCAAGACACATCGACTGCATAATTGCCAGTCAAGGCCATCAAAATAGTCAAATTATGGTTGATATTTCAGTCTGGATCTATTGCTCTTATTGTCTGAGTGCAGTTTGAGTTTCTGTGGTTGTCAGGGAAAACAGAACTGCGCGTTCCCCTTCTCCTGGGCTACGCGTTCCCCTTCTCCTGGGCTACGCGTTCCCCTTCTCCTGGGCTACGCGTTCTCCTTCTCCTGGGCTACGCGTTCCCCTTCTCCTGGGCTACGCGTTCCCCTTCTCCTGGGCTACGCGTTCCCCTTCTCCTGGGCTACGCGTTCCCCTTCTCCTGGGCTACGCGTTCTCCTTCTCCTGGGCTACGCGTTCCCCTTCTCCTGGGCTACGCGTTCCCCTTCTCCTGGGCTACGCGTTCCCCTTCTCCTGGGCTGCTGTGAAGTCCTTACAGGTCTTTTTTTATAAAACTTAGAAAAAAGACTGTGTGTGTGTGTGTGTGTGTGTGTGTGTGTGTGTGTGTGTGTGTGTGTGTGTGTGTGTGTGTGTGTGTGTGTGTGTGTGTGTCTCTCTCTCTCTCTCTCTCTCTCTCTCTCTCTCTCTCTCTCTCTCTCTCTCTCTCTCTCTCTCTCTCTCTCTCTCTCTCTCTCTCTCTCTCTCTCTCTCTCTCTCTCTCTCTCTCTCTCTCTCTCTCTCTCTCTCTCTCTCTCTCTCTCTCTCTCTCTCATATATATGGTGGAGATGGTCCCGGCCTGTATTGCTCAGGCTGTTTTGTGGTTTCAGTTTAAATGGTGTCTGAATAGGATTTAATTTGATTCTATACCCTTGCAGTACTGTATGTGATAAACCAATCCCATAAATGCTGTACATCCTATAAAATGTGCAAGCATTGATGCATGAAAGTAGGTAGAAAACTCAAAAGGGATTATTTTTTCTTTTTCAGTATTCCAATTTCATGTTCAAGCCCAGAGCACCAGCTGTAGGCTATTATATTGTCACTGTTGGGTAAAAGCATTGTCCAAAATATTTATGAAACCCACAGACAGAATTCTGTCTGTCTCTTATTTCGGGCATGACATTGCATGCAAAAATGTTCAAATTTTTAATGTTCATGTTTTTCATAAATAGCAAAAATGTATCATCTGAAAGCTCACAATGCACCATGATTCACAATGTTGTGACTTTGTAGATTGGCTGTTTCTGCTGCCTTATTTGCCTGATACTGTCATAGAACAAAGTGTAATATACTGTGAATTTATGAAGAAAAAAAATAAACACAAGATGAAATATGGAGACACAAGTGTTCTGCTCGACAGCTATGAATAGTAGAGTCCAGAACTAAATTGTAGACACATTATAGTAGCAATATTTATATGAATCCATCTTAACCGGGAAAGCATCTGTGACATTTTACATTTTTGTGTTGGCTATTCAACAGCTAGCTGATATAAAGGCTCACAGCACGTCACGGCTTGTACATGAGTTACGAAAAAGTTTGAGAACTACTGACGTAGAATTTATCTAAATTCTTAATTGGCACATGGCTACGTAATTATTAATTTATTCAAGTCATGACAAAGTGATAATTAAGCCACTTAAAGCTACCGTTGATGTGGCATGAAGTCGCAAAAGACCACACACACGCACGCACGCACGCACGCACGCACGCACGCACGCACACGCACGCACACACAGAGATGGTTACTTCCCACGCTGATCTTGTATTGTTGCTTCAACCTGTAACTGGGATGCAGTCAGTCTGTCTGACCATGCAGAGCGGCGCGCTTTAACGACGCTAGACGAGATGCAGGAATCTCAGAGAGGCATGCCACAGCTGCGTCATCCTTCAGCCACGCTGCTCCTCTGCGCTGGGAACCACCCCAGGAATGTGCCCCCCCCCCCTGCCGTGACACACACTTCCATGTCCTGTTCCTATACATGCCAGCCGGTCACACTGGCTTTGATGCTGCTGTGTGTGTGTGTGTGTGTGTGTGTGTGTGTGTGTGTGTGTGTGTGTGTGTGTGTGTGTGTGTGTGTGTGTGTGTGTGTGTGTGTGTGTGTGTGTGTGTGTGTGTGTGTGTGTGTGTGTGTGTGTGTGTGTGTGTGACTGTGCACTGTGCACGTATTACTATAAATGTGATAGATATTGTGAGGGCAATGGTCCTCACAAGACATTTTAGTTTTATGGTTGACGAAGAATCGGGGAGTGAGGCTTACAATTAAGAAAATATTACAATTTACAATTCAGACTAATTGAGGGAGTTATGCCTGGTTTTTACATGCCCGCACAATGGTGCTACACACCAATTTACAATCTACCGATCTACAACAGTTACAGCAATTTTTGATGTGCAGGATAATAAAAAGTGGCAAAAGAGAATGGTAGAAATTGCAATCCAATACGTGCGCGCGTGCGTGTGTGGGTGCGTGCGTGCGTGTGTGGGTGGGTGCGTGCGTGCGTGCATGTGGGTATACGGTTGACAGGCAAGCGGGCCTGGGTATTGATCTGTTTCAGTTACGATTGGAGACCAAAGGGCAGGCTGGATCATCTGTCTGTCTGCTGAGAAGGAGAAGGAGAAGGGCACTGAACACATCTTAGGCTGGATCATCTGTCTGTCTGCTGAGAAGGGCACTGAACACATCTTACAGCTCAGGCTGGATCATCTGTCTGTCTGCTGAGAAGGAGAAGGGCACTGAACAGATCTTACTGGATCATCTGTCTGTCTGCTGAGAAGGAGAAGGGCACTGAACAGATCTTACTGGATCATCTGTCTGTCTGCTGAGAAGGAGAAGGCACTGAACAGATCTTACTGGATCATCTGTCTGTCTGCTGAGAAGGAGAAGGGCACTGAACAGATCTTACAGCTCAAATCCACTTCCACAGGAAAGCGGGACCCATAAGGGGATGAAATACAATCGGAGGAAAGAAATTGAGTTAAGACAAGAAAAAGTTGTTCATCCATCTCTCGCTCGGTGTGTGTGTGTGTGTGTGTGTGTGTGTGTGTGTGTGTGTGTGTGTGTGTGTGTGTGTGTGTGTGTGTGTGTGTGTGTGTGTGTGTGTGTGTGTGTGTGTGTGTGTGTGTGTGTGTGTGTGTGTGTGTGTGTGTGTGTGTGTGTGTGTGTGTGTGTGTGTGTGTGTGTGCTGCGCGTGTCAGACTGCTTGTACCGCTGTGAGTGATGACGCTGTCTTCTACTTGCACCTCATTAGTCGTTAGTCGACAAACATGTCCTCTTCTGAGGCCTGCAGGTCGACAAGACATTAAAAGATGACCCCTGACCACTCTTAAGGCCACCCATGGGCTGAGGAATGTGCTCCTTAGTCCAGACTCTCTTGTCAGCTCAGCTCACCACCCCCGACTCTCTGATGACACAATCAGACACACACAGACACACACACACACACACACACACACACACACACACACACACTAGGGTAACGATTCTGATTCCTTAACGATTCCCTTGAGTCTAAACGGTCCGATTCCCTTTAACGATTCCTGTAGGTAGGCGGTTCCAAATCTGATGGAATCGATTCCTTGAAGGGGATCCCCAGCAAAATATGCTAATATAAAAAAAGAAAAAAAAAGTTTAACCCTGTTATATATTGTGTCTATTTAACTTTGAGCAATATTGTTTAACACAAATCCTCTCTTATTGGGCTCCCTGGCACAAAGTACTTTCAGTACGGTGGTCTGCGGTCCGCCAATTACTGATCTAAATTCGGTCGTCCTTGGCATGACAATGCTGGAGAACCACTGCGCTATAAGAGATGAGCTCTGGCAGACACACAGCCCTAACGCTAGTTTAATTAATTTAGACCTGACTTCAAAATTTAAAAAAATGTCTTCTAAATCCTGTCAGTTTTCTGAAATACGATAAATATGTTTCTATATCAGTGGTGCTCAATATTTCATGTCAAGGACCCCAGAAACTATATGTAATTGGCCACCGACCCCCATCTGAAAATATGTTCCAGGGACCTCCCCAAAAGATTTGAGTTAAAAACGTTCGCTTTGAAAGAATATATATTCAAAGATTTGCGCCACATTTTCAAAAAATTTCAAAAATAGCAGACCTACAAGATCTGCTATTTTTCAACAGCTAAAGCATAACATAATGCTTAAAACACCAAAAGGGGTTCCCGCCCAGAATGTGTTAATTCATTGATGAGCGCTACGCAGGTCTCACACCAGGCAGTGTGCACAGGGCACCACGTTCCCAAAGGGGCACCAGAATGGTGAGCCAATCACCATTATAATCATAAATGGGCTATTTAAATTGAAGAGGAATGACGACTTGCAACATAATTATTGTATATTTGCTCGAAATAATGAAAGGATTACATCGTGTCACATGCATTGGTGTGTGCATGTCACGTAGGGCTCTCAAATGTAATTATTTCACTGATTGATTGGTGTGTGTGTGTGTGTGGGGGGGGGGGGGGGGGGGGGGGGGAGACAAAGCAATTAGCACCTAAATGGCCTGCAGCTGCCCTGATTTAATTAAACCATAGATTACAAACTTTGTGTTTTTGATTGAATACTTTATTAGAGTAATGTAAACAGCGCGAGGTGCAGTCAGACATTAAAGGCTAAAAGTTTACATTGTGGGGCTATAACGCTGTATAATTATTGAAAATGTCTTTGCTCGACTTACATAAGATCCCCTTGAGATGTATTATATTGTTTTTTATAAACATTATTTTTGTTTTCACCAAATAGTTCGCTAAACTACAAAAATCGGCACACAGTAGCAGCATATATACACCTTTACCCTCATTGAGAATGCAAGGATGAACTATGCAAATTGCCAGCAAGATAATCAAACAGGAATTCCAACTCAGCAGATTCTTTTTTTCATGTCAATACCTACTCAGCTTTCTGTGCATGCTGAAGCTACGGGTGGCAGGTTACCACAATGATGATAGGCTTGACCTATCAGTGACTTCCACTTCCTGCCACCGACGTCACACATGCGACTCAGATTTCGGGGGAAGTACAGAGAAGCTATCGCTCTCCCCCCCTTCCTCTCTCTCTCTCTCTCTCCAGGGTAGGAATGTGAAAAAGGTGCCCTGGTGACGAGTTCTGCACAAAAAAACATATGGTCCAGGTCATGCCTTCAAGCTGAGTTAAAATTACAAAAACATGTTTCATGTGATGTGTGGAGGGAACGTCATGCTTTCACTGTTATATTTATCACAAACTCAACTATTCCATATGCATGTGTTTTATAAAAATCACACCTGTGTGAACTGAGTGGTGCAACTCCCCCCCCCCCCCCCCTTCTCTCTCTCTGTCTCTCATTAGCAGGCAACAGTGCAGCACTATCTCTCTCTCTCTGTTTCTGGCACAACAGCACCACTTTTTTACTCATTGGTACTGGTGCTCATAGTCACATAGGTAGGTGAACGGACACATGAACACATGTAGGTTAACATGGACATTACTTGGAGTGGTTGCACCACTCAAAAATAAAAACACTGTCATTTAGTTTCAATTGTTTGCCCCAACACATACTAAAATGATGCAGACACTGGGAATGATCTCATGAAATCTTACTTTCAGCTGCTCTGCTTTGCCTGAAGAAGGTCTTTGAACGAAACGTTGCTTAAATAAAGTGTTCGTATTGCAAGTGCAGACGGTGTGCACAGAGCAGCTTTTTCTGAGCTGCTCTGCTTTGAAACACAATGTAAAACCATGAAACCTGGCGACTGTTTACCAGGATAGGTGGGGGCTGATTGTGTATTGGCCTCAATTTGCTTCACTCCCTGCATTGCAATTATTCCATTAGCCCACTCTTCCGTCTGTCCTTACACCCCTACAATAGTCATGCTGATTGGACTCTGTGTGGCCTCAATTTAGACTCTTCATCACAGCCACAGCATAGGAGCCGCCGAAAGTTGCAAAGCAGAAGTGTCAATAAATAACAGACGGCACCCCATTCTGCTCTTGTTAGTCTATTATCTGTTTAGACTGAGTAATGGCCTATGGCCAGTTCACCGGTCGGTGCAGTGTGATAGTCAGCCTTTTCCCATTTGGTGTTAATATTTAATCTTAAAAGTTGAGTACAGGCTATGCAGGGACACAGAGAAGGCAAACTTTCCTCTTAAGACCTGAGGCCGCATCTAATGTCTTAAATACTAACCGTTTTCTGAAAAAAACTTATGTTGCTATTATGGTGCTCAAAGTTTTTCATGTCATGGACCTCCAAAATTCTAAGTACTAGTCCATGCCCGTTCAGAGGTATGAACACACAAAATAACAGTTCCAGCACACACACGTGCATCTCGTTGGTGCATTGCAGAGCCACGAATAACACACGCCGCTCATAAACAGTTGGCATGGGCACATTATGAAATTAAAGACATATTGTTTTGAGGCAGGTGGTCTGCGGACCCCCAAGCGGTCCGCTAAGCAAGCCATATGACAGAGATTGAGCACAGCTGGTGGTGAGACAGACAGTCTGGGGGAGAGTTGTTAAGAGATCACCTTTGAAGGTTGAGATGGGCACATTATGAAATTGAATATTAATGTGTTTTTGAGGCAGGTGGTCCGCACGCAGACCGACAAGTGGTCCGCAAAGCATTCCCTGGAGGGGTCTGTGTATTCCTCTGACTCACAAAAGGTCTCTCTCACACACATTCCCCCTTCTTTCATTAATTTGTCATAGAGAGAGAAATGTTTTTGTCTCAGCTGGCTCTTGTCTCTGGTCTCTCAGTTTGTGGTCTCTCAGCGTGAAAATAGGACAACTTGAAATGTACTTTCTCACCCGTGGTGAGATCGCAAATTATTAGGCGATGCTGTGCTCCTTTGCACCAATGAGTAAACATTGTATAGACACTATTGGCATCAATAGCTAACACATTGTGGATTGAAGAGTGAACAGCGGCGACTCTGGGCGATAACAATCTCCTAGTGGGTGTTCCTGCTGTCATTACGGTATGTAATCTAAACGTATCACCTTTCCGTGTGGCGGGTAAACAAAGCCCATCCGCCCATTTTTCAACTATCGCCTCTTCGCCTGGTATCGCCAGTAGTTGGTGTGTCCCATAGACAAATAAAATAACGCACTTACGGAAAATACGCCAGGCTGTGGCACGCTGTTAAAACGTACTGTGAGTGCACATGTCAATGTTCATGTGAAAATTATATCCATAGTGGCCCTCCGGTCATATACTGTAAGGCTGTGTGTGTGCCTTGCTAAATAAAAGTCCTTCTGTAGCAACTTTGTAGCTGAGAGAGATCTGCCTCTGCCTGTGCTACCGTCATCGTCAGTCTAATCCCATAGCCTGCGGGTACACTGTAACCATGACAACACTCTACAGCCTATGAGCGCAAGAGCTGGGGTATGGTAACCGTGACAACGGCGCGCATGCACAGTACCGGTGAAATCTGCGGTCATAGAGTTAACAGTTGCTAAACACGACTTTCCAGAGTTAATTGATAGTCTCTTTTCCCGCTAAGTTGTATTTGTTTTATTGGGCGATTTTGATAACTTATGAGACATAACAGGTTTTCGGTGGCTACTTTGTGCGACGTCACACGTTTGGATCACGTGATCGAAAAAAACCAAAACAAGTCTTGCTAGCTTCTGGGGGGCGATGGGTAATCGCTCATGGCTATCATCATCATGGAATATTTTCCGACGTTAGGAAATGAGATTGCAATATTTTAAGGCACACGCTTGTGCAATGGAACGATGTACACTATCGGGTGATTCTTCAAAGGTTAGTGAAAAACAATGGCAGTGAAGCGGGTTTTTGTGTTGATTAATCCGGCAATAAATGTGTTAAACAGAGTTTCCGAAAAACGCTAATTAACAGCGTACAATTTGCGTAAGCGGAAAAAAGGGCTTCGCAGTGGGGTGCATAAGCTAATGGTCAATGCCAGTGTGCAAATTCAGATCAATTGGTTCAGGCACTGAGGTGCGGGCAGCGACAATGGAAGCAAAGGACAGAGACAAATTAGTGACGGACATCTCTAAAGTCATCTCAAACGATTTTGTTCTAGGGACCCTTCAGAAGCAAAGAATAGCAGATCTTCGTGTCTACAAGCATGACACGAAGTGACGCACTATGAGCTTAGTCTTTCGACAGGCAGGTACTTTTCACATCACAGTTTGACAGGTGTTTCATTTACGCCTTTGCATTCCTCGGATTTAAAGTATAGTTTGTTTATTCTTATTTCCCAGATGGAATTCCTGTGGTTTAGTCGACACGTTGCTGGGAATGACAGCTGACTGCACCGGCCAAGCGCATAAGAGAGAGACGTGCTCTGTAAGATTCTACTGAGAACCTAAACATAGGTTTTAGTTTTTACTTTGTCAATTAAAAAATAACACTTGTCTTGTGTCTTGATGTGGCAACATGACAAAACTGAAAGATGTACGTCTTTGTTCAGAAACTTCAGATAGCAGGGTTTGCTACGAGGCAGAACAAACAAACACGACTGCTCTCTGTGGAGCGCTGGTCTTTGTACTGTATATACTGCTGGCTACAGAGTACATCAACAGAATTTACATTATGATTCATTTTCACAAATTCAAAGACTTTTTGTCCTAGCCTCAACGACCTTGCAATGCGTATGCAAAGAAAGACTAAACTTGTGTCATTTAGATAGCATATTATGTAGATGTAGCATTCTGGAGTGTACAGTGTATACTCATTTTGCACATATATTCTACTGTTTTAGACGGATGTTGGGTTCTTAGCTAAAGCAAAGCAAAAAGCAAAGTTATTTGTTTACCCAGGGTAAGTGGACTAAGCTCGAGATGCTTGTTTACAGCCACGCCCTGCTCATAGAACATTTCATGGTTGGGGTTCAATGCCTTGCTCAAGGGCACTTCAGCGGTGGTAATTTTAACGTGCCGGTCCGGGGATACGAACTGGCGACCTTCCGGTATCAAGACCGCTCCGCAAACCGTTCGGCCACCGCTGCCGCAGCTTATACTTATGATCCTTCATGACTACGTACATGTATTTCTACAGTATGTATTTGATGTACAGTATTGCCATGTGGTGTTCTTGCTTACTGTAAATCGCTCAAAATAGTGTAGGACTAGGGACCCTGCAGTTTGGGAAAACACTGCATTATGCCATACAGTAGTTGTTCCTCGCTGCTACAGTACAGTAGCTGACTGTACTGTACATGTATGTGTGTTCAAGCTGTCATGGAGTGAGAGATATATATATATATTTCGATGTGAGTACCACAATGGCCAAAAAGCCACCGTAAGCTTCAATAAGCACTAAAGATGATACAGATAAACGTGTTCATCACACAGAGGTACGGCTATTGATTGATGAGATTAAAGCAACATTTATCACAATCACCTTTTAAACCTCACTCGATAAATGTTAACGATCAAAGTCGTTGAAAGGTGGGGGGAAAGATGCGCGCACAAAACACCGCAGGCCCCATCCCTCACTGAGCGCTGCACAGCCAATAAGGCTGTCAAGTCATGGACTAATTACAGTATAGAGGATTCTAATTAGGCATGAGTGCTTAACATTTTGAGCTGGAAAGATCTGACTGGAACCAAGAAAAAATGAAAAGCTCTGAGCAAAAGTGTTACTAAAATACTATAGTTATCAAAAGAAACCACTTGTGTGGCAACTGGCAACACTTCAAAATTGTATAGTACTATCAGTATGTGAAAATAGCTACATTTATTTGTATTATCATCACACCGGCTCTTTCATAGCCCTGTGTGTGTGTGTGTGTGTGTGTGTGTGTGTGTGTGTGTGTGTGTGTGTGTGTGTGTGTGTGTGTGTGTGTGTGTGTGTGTGTGTGTGTGTGTGTGTGTGTGTGTGTGTGTGTGTGTGTGTGTGTGTGTGTGTGTGTGTGTGTGTGTGTGTGTGTGGTACTATCAGTATGTGAAAATAGCTACATTTATTTGTATTATCATCACACCGGCTCTTTCATAGCCCATTGTGTGTGTGTGTGTGTGTGTGCGCGCACGTGAATGAATCCTGTCTCTGGGGGGATTTATTCTGTGCGAATGATATTTGAACATATGTCTTTGCAGAATACAAATACCTTGATAGTGAACACTAATGCATCCACTCACTGCTCAGCCCTGTGGGGAAAGTGCCTGCAGGGTCTCTGTAAGTGATCCAGTGTTGAACACTGCAGTGTGTAATAGTCACGCTATGCAGGAAGGAAGCAGGGAGGGAAGGATTCAGTTAAGTATTGAATTCTGTGTGGCGTCTAAACAGATATGCGTCTTCATCTTCTGTCGTAATGTCTGGCAGTCCAGATTGAGCCGCGTGCGTGCGCTCTCATGTGTGGTGTAAAGTAACTAAGTACATGTGCTCAAGTACTGTACTTGAGTACAATTTTTACATCTAAGGCAAATATTGTCATTTTATTCCACTACAATTATTTTAAAACTTCAGCTAGGCCTAATAGTTATTTTGTTGATTCAGATTATTACTACAAAACATACATTTGCGCCATAACCACTTGTGCGCTATATATACATTGTCTATTTAAAATAGCCAATCTACAAGCTCACAGCGCGTTGCATCGCATCATGTTTTGAGCTTTGAGCTGCTATTTTCAAAATACATATTTATCCTGAACGATGAATTGAGTTTGAAGGACCACAATGGAAACAAGCCACAGGCTTTCTTGGGTTTAAACTTTAATTCCTCTTAGCAGACCTCGTATTGAACTGTACTGTCCTGTCCTGTGCGTTTTCTGCAAACTGTTAATAAAGTATTCAATCAATCAATCAATCAAATCACCAGTTCAATGGGACATTCTGCACAAAGGTGTAGTACGTTGCCAATACTTTTACTTTTGTACTTTTACTCAAGTAAAAGTAAAAAGTTTTGAATTCTGGACTTTAACTTAGTTGTAACAGAGTATTTGTACATTGCAGTACTGATACAAAAAATTTTTTGAGTACCTTTTCCACCACTGAAGTCACTCACGTTTACTCATCTGTCTGTCCACCTGTCCATTCTGTCTGCTGGATACAGGTATCTGTCCATATCTGTCCATTCGGTCTGCTGGGTGCAGGTGTCTGTCCATCTGTCCATTCGGTCTGCTGGGTGCAGGTGTCTGTCCATCTGTCCATTCGGTCTGCTGGGTGCAGGTATCTGTCCATCTGTCCATTCTGTCTGCTGGGTCCAGGTGTCTGTCCATATCTGTCCATTCTGTCTGCTGGGTCCAGGTGTCTGCCCATATCTGTCCATTCTGTCTGCTGGGTCCAGGTGTCTGTCCATATCTGTCCATTCTGTCTGCTGGGTCCAGGTGTCTGTCCATATCTGTCCATTCTGTCTGCTGGGTCCAGGTGTCTGTCCATATCTGTCCATTCGGTCTGCTGGATGCAGATGTCTGTCCACATCTGTCCATTCGATCTGCTGGATGCAGGTGCTAGCATTGGACAAGACAATAATGGATGGACTAGCTCTTTTTATGATTTGCCTTTAACCACTTATTGGATAGTCTCTCAAGACAGATTATGTCTGCTAAAACATTTCTTTAACCAAATGGGTTCCGAGATTTCTTATGGGGTAATACTGATGATTAACACAAATGTCATTGTGTAAATGTGTTGTGAAGGCACAAATAATCATCCCCACAATATCACCACAAGATCAATATTGCGGTATGCTGTCAAGAATATTGTGATATTGTACTGAATTTCAGTTAAATTAATTACAGTGTAAAACCAGCAGACAAGTTGCAACACATTGCTACCTTGCTCTGCTACGCCGGGGCTCCACCGGACGCGCTGCGTCTCCGTTGCGTGAGTCAAAAAACGAACCGGGGCAATTTTAATGCAGTCACGCAACGCGGGCAGTGGAGCCACCCTTCATTGATTAAAAAGGGAACATTCCCTGACGGTGACGGAGACGCGACGCTGACGCGCCCGGTGGAGCCCCGGTGTTAGACGCGAGAGACAATGCCGTGCGATATCTCGGCACCTGTACAGGCCTGTCCATGACGAGCACCATCTGTTGTCACCGTGTGGTGTATTGATCTATTGACTCTGATTACGTGCTCACCTCCATACCATGCTAATCCTTCAACAACAGATCCCATATCTTTGTCTTTATCTCCCCACTACCACATTTTGCCCGTATCCGAAACGTAAATCTCGAAATGTAATATTCTGTGCGGTGAATGATGGCTGATATTATAGCTATATGTCAGGTTTTATTTATTAAATGTCACCCGTGTTATAATGTTTTGACACGGGTGTTGTGGCTTCTAGAAGGCTTTCTTCAACAAAGGATTATGTTGATGTATATGTCCTCCTCCTGCACCGCGCGCGTGTTAATCTTAACACAGAGTCAGGGATTTTGTGTGTGTGTGTGTTGAGAGATTGGGGGTGACAGGTTTGCTATGATCATGTTCTGAGTCCACGATACAGACAGATGGGGTGTTTTTTAGTGATTTTCAATACTGTCACTAATGCCCCAGGGGGATCAGAGGAGATCAGAGGTGACCCTTCACCTCCCAAGGCAAAGCTACTGACAGCCAGGCTGGCTTGTTTAGTAAAGGCATTCTAAGTAATAACTAGACCTGTACGCGCCCGTCGGCCTCTGGCCTACTTGAGAACGATGCAACCTAATAATACCCGTTGTCAACTTGTCATAGCACCCATTTTAACTGTCTGTCTGTGTACCACATGGAGATCTCTGTATCTGTCTGTCTGCCTGTGTGCCTGTGTTTGAGTGCTGCAAACTGACTGACTGTGAAAAGTGGACTGGTTAATAATCAATTGGTAGGTGTGGGGGTTGCCATGGCAATCAATTAGCTGGAAATTGGCAAAGCCTGACCAGAGCCTTTTGTGGTGGTTCTGGAGAACCGTGGGTCCGACCGACTCGATACTGGCCCCTGCGGGTGTGTGGAACTTGTGTGTCGAATTTGAAGTCGGTGGGGCAAACGGTTCTCGAGTTATGTGCATTACAACCGTACACACACGCAGACAGACAAACAGACAGACACATACACAGACGTTGGCGCATTTATAGTAGGCTGGGTCTATACTTCAAAACTAAAAGTGCCATGCTGCCTGCATGTGTGTAAAATAAATGTGCTTTATGATGTTTCAGACTACGTTGTCAGTGGGCAAACTTAGTCATAAGTATATGTAACCTTTTCAATTAAACATAGTGGCAGGTCTCTGTCAGGTGGAATATGTTCAAATTCAAAAGTAGCAGATCTACAAGCTTTAAACGTGACGCTTCGAGATGCGTTTTGAGCCGCGTTTCGAGCTTGTGGATCTGCTACTGTTGATGATTTTGCGTGACACTGTAGTACGATCGAGTATTAAGGTGTTCATTTAAAAAAAACACAAAAAGTCTGAATATGTCCGACAGCAACAATATAATTGGTATATTTTTCACAATACAGCCAAAGAAAAGAAAATATTATCTGCATGATTGAATGCGCCTACATTTTCATGATAACCAATAATAATCATCATTTTTTGACAATTTCTCTAAACACTATTTTTTGTCGCAATTAAAGCTGCTATAAGCAATAATATGTCAAAATTGTAATGTAATTTTTTGTTATTCAGACAGCCAGCAATGAGTAAAACGCTCCCCCAAAAAATGTAATCTCTGTGACACATCTAGGGGCCACAATCTGCATTCAAAGATGTTCCTAGAAGCTTTGGCATTGGTCGAAAAAAACCCGGTCGAAATGACTAACCAATCAGGAAGTAGACAGGTAAATCGACCAATGACAAAGCTTCTAGAAAAATCTTTGAATGCAGATTGTAGCCCCTAGATGTGTCACAGAGACTAATTGTTTTTTGGGAGCGTTTTACCCATTGATGGCTGTCTGAATTCCAATAAAAATAAAAAGGTAATTAAAAATTTGACATATTATCGCTTCTAGCAGCTTTAAGTGTCTGCCCAACGACAGGCCCGGCCGACACTGACAACAAAACTGGCACCGGCAATGTAGCGGAACAGCAATTAGTCATTACAAACTGATTGTTTTTCTTTTAATGGGAGGATGTGGAAAACATGACGTGATAACACTTCTGTGTGGCTAGAGTTTGCTGTAAAAGGCACTGGGAGATCAACACGGCACATAGATTAGAATGCAATCAGGTACACTATGAGTGCTACTGCTAAAGGTGGATGTTAATGCAAAGTTGCCAGTATGCAGACAGCTGGTTATTATAAGGATAAAATGTGTCTGACTAAGTGAAGTGGCCTATTTCTGTCCATCTATGGCTCTCTGGACACATGTAGACTAATGTAATGACACACACACACACACACACACACACACACACACACACACCCTGCTTGTTAAGTTATGCTAACCCTCTCAGCGGCTGAAAGCCTTTCATCAGTCAGCTCTAAATATCATCACTGTTGGGTGGAAACCATGTATGTCCAAAACCATGACTTTTCCAATCGATCAAATACTTTTATTATTCAGTCACAAGCTTTTGTTGAACCTTTTTGTTGGTTCAACATTTTTATAAAACCCACAGACGCACTTAACCACTTTCCACCGGGCGTCACTGTATAATGTTTGCCATGTCATTATATGGGCGAATATTTTCATTTTCTTCTTTCAAAATGGTCCATTTACACACATATGCAAGCTCACGATACATCACAACACGATGTGCTGTGAGCTTGTAGGTCGGCCTTAAAACGGTATTATTGATTCATTCAATTAAAATAAATAAATAAAATGGAGGTACGTACATGGTTTCTGCCTGACAATGATAAGGAGATTATGGATGAAGGAATGGGGACACTAGCCCCCCCCCCCCACACACACACACACACACCCCGATATTCCTGTGTGTGTGTTTGTGCATGTGTGTGTGTGCGTGCGTGCGTGCCGTGCGTGTTCGGGAGATTGTGTCTGTCCATGTGCACATAACGTGCAGCTTTCACCCATCTGGATAGTACTTTCCTTCGTTCTTGTGTGGCAAGAGCTTGCTGTAAAAGGCACTGGGAGATGAACGCGTGCGTGCGTGCGTGCGTGCGTGCGTGCGTGCGTGCGTGCGTGCGTGCGTGCGTGGCGTGGCGTGGCGTGGCGTGGAGTGCAGCCCTGCCGGTGGGTGTCCTTGAGAGGTGGCGGGCGCAGTGGGGATACGGAGGGGGGAGGGGGGGTGTTCAGTCTGGGTGGGCTCCATACATCGGTCTATGGCTAGCTCCCATTGTCTGCAGATCATCTACTCTAAGAGGATTAGGCTGTGTTATGACATTAGACTGTGAGCACAGCTATCATCTCCTAAGCAGCCTGGTCTGCGACTCTGCGTATAGAGCTCCAGCGGAGCGCGGATCGACTTCGCTTTACCTGTAATATTCCACTTTGAACGGCGCAGCGAGCGGCGTTTCCTTTCCGCGCTTCCTTGAGCTTTCAATGTCAAACCGCACGCTTAGTATTCACCGCACGGGCGCCGCTCGCTCGCTCGCTCGCCACCCCAAATAAGACAGCTATTTTGATTCATGATGTGCACAGAGCACTCGGTCTGCGCCTTTCTGGGCGCGCTGCGTGGCCCAGAGCATCTGAAGGCTGAGTTGTATATGCGTGGTCTCACTCCGGTGTCGCACATTGGAAATATAGCCTGTGGATCTGCTTTTTTCAGTGTGCTACTGTACAGTATACACCCGGGCATGACTCCTGCATGGTCTCAGCATCGTGCATATACCAACACCTCTATCGCTGTTCATGTACCCCCCAGAGGAGATGGAGAGAGGGAGGAGATGGGGGGAGGGGGAGGGGGCTGGTGAGTGAGATGTGAGAGATGTAAGATGCAGGCGTGGTGAAAAAAACTAAAAGATACAGGCGTAGTGACAGTGAGGGGGTGGGGGCGGGGTGCACAAGACGCACAGAGAGAGAGAGAGAGAGAGAGAGAGAGAGAGAGAAAGAAATCAATTGCCAAGTTGCAGACTGTTTTCCTTCTTGGAACATGGTGCATGCGTGTGTGCACGCGTGCGCGTGTCCGTCTGGCTGGTGTGCAGTTGTGCACACACTCTTACCATGAGGTATGCCTCATAAATTGGGATTGAAACCCCAGCTGGCCATAAGAAATCCATTGTGGTTTTACTTGTTAGACTCCAACCTATCAAATCATCCCCCCCCCCCCCCCCCCCCCTCTCTCTCTCTCTTTCTCTCTCTCTCTCGCAGGTGCACCCATTAGTCACCCCCCCCCCCCCCACCCCCTTGTGGGTAGAACCAGTCCTGATCCACCCGTTAAAAGGACATGTTTTTTGTTTTGTTTTGTTTTATGCATCACAGAGGTACGGATAAAGCATTCCGTATAAAATAACACTTTGGGTTCTTTGTTTCTTTTTCTTTCTTTATTTTCTTTCTTTTTTTTGTGGCATCCTTTGAGGATGAACGGGGCAGAGGCACCCTGCGCCTTCGGAATGTATCAGGTTCCTGGACATAACACCGTTGGTGGCGACGTAAAGCACTGCTCCTCTATCTGTGCTACATCACAATCCCAGGCCACAGGACCTCGCTAAATCACTGCTACAATGCCCTTGACGTCTGCATTAGGTCCATAAACCACTGGATTCTCATCCCGGAGCCAGTTGACGGTGTGAGTACCTTGGTCTGGCGATGTGAATAGCATTATCCGTGCGTGCGTGCATGCGTGTGTGAGTGAGTGAGTGAGTGAGTGAGTGCGTGAGTGCGTGAGTGCGTGAGTGCGTGCGTGCGCACTTGTCCTCATGAGTATATTATCATTTTGATAAATAGACATTGTGAGGGCAATTTTCCTGGTCCTCACAAGAGAATGGGTTGTTATGTGGTTAAAAAGATTAGATATAGGCTTACTATTAGAATCCCCGCCAGGATTAATTAATCTATTTATTGCGCATTGCCACGTTTTTTTTTCCCTTTCAACCCCTTATTTTGAAGAGCCAAATATCCGTAACCGGATGTTATGATGACGTAATAGTGTGTGTGGTGTCTTGACCGGTTGTTGTTCTCTCGCTCGGTGCAGAAAAAACCCGACAACGAGTATCACAGCATCCTAAAACAATTATGTCCTTACTAATATAGTAATTCAAAGCAAATGTGTGCGTGCGTGCGTGCGTGCGTGCGTGCATACGTGCGTGCGTGTGCGTGCGTGCAGAGGCGTCTGGGAGAAATGCGAGGCCCTGTGCGATATGTTTTGGGGGAACAATGTGCGCGCGCGTCAGCGTGCGCGCGATTTCTTTAAATTAATTAATTAATTAATACATACTTCAGTGTATAATTCGACTGCGTTGCGCGGTCGCGCGGCCGATCTACAAGCTCACAACGCGTCACGCTGCAACGCATTGTGAGCTTGTAGATCTGCTCTAATTCTGCAGCGCAAGCTAGCACGGCACTGCGCAGCGCAAAGGGGGACAACAGGGGGCCCCACGACCGGACGGCCGGGCGTTGCTTAACGGGAGGATGAATAAGTGACGCCGGTTAGGAGGAGGAGGAGGCGACGCACGGCCGTCGGAGGCCCCCCTGAGGGGGGGGCGGCTCCAAACCGACCGCAGCTTAAATAGGTGAAAAATCAACTGCGACGGAACGGGCTGCGATGCGATTATTGTTTCTTAAAAATAAAAAAAACACTGCCTAGCGCGAGGCCTCGCATGCGTGAGGCCCTGTGCGGCCGCACCACTCGCACTACCCTTAAAACCGCCCTGCGTGCGTGGGCGCCTTTCGTGGCCACATCTGCATGCATCTGTATGCATGTATGCATGAGGTACTGTACATCCTACAGGGGAGTCTGGGCTGTTGTGCTGCCGAGGTGGATTCTCTGTCCAACTGAAGTGTGATTTATGGTTGATACCTCATACCTGCTTAATGGCAGCGGCCCAGACCTGGGGTGGTCTCTGCACTGCAGAGCTAGACAGCTTGGTGAGAGCACTGTCTGTACAGTGTTCTAACAGGCGCTGTTAGAACGCACGCACGCACGCACGCACGCACGCACATACATACAGACACTTTATTCTGTAGGTGTATTGAGATGCTTACTATATATCACCAGTTTGAAATATGTGTTCATGAGCACACACACACACACACACACACACACACACACACACACACACACACACACACACTGACACTTTCTGCTGTATAAGGTGTAATGAGATCTGTGCTATATATCACCAGTTCATGAGCATGCACAAACGCGCGCACGTGCTCGTACACACACACACACACACACACACACACACACACACACACACACACACACACACACACCATGGGCAATAGTAATCGCATGCAGTCAGTGCACATGCGCGGCATGCTTTCCCGAGGTCATGGGAGTGTTCAGCAGGGAGGCCTGTGCTTCATTAGCATTAAATGGAGTGTGTTTGACTCTCAGGTGGACTTCCCAGTTCCCACTAGCTCCACATCAGTGGGCTGGAGGTTCAGAGGGCTGGAGGTTCAGAGGGCTGGAGGTTCAGAGGGCTGGAGGTTCAGAGGGCTGCAGCAGCTGCTCTCCTCATAGACATGGACCTGCTGTTTGAAGCTATACTCACTTTGTTCTCTCCATCTCGCTTCCGCCAGGCCGCTGAAGCGTGTCGGACGAAAATGTCATTTGCAAGAAATCAGTGGTGGAAGAAGAAAATGCTCTGTTACAAGTGACTGTATTCAAAAACACAATGCTTATAGTACCACTTAAAGTACTCGTATTTTTCAAAATGCGAAACAGAGAAGATTTCTGCAAGCTCACATTGCATCACAACGCGTTGTGAGCGTGTAGATTGTTTTGAATAGCTCGCTGTAAAAACAGGCCATAATTGGTTAATGTTTTGTGATAATTTTAAAACAAAAGTAACTAGTAACTGAAAAATTGTACTTAACAGCTACACTGCCGTAAGAATGCATATCCTGTGTATCAGAATGCATATCCTGTGTATCAGGTTTACATGCAAATAACTTTACTTTCCTACGGAGGCTGAATGGCCGATTTGTACAAAAAGCGACGTTTTGAATATGGTCAAAAACTTCCAAAATGTAAAAGAGTAACACGTCACGTCGCTGGTGAGCTTGTGGATGGGCTACGTTTGCTATATTTGTCCTATAAAGGCCTTTTCAGATGGGCAGCAACTGATGCGCCTAGTAATTCATTTTAAAATGTTAAAGGTGTGCGCTCCGTGCATTTTCGATGCACAGAAAAGTTGAGGGACGATTACGCAAGCGTATTTACACGGGCGCGGACCCGTGAAATTGTGGCACACGTGCATGAGCAGACCTGGAGCAGACCCGTTGTTGATCCTGGCGACAACACCTGTGTCACTCTCTCCCTAGACTGGAACTCACCTATGCTTGAAAGGTGCAGCTGCTGGACTAATTAATTAGAGCGACAGAGAGAGAGAGAGGAGTGTGTGTGTGTGTGTGTGTACGTGTGTTCGTCAATTTAACAAAGGTGCAGACGATCAGAAATCAGCAGAGAGTGAGCGACGTTTACGCTACCGTATGCCGAATTGAAGTGGACACGGCCCCAGACTGCTTTTTTTCTCCCTGGAAATGAAAACGTCTGGGTTTCCGAGGCTACTCTCTCTCCGTTTCTTTGTGGCGTTCGCCTTTATTTATTTATTTATAGAGGGACAGACGGTAGGCTGACAGGAAATGGGGGAGAGAGATGGGGGGGGGGTGACATGCAGTAAAGGCCGCCGGGATCGGGAGTCGAACCCGCGGCACACTGCCAGACTTTGGCTACCGGCCAAGGTGCCTGGACCGCTGATCCACGGCCCAGGCCCTTTAGTGACTTCTTAATGCTTGGCTGGATGCAAACAGTGCCAAACATGGATGAGACATGGTTCTTTTGGAGGACAACTTCCCCCTTGAGTTATTTGTATGCTGCTGTCAGAGCTCAAGTCACTCTGTGGAGTTCTGCTGAAGAACTTCCAGTACCCTCTCCACTGTAATCTGTTCTTAACCCTGCAAATAGCCCATACAGTCCAACTCTAAACCTGTGCCAGGCACACAGGGTTTTCAGTAGATTAAATACAGAGCCTCAGGCGTTTGGAGTCAAATACCACAAATTGATTTGGCCCGTGTCATTTAAGCAGTGAATTTCACTAATAGCTTTTCATTAACGGAGGTCCTTTTTTGGTCCCTGCTCTGTAACAGTTCTGGAGACCTCCATTACTCAGACTGCATGCATGTCACATTGCATTAAAATGCACACAAGAGAGAGAGTTTGGGTTTCATTGAATGGTTTTTTTAAAGGTTGAGGGTTATTCTTATAATAATATGATTATCCCCCTCTTCCGTGATTCCTCTGTGAAAATTAATTCTGTTCTGTTTCCACTGATATTTTTATCCATGTTTTGGGTGGGAACCCCTTTTGGTGCAGATCTACAGTTGGGTGCCACCGATATTGTCCCTTATCATTTGACCCATTTAGGCTTGACCTCAAAATTTTAAAAAATCCTTCTAAATCCTCCAGTTTTCTGAAATAAATATTTTCACGATTTTTCAGAAATAGCAGACCTACAAGCTCGTAGCGCGCCACTCGGTGGCGCGCTATGAGCTTGTAGATCTGCTATTTCTCAATAGCTAAATTATAACATAATGTTTAAAACACCAAAAGGGGTTTTGCGCAGATCACGCAAACCTCAGCAAAAAGAAAAGGACAATATCGATGGCCTCCAACTGTACAAGCTCATAGCGCGCCACCGAGTGGCACGCTACAAGCTTGTAGGTCTGCTATTTTTGAAAAATCGAAGAACGACTGACATAGAAACATAGCTTTTTCAGAAAACTGTCAGGATGTAGAAGATATTTTTAGAATCTGATCTCAGGTCAAAATGGGTTAATAATGGCCGTAATCTAAGGATGGTGATGTGGGTTGGTCTGTCCATCTATATGTACTGTACATCATTTGGTCCTAACAAACTTACGTTCATGTTCCCTAGCGTTGCAGTCCCGCCCCCTTTCAGAACGACAAGTGGCCCAGGAAATCGCCGCAGACAAAGCCAACTCGTGCCAAAATCATGACAATAAACACAATGTTTTGGGCACATCAAATAATTAGCAAGAAGAAAAACAAAACAAAAAGTGTTGTACCCTGCCTTTATTTTCTTCTTTCTAATTATTTGTTCTGCCCAAAACATTGTTTATTGTCATGATTTGTCACAACTCCAGTTGGTTTTGTCCCACGTCTTTAAATACATACTTTTTGAAAAGCCTATGGGGAAAATGAACGGGGAATAATTTCTCGTCGTTCTGAAAGGGGGCGGGACTGCAACGCTCTATAGAGCTGTGGTCATTGAAGGGGTAATCTCTCAAAAACAGATTCTGTGCTGCGCTACCCAATCTGTCAGCAAGGCCATTCAGAATATGTATACACTGTTGATAGTGGGAATGAAAACACAGGCACACCACAGGAAGTGGAGGGCTGAGGCCGGGCCACACGGGCCAACTTCCTGTTAAACACATTCTACTGGGGCCACGCCCCCAAAGGCAAATTCAAAGGAAACAGCAGAGGGTGCTGTTTTTTCTTTTTTTTTGCAGATGGGTTCCCAGATTGTTGGGGGGGTTACAGGGCTTCACCCTTAGAGTATATATGAATAGAGAATGCACAGTGAAATCGCCTCATGCGCTTTTGAGCAACTTAATGCAAGTGGATGGGAGGAGAACTCGGGTGCCGTCTCTATTCATACTCTAAGGCTTCACCAAGCAAAAGGAGTTGATATAGCATCAAAATCAGTGCAACCGCTTATCAGTTCAACCCTATATACAGATGTTCCATTCCAACACTTCAGACTTTCCTATACTTTTCTTGCATTTCATCTGGAAAAACTTGTTTCCCCAAGGTTCTTTTCACTGTTCACGAGTTACAGTGTCCAGACTTCTATTTCTGAGGGACACTAGCCCCTCCTATGCACAGCTTTGAGTGTATGTCCCTATGAGCACGGAAAGTGTTTATGATGATAAGGGTTAGGGTTAAGAGTTCATCCCCAGAGGATGAACTCTTAACGGTTTGAGTGATTCCATGACCTTTCGTCTAGCATCGCGCTCCAGGTCAAAATGTCAACTTGCTACAGTACATAGGATATGTCGTCTAAGGGCAAATCCCTACGGATCTTCGGTGACCTTGTCTGTTGTTTTCCTCTGTATTTTGAATTCCTTGCGTGTGTGTGTGCGTGTGTGTGTGTGCATTCTGCCCTCTCTTCAGTATGAGGGGGTGTGGTACTGACTTTAGTGTTTGTCACCAAAAACATCATAAATCCTGATGATAAATATACCGTACCTTGGATTCTGTCCTTCACATCTCATTTACTGATCAGTGTCCAGACAGACAAATCAACATGGTGTCCCTTTTTGGGGCATTTCAATATATAAGTGATAAATAATAATGATTTATAAAACACATAATAGAATGCTGTTTTTGAGCCGTGCCTCCGCTCCATTATGGAGCTATGTGTGTCCGTATGTCTGTCTCTGTGTCTGTCTTTGTGTCCGTATGTCCTAGCACGGAAAGCTGCAACACCTAAAGTGGCCAGTACAGCACAGAATACACTACAGTACGAGCCCTGGGCTGTTCCTGGGGCTCTGGATGTTCCGGGGACTCTACGCGGTAACCGTTTCGGAAATGACAGAGTTACCGTGTGGGGGTCCCCGGAACATCCAGACCCCCAGGAACGCGCCCAGGGGAGGCGGCCCCGGTTCCGGTGAGCCGCCCCGCGTCCGAAGTGGTTGAGAAATGACAGAGTTACCGTGTGGGGGTCCCCAGGGGGTCCCTCTACTGTACTGTACTGTCACTGTACTATCACACCCAAAATCATCATATATACATTGTGTGTAACCAAACGCTAATTTCGTGCTCGGACACAGCCAGGGACGGACATAGCTGTCTTGGTTGCACCACTCAAAAAGATGATCGGGGCATCCCTACAAAAAACATTATCATTGTTGTCGGGCGGAAATCTAGCAGGGTTCACTTTTATACCCGTGGGTTATTTTCATATCAACGGTGCCCCTTATTAATATATTTTTTTTTAATATTTTGTTTTTTTTATATTTTGTTTATATTCATTAAAATATCTTGTATTGGTGGCTTTCTCATTTTGAAGCAGCCATGACAACAACGCAAACCTATTTTATTGCTGGAGCAGCTCGCAAATACCACACCTTAGCAACGACCTCAAACTCCTTGCTGCTTCCTACGTACATGCCCCATCACCCGTGGTGTGTACACATGTTGAAGGACATTAATAATAACATAACATAAATCCCCATAACGCAGTCCCAATACAAATAATTGCACATTAAATACACCAGCTGCGCCCCAGGGCATACTGGGAAATCTCCCCTGTACCCATAAGTACACGCCACGAATAAACCGTCACACGTGTTGGTGTGCAGCTGCAGAGGGGGCAAAAACACATTACAGAAGATCTTTGAATACGGTGAACAGTGTTCTTTTCTTCATCCTCGCCAAAGTCCAGCGGTGGAAAAAAGTACGCGCATTGTTTATTTAACCCATTCAGGCCTGACGTCGAAATAAAAAAACCGTTAGAAAGAATATATATTCAAAGATTTGTGCCGCATTTTTACGATTTTTCAAAAATAGCAGACCTACAAGTTCATAGCGCGCCACTCGGTGGCGCGCTATGAGCTTGTAGATCTGCTATTTTTCAATAGCTAACATAATAACATAATGCTTAGTTAAAACACCAAAAGGGGTTCCCGCCCAGAATGGGTTTAAAGCTATAATATGACACACATGCGTCCTCAGGTCTAAATGGGTTAAGTATCGTTACTGCAATGTAGAAATACTCTGCTGTTACAAGTAAAAGTCTGGAATTCAAAATGTACTTGAATAAAAGTACAAAAGTATTGGCCTCAGAATTTACTTAAAGCACCAAAAGTAAAAGTACTCGTTTTGCAGAATGTCCCATTTCACAAGATGATTATTATTATTATTGTTGTTGTTATTATTGTCTCCACCAGGCCGCCGAAGGCATGGGGAGAGAGTATGTTTTGCACTCCGTCCGTGTGTGTGTCCTTCCGTCCGTCCGTCCTTCCGTCCGTCCGTTATCAGCTAATCTCCGGCACCGTTGGCCCGATCCATGCCAAACTGTGCACACACACTCCCTGGATGCCAACCGATTTAGGCAAAACACATTTCTGTAGATTACTTTCGGTATACACTATCTCCATAGTCATGTGATCAACACAGATCTGCACAATTTCCCATCTTCCATCCTGATTGGCTAAGATTGGCTTCCAAAGCTCACATGATTGGTCCGTTTCGAACAAAATGCCACAAATCACAAACACAGTGTCCAATTTCCATGAAATTATACACGCACATTTCCACTAGGCCGTGGACGACATGCCACTATTTATTTCCCAAATCAGCCTCACGGTGGCGCTATAACAGGCCAATTCCTGTTTTTACCTATAACTGCATCAACTTATGTATGCGCACTCACTAGAGGCCATGGAAAAACATTTTCCCTGCATCCCTCCACATCTGCCGGTTATAGCGCCACCATGAGGCCGATTTCTGCAAAACACATTGTTTATGTTAGTCGCACAGATTTCATCCAAATCTCACGCAAATCGGTACACATGATCTCTGTAGTCATGTGACCAAGACGAGCCTGTTGGATTTTTCAGATTCTACACTGATTAGCTAAGATTGCCCTCCAAAGTTTTCAGGAGTAGCCCGTTTTGTACAAAATGCTGCACATGTCCTGCTCATCCAGAATTCTATCCTCAGAGATGCTATGAGTGATCTGGCTCTGAATTTCCTCAACAAAATGAAGAAAATTGTTGCAGGAAACAAACAAACAAAAAAACATGTTTATATTACTCCTAAACATTTTGCCAAACATCACACACACTCATATCCTGGTGGATACCTGTGCTCAGAAGGGCACTTTTTCTAGTTGTATATCTATATCCCTGCTCTTAATGGTTAATGATGGTTGTATAATTGTGCCGATCAGGGAGAAAAATGTAGCAGAGCCCAACGCCAAGATAAAATGTTATATGCACACTTGTATTCTCATTCTATAATAAATATTTGTTCAATCTATTCGTGAGTTATCTGACTGAACTACAGTAGTACAAGCTCAGCATGTGAACTTTCCATTTTTTTGCAATTCAACGTAGAACAAAGTGGTTAATGAAATATATACAGCATCTGGTGTATTTTCCTTAATGCAGTTTTACTTTTACCTGATCAAATATTTTAGATAAACTACATGTTACTTTAGACTGGTTTAGACTGTATTCTACAGTGTTATGGCAATTTCATGGAATCCTGTATGTTGTACAGATTTTATGTAGCCTAGCCATTTTATAATGCTTTATCTTGATAGATAAAGCATGATATCACAGTGTAGTGATATGTTCCTGAACCAGGTTTTAACACAATTCATATTTTTTACATGTTGAGAGTTTTGCAGATGTCAGTGTGTTGACATGAAATTCTGTCATCAGAACCAAATTTTGTTTGCACACAAACTGAATGCATTATGATTGAATTGTATATAGTTGGTAATATCCAGAGTCTCATCATTTTAAGTATAGGTTTTATGCTGCCATTGAACTATTTATTAACCATAAAATATGGCCAGTCATAGATGTAGTTCATGTCTTTGTATACTGAAATCATCATACTAAAGCTGGACAACTCACTATAAGCACTTGAAAATACCAGGTGGGTTGACGATTTCATACAATTGATTGAATACTTTATTAACAGTTTGCAGAATAAAAGAAGGCACAGAAAGTACAGTTTAATACAAATACAATTCTAAAAGGATTGAACCCATGAAAGGACTATATGGCCTGTTTACATTGGTGTCCCGAGTATTCAATTCATAGTTCTAAGCTTGAGAGACAGTGAGACTCCTATAAACAAGTATAAAGTATCATTGATTACTCATAATAATAATCATGTCTTTTATCAGTGTATTGTTGTGTTATCTCAAATATCTCCAGTACAGTAGGCTACATATCATGGACGAATGACAGACCATATCAATTATCAACAAGAAGCCCAGAAATAAGAATCATATAAAATGGCTAAGTTTACAGAAAACAGAACGCACGCGTTTGCAGCTCTCAGAATCACCGGACGTAATAATCCAAGATTCTAAAAGATGAGACACGAGCGCTCCACTCCCTATCTTAGAGAAAATCACTCGTATCTTAAAGCAAATCTGCCCCTACTTGTCGTAACAGTGTGCATTCATTATAGTCACCTGCGCACTGTTGGACAAGGAGAGACAGAAGAGCCTGCGTTCCCTAAATCATTGATAGAACGCAGACATAGCTATTATCCCTGTACGCTCTCCGAGTATGACCACTTTTTCATGAAGGACTGACATCAATCAGTGGACACGCCCGGTGAGCACACATGGAACACGGAGCACACTAAAATGATATATCTTCTTTTTTTTTCTGTTTTTATCTTTTGTAGTTTTTTTTTTCTTTCAAGTGAATAACATGTATGTACAATACAGTGAGGACTTGAGGAGTGGCCTGGAGTGAACATATCTCCCCCAGCACATTCCCTCGAGAGGGAATATGCTGTCTAGGGTTCACCTCTGATTACACTATCTGCTCCTCAGCAAAACGGGAAAGCCTCCCCGCCATACCTGGCCACCTGCACCACCTAAATACCATTTTGTGTCAGATCTTTTGACCTTGGGTAGTTGTTTACACATGATCTGGGAACAGAGATGGTTAAAGATAAACAACTTTCATCCACCCAAGGTCTTAAATGGCTTCAAAGAAAACAACATAATATCAGTGTAAATAATGCTAAATGCATATCGTAAAAATATAGATCAGAATATATATGATTAACTAAAAATGCAAGCTAGAAGTAATAAAAAATGTTGGAGTATAGGCTTAATCTTTTGTATGCCCTCTTGGAAACTTAGTCCAGCCGAAACTCCGGTGGCAAATACTCTGGGAACAAGGTAGTATCCTGTTCCAAGTAGCGTTGCCAGACAACAACAGGATACCAGTCGCGAGCCTGTAATAATCGAGGAATATCATCATGCAAGACTCTGTGTGTTGAAAAGACCAATATAGAGCCGATGAAAATGTTGACAATACAACCATGTACATCCCGCACTCGTTTGAGGGTGGGGTGTAAAGACCGTTGAAAATCATGAATGGGTGGCAAGCGGAAGTAGTGAGAGATCAGGCAGGTCGTGGGGTATTTTACAGCATATGGCTGCGTCATATGGAATTCAACTAATTCTACAGTCAGCAAGGTATTTGGGATGGAGAAGTGACATTTCCTTGCATGGTGCATATATGGGGGATCATGATAGAGGATCCTGAAAGGATAATTTTCAGCCTCAGGCTCCATCATCATACAGATTCTAAACCAATCCGGTGCTATCTCCCCCTCCCTTGGATAAGACCGCACAGCCATAAATCTAGGCAGGGGCCATCTAGCCAAATGAAGAGGATTCCGCACCGGATATGGCACAGAAAATGAGTTTCCAATATTAGGGAAAGGGTCGGTTCTAGGCTCTATCACAAATGTAGTGAATCGTGCCTTGAGCCATGGCTTTGCCTGTAGGTTAGGGGCCGTGACAGTTAATTTCTCAAGACACTTACGTACTCTGTGTCGTTGTAGTCTATTAGCCAAACGACGTTGGGCTGCGTCAGGAATTAATTCTAAAGGAGTATTTATCAATTCTTGAGGGCTTAAACGGGCAGAGGGCGAGAGGCTCTCTGCCAGTTGGGGAATTAATGCAAAATGTCTTGGATATGAAGGCCCAGCCATTGGATAATGTTTACTTTTACTCACAATCAGACTGGGGCCTACGGGTTTTCCCGCTGACTAATACCTCATAAATTGCCTTACTCTCACCTTCCTCCTCCGGGATAGGGCTTAAATCAGACAGGCTCCCTGGCGGATCTGAAGGGACTACCTGGTCACTTCCATGCAGTCCGCCACGAGAAATTACCACACTGTCAGTGGGTAGTTTGGGGAGGGGGCGGCCTCGATTGTCAACATCTTCCTGCTCTTGGTCTCTCCATGTAGGGAACAAGGGCACAGTTTCGACACGCCGATTCATTTGAGCTGGTAGCTCAGGAGGATGGGCAAGCTGTAAAGACACACAGTGACTAACACCTTTCAACGGAAAAACAGGAGTAGATGGCCAGGATACGCTACAGTCGCGCATCTTAGGAACTTCCTGCAAAACAGCCGCCTGACAGAAATGTTTCGCCCAGGACATAGTCTCCACCTTGTATGTGGCTGTCCAGGGAACATATAACACCACCGCCTCAAGCCGAATTGAATCAGTATTGACTTGGAGAATGCATTTTTCATTGCGGGATTCAGTTTCATCCAAGCAATCAGTCTCCACTAATGTCATTTGGAGGACAAAGCGGAAGCCTTTTTGTATTGTTTTCTCATAATGTGTAAGCCTGAGCAAATTAACCCAGCGCATTCTTTTTGGACGGTGTTTTCTGTTAAACTCTAGGATGGCTATTTGAAGGATGTTCCGTTCTTCCCCCTGGTATCTATTCATCTCCTGACCATGGATTTCAACCAGATGCAGACATTGCTCTGGTGAAATGCATGTAGCAGTCTGTCTAAAAGGGGGTGGTGTATAACAGTCAAAATCACCTTTTGTCATTTGGGAGGCCAGTTTTTGCCAATCAATCAAGTTCCAATCTGCCATAGTAAAAGGAATTGGGGTTAACATGGCGGACTTTGAACTTATGGGTAAATGAGCACAAATCCAACAATCACACATGTTATTCTTGTGAGCAAATTCAGACATAATGGCTATGGCCAGATTTTCATGTTTAGCCACACTACTATATGGCTCTAAAAACCCTATTTTACTGGGTGGGGCCTTTGCAGGGGGCTGTACATCAGGAAGGTCATCAGGTTTCACTTCTAGGTGAGTGGTTTCGTGATCCTCTCCTTTTGGGGGAGGGTCGTGAGGGTCAACTAGGTGAGGGGTTTCGTGATCCTCTCCTTTTGGGGGAGGGTCACGAGGGTCAATTATTTTTATCGTCATTGTAAGTACAGCTTTGGAAGGGTTTTCTCTCTCTACAAGTCTTTTATTGCGGTTTCCTCCAGCCCTTCCCCGGTGTCTCATGGCATCTCTTGCTGCGAGAAAATTGGTTAGTGTTAGTCATATCATGCAGTATTTTCCTGTTGGTCACAGGGGGTCGGGGCCGGTCGTAGTAAGGGTCATAGTACTCTGGTTCCTCTGTTTGTGCATACAGGGTGGAGTTCTCACTACGGTTAGGTGGAGTGCCGGGGGCTATGACTCTGTGTAATCTGATGGTTAGTTGTGCCTTTCCGCAGTCCCGCCCAGCCGGGCAGTGGACGTACCACACATATACTGCTGCCAGTAAGGCTGCTAACATCAGTGACATAACAATTATCAGGATGTGGATGGTTTCCTGTGCTAACCAGGGTTTGTTATGAAATTCATAACAGTGATGTATATGCAATCCAATGTTTCATGTAGTTGTAACTTTCAGGAGTAGGCCTATGAGCTTAAATGTCCCTTACATAGTCAGGAAATGAATTAAATTAATATTTACAATCTAGACTTTAACCAACGTTAATGCTTATATAATCAGCAAAGCAAATAAAATTCTGAGGAGCCGGAGGCATCATCCAGATTTGGTTACACTTTTCGGAGCTACATGAAAACAAACAGCGAACGTCATGACTTCAGCCACCACCATCCCCCCCACCCGCAAAACAAAATAATACATAAAAATGGACCCCGCACTTTTGAGAGCCTGACGGCACCCCTGCCTAGACCCACATTTTGTGCCAGTAATCCAGCATCCGACCGGGATCTATATGGTGACTTGTGACTATGTTTCTGTATATGGCTTTGGAGAAGGGCACTCTATAGTTGCTGAACAGCCCTTTGGGCGACGGTGTGGGCTTGATCCCTAGCCTTTCAAGGCAGATTCCCACGTACACATCTTCTAAATGCAGGAGGGGAATATTCAGAGAAGTTCCGTACAATTTCGTCGCCATGTCTCCGGAGAACACATAGCCCGTCCCAGAGCAGAACTCGGGGTACATTTCGTTTGAGTACTCTTCTGGGGGCATGTACCACTTTGAGCTTTTGTCTCGGTTTGTCGCCATATCCCGCGATGGCATGATATAGCCCGTAAAGTAGTTTGTCTTGGGATTCAGTCCAGGTCTCAGCAGCTTGTGGATGAGGAAAACGGTGTTCACAAGCATGTCACTGTCAGTTTTCATAACATAGCTGGCCCGGGGACAGTGCATGGCCACCCAGTTCATCCCCATCAGTGTCTTTAAAGTCAGGTTGTAGTAGGTATCTAAGAAGTCCTGCTGAATGATATCGTGGTGCCTCAGGCTCTCAGCCTCCAGGGTCTTCTGCTGTAGGTGTCCCAGCTTGCTTTCTTGCACCCCCAACAGGAACAGCCGAATGATTCCTAGGCCTGGAGCGAGACTCTCATTCCCCCATGTCTGCCGTATGGCATTCCGTGCCTCTACTTCACCAGCCACAGTGAGTATCAGCAACACTAGGAATGGTGGTGGCTTTCCCTCTGGGCATTTGTTTGACTCCCTAATGATGTAGTAGGGGGAAGGCCCAGGAGTTAAGACGTAAAAGACCAGGGCCCCTAGGAATAAGAGACACAGAACTGCAGCGATGTGCTTCCACTTCCACTTCATGGTGTCTGATTGCTGCCACTTGGACCGCAGTCGGATTGGTGAGAGAACTTCAAAGCGATATGGATCTGAAATCAAAATCAGCAAGTCTTTAGTGTTTCACAATAGGTTTAATAAGTCTAATAAACAAATAAAAGCTTAAAGGGACACTTCACCCTTTTTGCAAAAAAATATATGTTAATGACGTTTAGAAGATTTAGAACACTTTCTTGGGGGTCTTTATATTATGTGTGTAATATGTGGTTTTAGATATTTTAGATTTTAGCAGTGAGCCCAGTGTCTCTGATGTCATCGACACTGGGCTCACTTCCTTCCTGGACTACAATTCCCATAATGCTTTGGTGTACTGCTCCTCCTTGTGGATAGGGGGAGGGCTGTCTTACCGAGACAACATAGGCTAGTCCCAAGGTATATGAAATGGAGGTAAGGTCACCAACGTCATTTTCGCTATCACGCAATTCCAGACGGCATATTCGTCTCACCATGGGAGCCAAACTGCACCCAGGAGTTCGGCAGAATGCACTGGAGTCAATGAGAGCTCAGTGACCAGCTCATGAACAAACACTATTTCTGAATGACTGAGATCTTTTGTAAAGTACTCGCTTCTGGCCATTTTGTAATGCTTTATCTTGATAGATAAAGCATGATATCACAGTGTAGTGATATGTTCCTGAACCAGGTTTTAACACAATTCATATTTTTTACATGTTGAGAGTTTTGCAGATGTCAGTGTGTTGACATGAAATTCTGTCTTCAGAACCAAATTTTGTTTGCACACAAACTGAATGCATTATGATTGAATTGTATATAGTTGGTAATATCCAGAGTCTCATCATTTTAAGTATAGGTTTTATGCTGCCATTGAACTATTTATTAACCATAAAATATGACCAGTCATAGATGTAGTTCATGTCTTTGTATACTGAAATCCTCATACTAAAGCTGGACAACTCACTATAAGCACTTATACTTGAAAATACCAGGTGGGTTGACGATTTCATACAATTGATTGAATACTTTATTAACAGTTTGCAGAATAAAAGAAGGCACAGAAAGTACAGTTTAATACAAATACAATTCTAAAAGGATTGAACCCATGAAAGGACTATATGGCCTGTTTACATTGGTGTCCCGAGTATTCAATTCATAGTTCTAAGCTTGAGAGACAGTGAGACTCCTATAAACAAGTATAAAGTATCATTGATTACTCATAATAATAATCATGTCTTTTATCAGTGTATTGTTGTGTTATCTCAAATATCTCCAGTACAGTAGGCTACATATCATGGACGAATGACAGACCATATCAATTATCAACAAGAAGCCCAGAAATAAGAATCATATAAAATGGCTAAGTTTACTGTTTGTATACTATTTAAAATGTCTCACTTGGGTGACAGTTCAGAAATTTGGAAGACGCACATGCTTACAGCAGTTAAAATTAGCTTGTGAAAATTATAATTTAGAACAGAAGATACAAAGGAACTTATTAACTCTATAGACACATAGGCGCCGGAGGGGGGGTCATTTGGGACTATATGTCCTTGCACTATTGGAAGTTGATTGGTCTATTTATTTTTCCCGTCAGATAAAGTGAAAGCATGCACGCACAAAACGCATCGAACCTCGATTACTTTACTTTATTCATTGAGGTGAAAAAATGTGATTTAATGTAATTCCGGTGCGCGGGTGCCTCTTTCTTTCATTTTATTTATTTATTTAATGTCGACTCGACTTAATATTACTAAGTGATGTATATGCAATCCAATGTTTCATGTAGTTGTAACTTTCACGAGTAGGCCTATGAGCTTAAATGTCCCTTACATAGTCAGGAAATGAATTAAATTAATATTTACAATCTAGACTTTAACCAACGTTAATGCTTATATAATCAGCAAAGCAAATAAAATTCTGAGGAGCCGGAGGCATCATCCAGATTTGGTTACACTTTTCGGAGCTACATGAAAACAAACAGCGAACGTCATGACTTCAGCCACCACCATCCCCCCCACCCGCAAAACAAAATAATACATAAAAATGGACCCCGCACTTTTGAGAGCCTGACGGCACCCCTGCCTAGACCCACATTTTGTGCCAGTAATCCAGCATCCGACCGGGATCTATATGGTGACTTGTGACTATGTTTCTGTATATGGCTTTGGAGAAGGGCACTCTATAGTTGCTGAACAGCCCTTTGGGCGACGGTGTGGGCTTGATCCCTAGCCTTTCAAGGCAGATTCCCACGTACACATCTTCTAAACGCAGGAGGGGAATATTCAGAGAAGTTCCGTACAATTTCGTCGCCATGTCTCCGGAGAACACATAGCCCGTCCCAGAGCAGAACTCGGGGTACATTTCGTTTGAGTACTCTTCTGGGGGCATGTACCACTTTGAGCTTTTGTTTCGGTTTGTCGCCATATCCCGCGATGGCATGATATAGCCCGTAAAGTAGTTTGTCTTGGGATTCAGTCCAGGTCTCAGCAGCTTGTGGATGAGGAAAACGGTGTTCACAAGCATGTCACTGTCAGTTTTCATAACATAGCTGGCCCGGGGACAGTGCATGGCCACCCAGTTCATCCCCATCAGTGTCTTTAAAGTCAGGTTGTAGTAGGTATCTAAGAAGTCCTCCTGAATGATATCGTGGTGCCTCAGGCTCTCAGCCTCCAGGGTCTTCTGCTGTAGGTGTCCCAGCTTGCTTTCTTGCACCCCCAACAGGAACAGCCGAATGATTCCTAGGCCTGGAGCGAGACTCTCATTCCCCCATGTCTGCCGTATGGCATTCCGTGCCTCTACTTCACCAGCCACAGTGAGTATCAGCAACACTAGGAATGGTGGTGGCTTTCCCTCTGGGCATTTGTTTGACTCCCTAATGATGTAGTAGGGGGAAGGCCCAGGAGTTAAGACGTGGTCACCCTCTTCACTTGGGTTGGCATTACCTGGCAGATAGAGAACTACCTGCCAGACCTTATCGACCTGAAAGACGTAAAAGACCAGGGCCCCTAGGAATGAGAGACACAGAACTGCAGCGATGTGCTTCCACTTCCACTTCATGGTGTCTGGTTGCTGCCACTTGGACCGCAGTCGGATTGGTGAGAGAACTTCAAAGCGATATGGATCTGAAATCAAAATCAGCAAGTCTTTAGTGTTTCACAATAGGTTTAATAAGTCTAATAAACAAATAAAAGCTTAAAGGGACACTTCACCCTTTTTGCAAAAAAATATATGTTAATGACGTTTAGAAGATTTAGAACACTTTCTTGGGGGTCTTTATATTATGTGTGTAATATGTGGTTTTAGATATTTTAGATTTTAGCAGTGAGCCCAGTGTCTCTGATGTCATCGACACTGGGCTCACTTCCTTCCTGGACTACAATTCCCATAATGCTTTGGTGTACTGCTCCTCCTTGTGGATAGGGGGAGGGCTGTCTTACCGAGACAACATAGGCTAGTCCCAAGGTATATGAAATGGAGGTAAGGTCACCAACGTCATTTTCGCTATCACGCAATTCCAGACGGCATATTCGTCTCACCATGGGAGCCAAACTGCACCCAGGAGTTCGGCAGAATGCACTGGAGTCAATTAGAGCTCAGTGACCAGCTCATGAACACTATTTCTGAATGACTGAGATCTTTTGTAAAGTACTCGCTTCTGGCCATTTTGTAATGCTTTATCTTGATAGATAAAGCATGATATCACAGTGTAGTGATATGTTCCTGAACCAGGTTTTAACACAATTCATATTTTTTACATGTTGAGAGTTTTGCAGATGTCAGTGTGTTGACATGAAATTCTGTCTTCAGAACCAAATTTTGTTTGCACACAAACTGAATGCATTATGATTGAATTGTATATAGTTGGTAATATCCAGAGTCTCATCATTTTAAGTATAGGTTTTATGCTGCCATTGAACTATTTATTAACCATAAAATATGACCAGTCATAGATGTAGTTCATGTCTTTGTATACTGAAATCCTCATACTAAAGCTGGACAACTCACTATAAGCACTTATACTTGAAAATACCAGGTGGGTTGACGATTTCATACAATTGATTGAATACTTTATTAACAGTTTGCAGAATAAAAGAAGGCACAGAAAGTACAGTTTAATACAAATACAATTCTAAAAGGATTGAACCCATGAAAGGACTATATGGCCTGTTTACATTGGTGTCCCGAGTATTCAATTCATAGTTCTAAGCTTGAGAGACAGTGAGACTCCTATAAACAAGTATAAAGTATCATTGATTACTCATAATAATAATCATGTCTTTTATCAGTGTATTGTTGTGTTATCTCAAATATCTCCAGTACAGTAGGCTACATATCATGGACGAATGACAGACCATATCAATTATCAACAAGAAGCCCAGAAATAAGAATCATATAAAATGGCTAAGTTTACTGTTTGTATACTATTTAAAATGTCTCACTTGGGTGACAGTTCAGAAATTTGGAAGACGCACATGCTTACAGCAGTTAAAATTAACTTGTGAAAATTATAATTTAGAACAGAAGATACAAAGGAACTTATTAACTCTATAGACACATAGGCGCCGGAGGGGGGGTCATTTGGGACTATATGTCCCTGCACTATTGGAAGTTGATTGGTCTATTTATTTTTCCCGACCCGGCGCTGGTAACATGCACTGTTTCCATTTTGTTGCACAATCGTCGTTGTATTGGCTACACGCTTGCCTCTCGCTGCAACCACCATTTTGCAGTTAGGAGCTCCCTCATGGTGTCAGTCAGACAAGCTAATACACAACAATCATCGTTCTTTGTTTGTATGCTGGCTGTAGTAGGTGTGAAAACAGCGGGGGCTCGGGCTGCTAGAAATGATCTGCTGAGACTGGCTGACCAGGGAGGAACAAAGTTTCTCCGCCAGATAAAGTGAAAGCATGCACGCACAAAACGCATCGAACCTCGATTACTTTACTTTATTCATTGAGGTGAAAAGAATGCGATTTAATGTCATTCCGGTGCGTGGGTGCCTCTTTCTTTCATTTTATTTATTTATTTAATGTCGACTCAATATTACTAAGTGATGTATATGCAATCCAATGTTTCATGTAGTTGTAACTTTCACGAGTAGGCCTATGAGCTTAAATGTCCCTTACATAGTCAGGAAATTAATTAAATTAATATTTACAATCTAGACTTTAACCAACGTTAATGCTTATATAATCAGCAAAGCAAATTAAATTATGAGGAGCCGGAGGCATCATCCAGATTTGGTTACACTTTTCGGAGCTACATGAAAACAAACAGCGAACGTCATGACTTCAGCCACCACCACCCCCCCCCACCCCGCAAAACAAAATAATACATAAAAATGGACCCCGCACTTTTGAGAGCCTGACGGCACCCCTGCCTAGACCCACTCCCACTTAAAGAACATTTTGTGCCAGTAATCCAGCATCCGACCGGGATCTATATGGTGAATTGTGACTATGTTTCTGTATATGGCTCTGGAGAAGGGCACTCTCCAGGGGATGAACAGCCCGCCGGGCGACGGTGTGAGCTTGATCCCTAGCCTTTCAAGGCAGACTCCCACGTACACATCTTCGAAACGCAGGAGGGGAATATTCAGAGATGTTCCGTACAATTTCGTCGCCATGTCTCCGGAGAACACATAGCCCGTCCCAGAGCAGTAGTCGGGGTACATTTCGTTTGAGTACTCTTCTGGGGGCATGTACCACTTGTGGCTTTTGTCTCGGATTGTCGCCCTAACTGATGATGGCTGGATATAGCCCGTAAAGTAGTTTGTCTTGGGTTTCAGTTCAGGTCTCAGCAGCTTGTGGATGAGGAAAACGGTGTTCACAAGCATGTCACTGTCAGTTTTCATAACATAGCTGGCCCGGGGACAGTGCATGGCCACCCAGTTCATCCCCATCAGTGTCTTTAAAGTCAGGTTGTAGTAGGTATCTAAGAAGTCCTGCTGAATGATATCGTGGTGCCTCAGGCTCTCAGCCTCCAGGGTCTTCTGCTGTAGGCGTCCCAGCTTGCTTTCCTGCACCCCCAACAGGAACAGCCGAATGATTCCTAGGCCTGGAGCGAGGCTCTCATCCCCCCATGTCTGCCGTATGGAATTCCGTGCCTCTACTTCACCAGCCACAGTGAGTATCAGCAACACTAGGAATGGTGGTGGCTTTCCCTCTGGGCATTTGTTTGACTCCCTAATGATGTAGTAGGGGAACGGCCCAGGAGTTGGGCTGATGGAGACCTGTGTGGTCACATTTCTGGTCATCTGCTTGGTCTGGTCACCTGTGTTGTCACCGGTGTGGTCACCCTCTTCACTTGGGTTGGCATTACCTGGCAGATAGAGAACTATCTGCCAGACCTTATCGACCTGAAAGACGTAAAAGATCAGGGCCCCTAGGAATGAGAGACACAGAACTGCAGCGATGTGCTTCCACTTCCACTTCATGGTGTCTGGTTGCTGCCACTTGGACCGCAGTCGGATTGGTGAGAGAACTTCAAAGCGATATGGCTTTGTGTCAAGCTATAGCCAAGGTATGGATCTGAAATCAAAATCAGCAAGTCTTTAGTGTTTCACAATAGGTTTAATAAGTCTAATAAACAAATAAAAGCTTAAAGGGACACTTCACCCTTTTTGCAAAAAAATATATGTTAATGACGTTTAGAAGATTTAGAACACTTTCTTGGGGGTCTTTATATTATGTGTGTAATATGTGGTTTTAGATATTTTAGATTTTAGCAGTGAGCCCAGTGTCTCTGATGTCATCGACACTGGGCTCACTTCCTTCCTGGACTACAATTCCCATAATGCTTTGGTGTACTTCTCCTCCTTGTGGATAGGGGGAGGGCTGTCTTACCGAGACAACATAGGCTAGTCCCAAGGTATATGAAATGGAGGTAAGGTCACCAACGTCATTTTCGCTATCACGCAATTCCAGACGGCATATTCGTCGCACCATGGGAGCCAAACTGCACCCAGGAGTTCGGCAGAATGCACTGGAGTCAATGAGAGCTCAGTGACCAGCTCATGAACAAACACTATTTCCGAATGACTGAGATCTTTTGTAAAGTACTCGCTTCTGGCAAATAACAGAAGACATATAACACATTATTGTCTCCACCAGGTCGAAGGCATGGGGAGAGAGTATGTTTTGCACTCCGTCCGTGTGTGTGTCCGTGTGTGTGTGTATGTGTCCGTCCTTCAGTCCGTCTGTTACCAGCTAATCTCCGGCACCGTTAACCCGGTCGATGCCAAACTTTGCACACACACTCCCTGGATGCCAACGATGAACCTCTGCCCCACATTTTCCAGAACGGCCTGTTATAGCGCCACCATGAGGCAGCTTTTCACATGTTTTACCTAAAACTGCACCGATCTGCGTGAAACGTTGCATGCACACTCCCTAGAGGCCAAGGACAAACCTTTGACCTGCATTTTCCGCATCTGCCTTTTATAGCGCCACCAGGAGGCCGACTTTTGTAAAACACATTTTTTGATATTACTCCTCCAGATTCTGTCCAAAAATCTCACAAATCGTTACACAGTATCTCTATGGTCATGTGCGCAAGTCGGATCTCCCGATATTTCATATTCCATCCTAATTGGCTATAATTGGCTTTCACAGTTTGCAAGATTGCCCCGTTTTGAACAAAAGCCTCAAATCATGAACGCAGCGTGCAATTTACGTGAAATCTTTCACACATTGTCTTACTAGGCTGAGGAATATATCCCACCATATTTCACATTGGCCTGTTATAGTGCCACCAACAGGTTGATTTTTGCAAAACACATTTTTGGAACAAAATGCCTCAAATCATCCAATTGCCATCAAAGGCGTATGGAGAAATGGCACCCTTTTCACATTGGCCTATTATAGCGCCACCAGGAGGCCACAACCTGACCTGCCCTGGTGGAGACCTGTGCCCCGAGGGGCACTTTTTCTAGTTAATATTGTTATTGTTATTATTATTGTTATTAATTTATTTTTATTGTTGAAAATAGCAGATCTACAAGCTCACAATTTGTCACTTTGCGCTTTGCTTTGTGACATGTTGTGAGCTAGATTGGCTATTTTGAAATGGCCAAAATGTATAGGGCTGAAATGGGGAGTCTACAGTATGTTGTGTAATAATAATAATCACAATCTACAAAGCAGTGTTGTAGTGGGGGGACACGCATGAGACATGTACACAGTGGTGGAAAGTGACTAAGTACTTTTACTTAAGTAATGTACTTAAGTACAATTTTGAGGTATTTGTACTTTACTTGAGTATTTCAAATTTCCAGTACTTTTACTTCTACTCCACTACATCTCGGAGCCAAAACCTTTACTTTTACTTCACTACAATTATTTGAAAACTTTAGTTACTAGTTACTTTGGCGATTTTAATTTTGATTAGAAAACATACATTAACCACTATAACCCTATACATTTTGGCCATTTGAAAATGGCCGATCTACAAGCTCACAATGCGTCGCAACGCGACGCATTGTGAGCTTGTAGATCGGCTATTTTCAATTGATTTCCTACACATTTTGAACTCGTGAAATGGGACATTCTGCAATATGAATACTTTTACTTTTAGTACTTTAAGTACATTTTGATGCCGATACTTCTGTACTTTTACTCAAGTACATTTTCAATTCCGTACTTTTACTTGTAGCAAAGTAGGTCTAAATTTGTACTTTTACTTAAGTAAAACAATTGAGTACTTTTTCCACCACTGCATGTACACGTGCACATGCACGCACATTTGCGTGCATGTGCGCGCACAGACACACTATTAAAACATGCAGATGTGTATAGCCTATTTAGAAACGGGGTTTTACATGCTTAATCGTATCCATGAAAGTAAATGACAAGTCAAAAAACTATATTTTTGCCCAAATAATGATTTTACACCCTGCAATACACCCCTGCTAAAAGGTATGTGTACTGTACATACTGTACATGCAGTGCTTAAAGGAGCATTCAGTGATTTGGGTGATTTGGAAAACCACCCAGTCCGCCCCGGTAACAAAATGTGCACATGCACGCTCTACAGTGGGGGGAAGTGCAACAGGCCAACAGATGTGCACCAAGGCCTGCCCCCCCTCGATCATGATTGGATGAAGGCTTTGCCACCCGCCACCAAAACTGAAACTAGGGTTTTTTGACCCCAGGGGCTCACTGGGGACAGGGAGGAACTCCTTATATGGTCAGCACACTCTATAGTAGGGAGGATTATCCAGAAAAAAAGAAAAAACAAGTGATATTTGAATTAAGTCAAATCACTGAATATACCTTTAAGTAAATGTTCTTTGTTACTTTACATCACTTGCAGAAGTCTCGGTTACATGCAGTGAAGCGCTCTCGGTTGGGATTATAAAAAGCAATGCCAGACTTGAGATGTGAGAGATATCTCCCTCATTGAAGGCCACATGCAGGTACAGTATGACTTAATTAGTTTACGTGAGAGTGCACTCCATGCACTGCTCAAGGGGATCGTGAGATAGAGCTATAATAAGTGCAGCGAATATTACATATGGAAATATGATTGATATGGATTAAAAAGTAAATTAAAAATGAAGAAAAGTCCCCTACCGAGGGCTCCCACGCAAATTTCATCTAATGTAAATATTATTTAGCCACACGCTACTTAAGTTAAATATATAAATAGTCCATTGGTTAAATATTTATAAAACATGCAGACAAACTTAATTACTTTCAACTTGGCATCAGTATGTTGGCCATGTTTAAAATCTAAATGTGTCCAAATAATACAGATTAAGCTCACAGTGTGTTGTATTGTGATGCGTTGTGAGCTTGAACATCGCCTATTTTTGCTACGTTTTGACAATGTCTTAGAGCGTTATGTATAAAATAGAACTTTTATTTATGAAAAAAAAGAAAGTATGAAGAAAGATGAAATTTGGAGATTGTTTCTGCCCGACAGCGACGATATGCAATGACGAGATAGTCATGATTTGTGTCTACTCTACACACACATCCACGCAAACAAACAAGGGGGGAATTGGCTGTGGCTGTAATGTAAACAACATGAAAGTGTGGTTTGTGAAAGGTTTCCCTTCTGCTAGTATCTCCGTCCAATTAGCATGCTGCGCAACGTTTGCTCTGGGCTTTTTTGTGTTCTTTTGTGTTCTTTCATTCCTCCTCAGTGGTGCCAGACACACCCAGGGATGAATCCACAATCGGTCCACTATATTTCTCGGTGGAATAACCCTGGGATGAAACTGGATCTTCTAAAATGCTCGATCTAAAGGAGGCTTAGGTCTGGGATTAAAGCAGCCAGCTATCTTTGACCTTGAATTCAACATCAACAAATGGGGGAGGAATTACTTACATGAAATCCATTACCTACACTGAAACTCTTACAGCTGTATTAGGTTATTAAGTGGACATTGAACTTTTCGGTACACTTGGGCGCTTTTCACGTCACACAAAACTTCTACAAAGGGGATAGAACAAACGACAACTGTGAATGGAGTTTGGGCTGTCCAGATAGAGAGTATAGAGATGAAACTCTGACTGTCCACCGCAGAGACCCGCGTTCGATTCCCAGCAGCGTTGCATCTGGTGCTCGGGCTTCGGCATGCGTTAAGTTCATCCCCCAACAAACGTAGTTGGCAGTGTCCACGGGAGGGAAGCCGACAGCCAGGGGGATTATCAGGGCACCTGTTCAGCGGCTGAGGGGAACTGTGGGAGATATAGTATAGCCTGAACAGAGGTGTCATCTCAGACCTCACATCTGCATCAGACAGCCGGTCTGACCGATATACCTACATGGGCATATATGGAGGCCGACCAATTTCAAACGTGGCGTGCGTGTTGCAGTCACGTGTGAAGTCAGTCAGATTGACAGTTGTACAGAAAAAAATCACACTACATATATGAGCAAAAGGAATTTTAGTGTATCAGTGACATTAAAAAATATATAAAATGTGAGTCGATTGATATTGGGTCCCTCCCCTACAGAATCATTAACAATAAGACTAGAAAAAGAAGAAAAAAATGGGTGACTATGTGCAAAGATTTTCTTATCAGATGTACTGCTTGGCTGTCCCCAATAAAAAAACGATATAAAAAAAACAATAGGACTAGATACGTTTTAAACTTTATCCTATGCCCTTTTCGAGCACTCTAGAGTACTACAAGTATTTTGTTTTCACATTTTCTTATTTTAAGTTCATTGTGTTTATTTCATGTATTATTTTTAATCAATCAATCAATTAACTATTTGAATAAGTGAATTAATTATATATTTCAAATTTGACTTATTGATTTGTTTTTCGCACTGCTTGCAATCTGCATTCAGAAACAGTACTCTGACTCAGAGTGTTGCTGAATGCAGATTGCAGGCAGCGCCAAGAATCTCCAATTAATGCAATCCTCTCTCAAACATTATTTATGCCTGTCATACTTAATGAGGCTAATAAGTGAAATTTAGGCATCTGTCTATAAATGTTAAATCAATGGACCCAATTAGTAACGGGGGGGACAAGCATGGAGTGTGGAACTGATGCTTTGATATTGAAATCTCCTTTACCATTAGCGGGAGATGGTTAACGATGAACAGGGCCCACCGGGGCCACATGTGCAAATATCTATGTTGTTTTTCAACAGTTTCAGTTTCAGTGAACCCCATGGTCGTCAAGACGACAAGATGAAGATGTCAAAATTACGTCTTCCAGAGGCAGGGCCGGCCCTTAGTCATTCCAGGATGGAATGTGGTTAGTCTTAGTCATTCCAGGATGGAATGTGGTTAGTCTTAGTCATTCCAGAATGGAATGTGGTTAGTCTTAGGGCCGATTCATACTCCTATTTTACCGCTGTAGTGCCGAAATGATTTCGGCTCGTCAGAAATTTTCAGTAGCACCGAAGAGACGACTTTAGGACGGTACCCGCCCCCCCGAACCTCAAATTACGTCACATAGTAGGCTCTACAAAGCCGAACCGACTTTTATGTATGAATCGCGCCTTAGTCATTCCAGGATGGAATTCCAGGATGGAATGACTAAGGGTGCAGTCGAATTAATTCAAACGACCATAAAACAATAGTAACAACTACTGTAGAGTGTGTTGTTAGCCTACTGTTGTTAGCACCCATAATGCTGTGTTGATAATTTCCTGGTTCCGACGTGTCAACACACAGTAGCCTATATGCCTACAGATAGCCTACAGTACTTTCTTTTCTCACCTCCGTCTGGGCAAAAGCTCCATTGACTGGGCTGCCCAACAGACGTTAAACACACACACACACACACACACACACACACACACACACACTTCACATGAGGTGCACAATGAGGTCGGGTTAAGGGGGCAATGCACCCCCGTCCCGACTCCCGAAGTCTACATGTGCGATGGGTTTGAATTGAGATGCACTCAGCAGTGACTAAAATCCCATTAACATGCAAAAAAAATGGTTCATGTGGACATTAATATACTGTATTTGCAAAGAAGAACATAATTTGAGGTTAAGCCCCATGACACTCCTGACTGTTGGGGCACCTGTTCAGCTGGGCAAGGAACTGCATTATGTGCACAAGCACGTATTATGATCTCCTGGTGAGACTCAGAAGAAGAGGCAGAAACCTCTTATCTCCATATTCTAACTTGTTGTGATGTTTCCTAAATCAATTCCCTACTTGATCATACTACAGCGTCACACAAAAGTAGCAGATCTGCAAGCTTGGAATTGTGATGCGTTTCAAGCTTGTAGATCTACTACCTTTAGCTATTTTTGGAATTTGAATGCTCAAAAGTAACAGTTTTGGACATACAGTATGAGGTTTCCACCCGACAGAGACAGGCACGTGCACACATAGACATCAAAGGGGGCTTGAGCCCCTGCCCTTTTTCCCAGTCTGTAAAACAACCAGACCACGAATGCAGAATTTACAATGGTGAAAGAAATGCAAATGCCTCACCTTTTCCATGCCATACCGGAAGGCAGCATTCAGGAGAATTGCTTTTTTGCCCCGAATAAGACTCCTGAACTTGAACGCAGCATTTTGTTGTTGAACTAATTTGTTTCGAAATCCATGTCGTTACACCGCGCCTCCAGTATAGATAAAGACTACTGGGTTGCGCCCCGAAAATAGCATTTTATCATGATCACTAGTGAGGACCAATTCTATGACGATTGAGATTGAAAAGTGGTGAAGTGGTCCTTTAATACAAAACAAATAAAAAAATAAAAAAAATATCTATTTTATGATTTGAATATTTCTGAAATGGGGCATTGGTTCTGCATAATGAGAGTATTTTTACTTGTATTTGTAAATTAGTAAGTCGTTTTTTTTAGACTTTTGTACTGACTACTTTTGCCACTGACTTTCCCCAGGTAAGCATGTAAAGAGTTTTTCTTTTGACCCTGACGTCCAATAAATCAAATCAAAGTAACTTTTTATTTCGACATTATCGCATTTTTGCTACTTTTACTTAAGTGAAACATCTGAGTACTTCACCCACCACTGCTGTTCCTCCATCCGCCCCATCCGCACTATCATCCATCCATCCTCTCCTCTCCTCTGCCGAGGAGAGAGGCCGGTAAAACAACCAGACCACGAATGCAGCATTTACAATGGTGAAAGAAATGCAAATGCCTCACCTTTTCCATGCCATACCGGAAAGTGAAGAAAATTGATGCAGGCTCTTGATTTTCCCCGAACAGAAGTGGCTCTGGGAGTCACTTGTCTTTGTCATTGGGCTCACGAGCAAGTACAGTGTAGAGCACTGTGGAAGCTTGCATTCACACTGTGTGTGCGCGTGCGTGTGCACAAGTGCACATATTTTTGTGCCGTACATTGTGTGCCTCATTGAAACTTAATTGTTCAACAGCAGTTAACCATGATCATTCTTAACATTGCATTCTATTTGCATAGTAATTAGTTTCTGCCCCTGTTTGTAAACTCATCTGCAAAAGCGTGGGAGAAAAAAGTGTAAATAATAAGTGGCGCCTTGAGTCAGTTTTTCCTGTTATGTCGTTTGAGTGTCCAAGGTGTCCAAGGTGATTTATGTCCTTGTCACACACAGCACTGTGTATCGAAAAATGGCAAAAATGTACTAAAATACAAGTCACAAGTTTTACAATGCATTGTCGTGAAAAGAACTCCTGAACTGACAAACTTGAATAAAAAGTAACCAACAAATAATACAGCTGCAAGTCCCAAGACAGTATGTCAATATAAGCCAATGTAAAGTTTTATAATTCAAATAAATAGCATTATATTGCTGCCCATTTGAGAATCTTCTTGCATGCTATAAAGCCGTCAGTGCACTAGACATAAACACAGGAAGACTTTTGTATAGCACATTTCAACAATTCAAAGTGCTCTATATAAAACATTACGGATTAGACTTTAAGGCACAGTAATATCATTAAAATCGTCAGTGTTCATTTAAACAATTGTAAGTCAGAGAGAGATGATTTTACTGTGTACAGTATGCATTGAATATTTCGTTGCCGTCGGGTGACAATTAGCCGATCTGCAAGCTCAAAACGTGTCACAATGCGACGAGTTTTAAGCTTGCATAAGCACTATGTTTTTAGTGATGTATGATGTAGTATGATGGCATTATGTTACAAAAAATAATAATACAGAGATACAATGTTTCTGCCCGACAGATGTAGAATTGTAGGACAACCATACAGTGGTTGCAATCATTTCTAGTTAACTCAGAATCATGTATTGATTTATATTTGAACCATTTCCATAGACACACAACCTGTGATGATATAATATATCATCACATGGTGACCAGATTTGACTGAGAGACTGCCATCGCGCAAATTACAGCTTTTCACCAGAGGAGAAAAACTTTTTTTTTGTTTTTTTTTCCAAAATGAGTTAATAGCACAAGCAGACTCTTCACATACTAGAGCATGTCTGAAATAAGTGTCAGAATAAGTCTCCTGAACTTGAACGCAGCATTTTGGTGTTGAACTAATTTGTTTCGAAATCCATGTCGTTACAACGCGCCTCCAGTATAGATAAAGACTGCTGGGTTGCGCCCCGAAAATAGCATTTTATCATGATCACTAGTGAGGACCAATTCTATGACGATTGAGATTGAAAAGTGGTGAAGTGGTCCTTTAATACAAAACAAATAAAAAAAAAAAAAAAAATCTATCTATTTTATGATTTGAATATTTGTGAAATGGGGCATTGGTTCTGCATAATGAGAGTATTTTTACTTGTATTTGTAAATTAGTAAGTCGTTTTTTTTAGACTTTTGTACTGACTACTTTTGCCACTGACTTTCCCCAGGTAAGCATGTAAAGAGTTTTTCTTTTGACCCTGACGTCCAATAAATCAAATCAAAGTAACTTTTTATTTCGACATTATCGCATTTTTGCTACTTTTACTTAAGTGAAACATCTGAGTACTTCACCCACCACTGCTGTTCCCCCATCCGCCCCATCCGCACTATCATCCATCCATCCTCTCCTCTCCTCTGCCGAGGAGAGAGGCCGGTAAAACAACCAGACCACAAATGCAGCATTTACAATGGTGAAAGAAATGCAAATGCCTCACCTTTTCCATGCCATACCGGAAAGTGAAGAAAATTGATGAGCCGAACGGCTGATGAATAATTTTCTAACGTTGCAGGCTCTTGATTTTCCCCGAACAGAAGTGGCTCTGGGAGTCACTTGTCTTTGTCTTTGGGCTCACGAGCAAGTACAGTGTAGAGCACTGTGGAAGCTTGCATTCACACTGTGTGTGCGCGTGCGTATGCACAAGTGCACATCTTTTTTCCTGTTATGTCATACAGTGGTTGCAATCATGTCTAGTTAACTCAGAATCATGTATTGATTTATATTTGAACCATTTCCATAGACACACAACCTGTGATGATATAATATATCATCACATGGTGACCAGATTTGACAGATTTGCCATCGCGCAAATTACAGCTTTTCACCAGAGGAGAAAAACTTTTTTATTTTTTTTTTCAAAATGAGTTAATAGCACAGGCAGACTCTTCACATACTAGAGCATGTCTGAAATAAGTGTCAGAGCTGAAATCGTCAAGCCTGTTTTCTCAACTCACTGTTTTCTGCAAGACATTACTCTATAAGCCATATCTCCAAAACTGGTGGGTCAAACTGAACAACCAATATGTCAATTTGAATCTGTGATTCCCTGCTTTCATATGACATGAAAAAACGAAAATTCAAAAAAATCTAATGGCAGTCCCTCAGTCAAATTTAGTCATTATAGATATAAGAAGGGACAAAAAACGCCTTACAGTTCCCTGTTTAAATGTGGACTTCCAGGGCTCTCACATGGATGAAAGCTTTCATGTTCTGGATGAAAACCATCAAAAAGGCTTCTGAGCTGCACTTCAAACTGTAATTCTGCAAACTGTTAATAAATACTTCAATCAATCAATCTCCCCTGAATGTCTGATGATTCACTCGCAATCCAACTGAATTGTCGAATGATTGTAATTGAGCTATTTCCGAAAAAATCTACCTAATTCAGATACAGAGTGGTTTAGGGCGTGAACGGCATGGGCTTTAATGCCTGATAGTGAGTACCCATTTTGATACCTGCCGAGCCAGACCATTTTCTCTCTCTCTCTCTCTCTCTCTCTCTCTCTCTCTCTCTCTCTCTCTCGCCAGAAAACAATTGATGCTCATTAAAATAGATATGCTCTGAAAATGCACACAGCACACCCATCTGATCACTTACCAACTGGTCAGATAGGTGGCCGTGTAGGTGGCCCATGAATGCCTTTTGAAGTCTTTTCAAGTCGCCCCAAAAATACCCCAAAGAAAGGCAAAAAAAAACATCAAATAAAAAAATCTATAATGATTAAAGAACCACTGAAGAACCACAGAATAACATACAGTCTCGTCACCGTAAAGCAGTGAGTCATCTGAAATGTCACTGCCCCACATATCTTTATAGGCTTTTCAATTCTTATAGGAGCTCTGCTTTTAACAGGCAGTTTTCTCTGCAAGAGAATAATCTGCTCCACAACAGACCCTAAATCATCCATAATACGCCGGAGCCTTCTCCAGCTGACGGTGGTCCCATCCTAGGGCACGGCACGGCACGGTGACAGCGATTTAATGGAATTAAAAAGGACAGGGGCACGTTTGACATTTTGTGAGAGACACTTTGACGTAATTACCACAGGCAGTCGCCGTCAAATTGCGCCAATCGATTGGCTCTCGGTTTTGTCCCTTGATGTCCTCATAGATTTACTGACTGTCTAGTTTCGAGCTTTGTTTTAATTAATTTGTGTATGCAAAAAGGAGGTTACTGGAGGCTCCTACTACATACATCTATCGTTGGTGTCACGCAGAAACCTCTTATGACCATATTTCTTGTTTTTGTTGCGTGGGTATTAACCCATTTTGACCTGAGATCAGATTCTAAAAATGTCTTCTACATCCTGACAGTTTTCTGAAAAAGCTATGTTTCTATGTCAGTCGTTCTTCGATTTTTCAAAAATAGCAGACCTACAAGCTCGTAGCGCGCCACTCGGTGGCGCGCTATGAGCTTGTAGATCTGCTATTTTTCAATAGCTATTAAGCATAACATAATGCTAACACCAAAAGGGGTTCCCGCCCAAAATGGGTTAAATATAACTGATCCAAAGATTGACGTGTTGCAAGTATGTTTTTTAAATGATCATAAAAAAGGAACCGTTTTGGACATACATGGACGTACATGGTTTCCAACCGACAGTGACGACATGCTCCTGGTGAGGGACCCAGGTTCCAATCCAACACCTGTCTTGTCTCTCCTCTCTCTGCCCTTGGTTTAATGTCTCTCTACACTGACCTCTCTGATTCTGAAATAATCAAATAAAGCATACCATTTCCAGAAATAAATAAACAAACTTATTTTTTTTAATACAATCATGTAGTCAAAATGTCACGGAAATGAGTTGAATTGCTACACATTTTGGTTATGGTTTAGTGTGGATAATTACTGCTAAATGCTTAATTTGGACCTTTCACTGCAGCCCTTTTGAGATTCTTTGAGATTAATGAGATGGTAGTTGGACAGGAGAGCAGTGAGAGCACCCTTCCACCTGGCCCAGACCCACCAGGCAGGATCATTCAACCAGGCCCAGACCATAAGCCCGCCAATATCCCAAACGTAGAAGCATGACAGCCAATGTCAGAAGTTGAAATTAATTTTTCATGTCCAGATATAGCTCGTTCCCTGGTTACTCTCCTCTCTCTGAGATTGTGCCATGATTGCAGTCTGGAATCATGAAGCCATCTTTCCTCTGCACAACAGTCTTTCTGTTTTCTCTTATACCATGGCAAATGTTTGGACAATTTTTGCAATGACAATTTAGATGAAGATTGCAGTATAGACAACCAGCATCAGGGAAGTTGATCGAGTGCCAAGAAAAACTGTGATGTGCTACATTGTAAATGTATAGACAGCATACCCTGCATGCATCTGTCTAAGTCAGTGGTTCTCAACCTTTTTTCACCAAGTACTACTTCAGAAAATATTTGGCTCTCTGGGTACCACCATTATGACTTAAGTTAAAATACAGTAGCGTACACCTAACCTATCCCATCCTATTCACACAGGAGGCAAATTCATTCTAATGAATATATACAAATATAAGAATATGTTTTTCCACAGTTGTGTCAGCCAAGAAACAAAATGATAACAATAAAACTGGCACTTTCCATTAGAAACAACGGCCACAACACCAGCCTGTGTGTTATGAGCTGACTTAGGCCAACACATATTTTTCCTCAAAAAACGACTTAGGCCATTATTTTAAGAGGATGGCGCAAACAGCATGCATCTATCTAAATAACGCATAGCATCTGTGTTGAAGTAAACAACATACATATTTGAATACTGTACAAAGGAAGGCGTACTAGACGAGGATAAAGTGGAACATGAACATCTTTTGAAAACTATTGAGAATGGGGTTGGAGTGGGTGTACAATATTGAATGACGTTAAGCTTGACAACTGACAATGCAAAAACAACACATTCAAAATGCAGTAAGTCTTGCTTTATTCTATATTCCCTGAGTGGTGGTGCAGACAACCATGGAAAGGTAAAACTAAGGCTCTCCGTCTTCAGGTAAACACGTTATTTGATGAGTTTATCCTCTACTGAGCAGAGACAACCAAAACAGACCAAACGTGTATTGACCCTTAAAGACTTCCCCCTGATGAAGACTTGAGAGTCGATACGAGTTCGTTCACCTGAAGACAGACTGCTTTTGTTTTCTTCTCCACGGTTGTCTGCACTGCTTGGGGATCAAGAGTGACATTTTCTGGATTTCGCTTTGTATTCAAACCTGTTCTACTAAAGAGCACCTGTCTTATGACAGAACCACGCAGCGCTTCCTTTCCTCCGTTGTTAACGAGGAATAATGATTACGATAGATCAGGCGTGCTCTGCCTTTTTCAATAGAGTGTGGTGCTGGTATGCGCATGCATAAAGTGAGTGGCAAAATCGAAAAGTGGCAAAGTGGGTTTAATGTTGTTTAACGCTGTTAAATGCAATCAGATTTTTTCTGTTTGGATGCATGGGCTGTCAAGGCCAGAAAGTAGTATTTTACCACTCAGTAGGCGTTCCCGCATAACTTCCGGGTATGATGATGATGTCACGCACATATACAGTACCTACCTATTTTGCAGAGGTCGTCAATGTTTTTCATGCCATGGACCCCTTTGCTGAGAGAGATGAAGCAGCACATTTGCTATTTGTGGGTAAAGTTCTCCTCAGAATAGAGATGCTAGGGTTGAGGTGGTTAATGTGGACTGCAAAGAAGCCTGGTATACTTTACAAACAAGGCTCACTGCTTAAAGAATGTCTGCTGTTTGGGTGGTTGTCTGTGTCACATGTTTTATGGTTAAAAACAAGTTTCCTGACATAAGTGGAGCTGTGCCTCACCTAGATATAGCCGTGAGCAAATCGTAAATCGTAGACATTTTAGTATGACAGGTCCCCAGTGTCACAGAGGACGTCTTTTGTGTCACAGTCACTTATGTTACATGAAAGCATACACAGTATTTGAGAACAATAATGCATACATAAGTATTTGCAAGTAAGTGTAGGGTTGGGATCCTATAGGATTGTAACGATTCCGGTTCCTTAACGATTCCTTCTTAACTGTCCAATTATATTTCTCTCTCTCTCACACACACACACACGCACGCACACAAAGAGAGAGAAACGTACATGCAGTATTATCTACATAATATTGTAGTGGTTCTCAAAGAGAGATCCATGGATCCTCTGGGTTAGTTATGGACCTTTTACAGGTCTGTTGATTGATTGATTTCTTTATTAACAGTTAATAAAGCACAAGAAAGTACAGTTCAATACAAGGTCTACTAAGAGGATTTAAAACCCAAGAAAGCCTATGGCTTGTTTCCATTGTGGTCCTTCATATTCAATCCATAGTTATTGTTACTCTGAGAGTGTACAAATGGAACCAAATGGACCTGTAAGTACTTGTATAGCAAACATGAAGTCTGCATACCAGCTCTGACAGTGTGATACACGGCTCCAAATGTGATGATCCAATGTTTGGATCCGGTTCCAGATCCCAACTCTAGGCGAGTGTGTGTTCGTTCAAGTGCATCATGTGCATTGTTATCCAAATCTTAGAAGATTAACTTCCCTTAGCCCTTGATATCCCTCCCGGAGATGCCAGTGTGACACTGTCTTCCCTAGTATGACACGGCGCAGCCTGTCGTTTACGTGACGTGCTGAGAATTTTTACTCTCATCTCATTGTCATCAGTAAATAACAACATGATTATCCCCCATGTGTCTTGCTGGCAGATACCCACACTGACTCTGCACATTGTCTGAAACGTGCTTTAAAAACGCCATATTTTTGCCTCCCACGCCGGCTGACTGTTTGACATAAATATGGTAACTGTCTGCTGCCGCTGCTGCTGTTGGGGAAGCATTATGGAGGCCCATTCAAGCTTTTCAGTGGATAGATATTGTCAGTCACAGCTGTGCACTCGTACGGAGTATACACATGGGGCGGCAGTGGCTCAGGAGGCAGAACAGCTGCTTGGGAATCAGAAATGTACCGGGTTTGATCCCCAGCTTCCCCTGGGTTAGTGTCGAAGTGTCCTTGAGCAAGACACTTAAACCTACTGTATAACTGATCTCAATGAGTAGGTTGTGCTATATAAATGCACACATAAATGTAACATTCACCAGTAAACTACAGAGTGTTTATTTAAAGGAAATTTATACCATTGACAATTATGTCAATGGCAGGTTTCTGAACTGTCCACAGCCCACCTATACCATCTTATAATGAGCATTAGTGTGTACAAATATAACTGTTTCATAACACATATCATAGAGAGAGAGAGAGAGAGAGAGAGAGAGAGAGAGAGAGAGAGAAAATAGATGATGTATAGCAGACTTGAAGTGTAATTTAAAGGAAGGATGGGAGAGTATATTGGATGGGCCTGAGGGATTTTGTACATAAGTGTTTTCAGCTCTGCCATAATGTATTTTCACTCAACGCATGTAAATAATGCAGTTGTGTGTTTTAATGTGAACAATATGAATGGCATTCAGACTATTGCTGCGAAATAATTTATCTCACTTTTTTCATTTGTTCCTTTCTCCATTCTCTGTTTTATTTTTTAAACGGCAAAACATTAGAAGCTTGTATAAAATAGATATTACACACACTCATTTACACCTGTAAATGTGTGAAGTTGTAAACAACACATAAACTTCAAAGTTGAAGAAAAGGCAAGCAACTTAATCTGTGCGAATGTGAGAGAGACGTGTCTCTCTCTGGAGTTCAGTGTGTTCAACTAATGCTGAGCAGCCACTCGAGTGCAGTGATCCCGATCGCTCTTCATTAGTGGTGCCGTGCACCCAGGGCACCCAAACCATGCTGTTTTTGGAACAGGTGCTGTTCTACACATTAACAGGTGAGACACAGGTCATGCTGTGGGCTGTGGCGCGAAAACTAATCTCAGGTGTTGCTGGCTGCCTTTCTGCCTCACTTCACTCCTCACTCTGCTGTCTGCCTTGAAGCCCCCGCACAGAGACTCTTCCCCAGTGGTTTAAGTTAGACCACAAACCCCATTTTATCTGTGTGCGACACGAACAAAACATTCTCTCGCTGTTGTATCTTCACTCTGTTTGGAAAATCACAAGCGTGACCAAAATGAAGAAATTCAAGCGACTACAAATATATTTTATTTTGCGGTGGGACCGCATGCTGTCAAGAGTCACAGACCCGCCCGCCCGGACCAGATGTTGAGAAACGATGCAAGCTTCAGAATATTCTAGAACCTTGCGGTTACCATCCAGCCACTCTACCCCTGAGCCACCGCCGCCTTAACTTGACTTAACTTGACTTATGGGGAAGGCTAACGGTGGTGAATGTATATATTATTGTGAATTTTATTTTCCACTCCACAACTTTATTAGATAGTTATTATTACTATGAACTTTATTACTGCCGCTAGGTGGTAGCATTAAGCACACAACATATGCCACGCGTCTGCTCTCACTCTATACGCTCCTTGTTTCATTTCTGGGTTATTCAGGGAGGTGGGGGCTGTTGTTGTGAGCACAGTCATCGTTAGCAGTAGCTCATACCCCTTAGCTATCATTACAAACAGTTACATGTGCTCAGCGATGTGATACAAACTCACAAATGATTTGCGATCGCCGGGATGCGCGACCATGGACAGCACTCAAAGCTTTAGAGATACAGCACTTTGAAAATCCTGTTATAATGGAGGTGGATTTAAAAATCCCATAGCTGGTGGGGACAGAGGCTCTCCATAGTAACCGGAGCAATGCTAAAAGGTAAATTGACGGTCGCCGCTTTCATATTTGGAGTATACGGTTGTCTACAAACTTGTAGCACCTTTAGTACCTTTAGCTTTAGCTACGATTATAAACGTAGATGGCAGAGCAAAAAAATCACCTGTAGGAGGCCCATGACGTCTGGGGACGTCTTAAGGTCTTTATTAATGATATAACATCTACTGTAAATCTCTGACATGTTTTGTGCATGTGCGTAGCCATTCACTTCCTTGTTTACGGCCCGACAAAACTGTCTATTATCTCTGAATCTACGTCGCTCTCCATGGTTTTGATCAGAGTGGCAATGTGCTGTCTTAATTTCTGACTTAATCAAGCATCTCGTTTGGAATATTAACGCTTCTAAAGAGAGATCAAGACAAGGTAGTGCGAGGTAGTAATGGAACATTATACCTCCCGTTTAAGGTTTCAGAGTAAAATCTGCCCATCTGCTGGGTACTCCTAGCGACTTTATTCTGAAAGATTCCTGGGCAGAAAAAGGGTTAAAACCTTTTTTACAGTCTATGGTTAAAACTAGCACGAGAATTATGACATGCCATCTCCCCCTGAAAAACAATGTCAGGAAGAGAGCTAATTGAATCGCAAAAGATATTAAGTCTCTAGTCTCGTGTTGCCAGACTGTTGCCTCTGGCAATTTTCAAATGCTTCCGTCATACAGTCTGGAGCAACAGAAGCTCTATGATGAGTAAGCGATAAAGCGGAAGTGGAGCCTCCTCTCCACTTCCGTTTCGTCTTTACAGTCGTGCAAATCTATCCTAATATAAATAGAAATCATATACTGTAAGCATAGATAGCTTGCTGCTTAGCAGAAATCAAATAAATAAAATGTATGTTTCCTTTATTTGTTCTTCCTTACTCGGAGGTTCCAGACTCTTTATAGCATTCGGAGATTGTGGAATAGTTGTCTGGCTACACGAGACTATAACATCTCTGGCAGCAGTGTAGGAAACATTGTGATGTGTTACAAATATAACTGATTATAAAATGATTATAATTGGCTCTAATCTATGCAGGCAGTTGCTGTTAAGGACTTAGAGTCCTACAGTATAACCTTTAGTGCCATCGTTAACACTTATGTCTGTTAACGCAAGATAACAAGAGAGGAAGAGAAACTGCAAAAGCAGACAACCTGTAGTAACAGAAATTAGAAGAGTAGTCTTATAAAAGTCTTATAAATAAAGGAATAGCCAGCACACAAGAAATGTCTTTTTCACATGATTTTCTTTTACCTCTGATGGACAACGGACGTGTTTCGCATACTTCCTGCGTTGAGCAATGGTCCTCTTTTCTGTTTCTTTATGTACATGCTGAAGCTTTTTAAAATATAATATAAGTTAGACTGCCTGACATTATAGCTAGGATAGGATGATTCAATACCATAAGGCAGTGCTTAGAGCAGCTGTGGAGCAGCTGTGGGACTGTGGGGCAGCATTCTTTTTTCTCCATACTGACTTTCAAAAAGTGAGCGAACGGCCCACACATTGGACATTTGAATTGAAACTTGAAACACACAGTGCTGAAATGTGTAAAACTGCATACACTTGGTAGACATGACGGATTGCTTTACAATAGGACATTTGCCAGGCCAGAAGGCTTAGGTCCTTGCATCACAGCACAATAGATTTCTGCTACAAAATGTTGACGTAAAAAATAAAAATCCAGCTAATTATTCACAGTTGTCTGATATGCACCAATCATCGGTCACTGGTCATCAGCGGGCCGGATTGAGATATACAGTAAGTGTTAACAATGACACTAAATGTTATACTGTAGGAAGTGTTCTTATAACATCAACTGCCTGCATAGATTAGAGACAATTATAATAATTTATACAGTGGTAAGTTGGTAACACAATCACAATGTTCCTTACACTGCTGACAGAGACTACACCTTTTGCAGTTCAATTAGCAAACCTCTCTTCCTGACAATCAGGGTGTGCATGGCAGCATGTCAAATTAAAGTGTCATAATTCTCAGTGGCGTGCACAGACATTTAGAGGGGCAGGTGCTCAAGTTAAAAAAGGGCACCTTGTGCAGCGCGTGGAACCGGCCGGTTGCCTTAATCCATTTTGGGCGGGAACCCCTTTTGGTGTTAGCATTATGTTATGCTTTAGCTATTGAAAAATAGCAGATCTACAAGCTCATAGCGCGCCACCGAGTGGCGCGCTACGAGCTTGTAGGTCTGCTATTTTTGAAAAATCAAAAAAAAAAGAGAAAAAAATGTTTTTTTTTTTTTTTTTTTTTTTTCTCAAAAGGACACATAGCACCCCCTAGTGTCTATCTGTGCACGCCACTGATTCTCATGCAGTTACAACAACAAGGACTGCATGGGAAAGTATCCGTGAGTGAAGCCAGTGCAAGACTCACAAACAACTTTCTGCTGCTCAAAAGGATCCGAGGCTTCACTGTGTGTGGATCGTCGTATGGAAACGACACAGCACAACACAGATAAGGTATAACAGCAGCTGAAATAACTATAGTGTTTATACCACACAGTGCAACACACCCAGTCATACAGATCAGAAGACTGCTGCAATAAGCTCTCATCCGTCATGTTTCCAGACTCTGATATTGCCAAGAAAATGGCATGTGGTTGTACCAAGGCAGCATCCATAGTTACAGATGTGCTTGCACCTGTCTGTGAGTTTGAGAGAGTTAAAAAGAAATGGAGGAGGATGCTTTGATAAAGTAAACATTTCTTTATTGGTTCCTTATTGGTTGTAATTAATGTATTCACAATCAAATCAAAGCCTCTTTGTTGGTTGGTTGGTGTATTGTCCAGTTGTATTGGTTGGTGTGTTGTCCAGTTGTATTGGTTGGTGTGTTGTCCAGTTGTATTGGTTGATGTGTTGTCCAGTTGTATTGGTTGGTGTGTTGTCCAGTTGTGTTGTCCAGTTGTATTGGTTGGTGTATTGTCCAGTTGTATTGGTTTGTGTATTGTCCAGTTGTATTGGTTTGTGTATTGTCCAGTTGTATTGGTTGGTGTGTTGTCCAGTTGTATTGGTTGGTGTGTTGTCCAGTTGTGTTGTCCAGTTGTATTGGTTGGTGTGTTGTCCAGTTGTATTGGTTGGTGTGTTGTCCAGTTGTATTGGTTGGTGTGTTGTCCAGTTGTGTTGTCCAGTTGTATTGGTTGGTGTGTTGTCCAGTTGTAAATGGTAAATGGTAAATGGTGCATTTATATAGCGCCTTTATCCAAGGCGCTTTACATAGATGTGCATTACATTCACCCATTCACACACACATTCATACACCGATGGCGGCGGAAGCCATGCAAGGTATACCAACCAGCACATCGGGAGCAATTTGGGGTTCAGTGTCTTGCCCAAGGACACTTCGACATGTAGACAGGAGGAGCCGGGATTCGAACCGCCGACCCATGGATCATTGGACGACCTGCTCTACCTCCTGAGCCACAGTTGTGTTGGTTGGTGTGTTGTCCAGTTGTGTTGGTTGGTGTGTTGTCCAGTTGTATTGGTTGGTGTGTTGTCCAGTTGTATTGGTTGGTGTGTTGTCCAGTTGTGTTGTTAATTTTCTTGCAGAAGCGAGATCCGTGGTACGTGACTCGGAATGGCACACAGGTTGTGGGCAGGTTTGTTGCTATGTTGTGTACAGTGCTCAAAGAAGGCACACACAAAGTTTGGTCTCAGGTAAAGTGGGCCGTCAGGTAAAATGAGCTAGCTAAGGTTTCAGTCTCCTGGCTGAAACATGTCTGGCCACAGCTGTACTTGACATAAAACAATGATTTGATTGGTCTATATTTTTTATGGTGGGAGGAGCAATGCCTCAAATCCAGACTACCATTGGAGAACACTCGGTCAGTGTCTGTGCAAGCAAATGTTACTTGTCAATGTTAGTGGCCCAATATACATGAACGTGTTAAACTAAAATGGGCCACCCATTTCATGGGTGAGAAGCCAGTGAGGGTATGGATAAAGTATACTGTACTTTATTACCTGTTTATTATTATCATGGTTTATGGTTTTATTATTGTTGCTTTTGTTGTTGTTGTCCTCTTCCTTTGTGCAGGGAACCGGGGAGGGTGGGGTATATGGGGTTGTTTGTCTATCAAATCCTATAAATAAAGTTATTTAAAAAAAACAAGAAGTATACTGTACTGTAGTATGTTTGGGTGGATGACACGCCATGATCCACAGCAGGAGAGACAAGCGCAAATGATGAGAGAAGAGTGAGCAGATTGAGTGGTTTAGTTTGTTATGCCAGCAGGCGGCTCGATAAGGAGCGCATGGCCTCAGTGAGGATACTAAGCAACTCTCCTTGGTACTCAGTGAATTGTGTCCCTACCACACAGTCCTTTAATCATTACCAACAAAAAAAGTCACCAGCCGACATCAACCCACTTAAATGCCAGTCAAAGGTGCTGTCGCGGAGCGGATTTTAAGGACTCACAACGTCCCTGCATGTGTGCGGGTGCATGCATGCATACAGGATGAAGTGGACCAGAAAGCGCTGCTTACTTAACATGTTTAACATGTCGTCGTCCCCCCACCCCCCGTCCCCCCCCTAGGACAGGAAGATAATGGCATCTGCTCATTAACATGTGGAGCTGTGATTCGTACTTGGGGCGAGGACTCCACATCAGTCTTTGTTAAAGGGCCATTCCACTCATTTTCTGAAAAAAATCATTAACATGGTGTTTTCAGACCTCCAGTTCTAGGAAAGTGGTAAGTGGTATTAAGTCTTAATCCCTATACAAGACATCTCTCCATCATCCACTCTTGTATTTTCACATAACGCAATAGCCATGTCACCTCCACTTTGGCCACCTGGATTCAAACCTGGTTCTACTGGTACAGGAAACCAAATGCTCTTTTGCTCTTTTGGCAGAGCAACTCTGCTACGTTCATCCTCACTTTGACCTGCCCTCCATCAGGAACCCAGACTCCATGGTGGAGGGAAAACATCATGAGCTTTCTCAAAGGAGAATTCCCCCTGGTCAAAGGGAGATTGTAGGCGCCTGGGCATGATGCATTCTCTGCTACATCTCTATATATGTTACGCCAGTCTACTGCGTAAACACTTAAGCCAGTCTCTGCCTTCTCTGTATTTTACGGGTCATCAGCTTTTTAGAATCTGTCAATACCTGCCACATAGCTCTGCCAATTTCAGGAGCTGCAGCATCGTCCTCTCACGTCTCCACGGCTCTTCCTCAACTGTGAAATTACAGGCTTAGCTGAACAGATTGCCACTTTGTTCAGCAGCTCCGCTCCGATACATTTTAACTTGCTTCCCTTTCCGTCGGCTGCCTGCTGTCCTCTGTTGTCTTTAGATCATCACGTGGTTGCCGTGGTTTACCGCTGCTGTCGTGTCTGTGCTTTTTTCTGGTGGCAAGTGGCGTGACGAGGCTCTCTTCAGAGCCTCTCCAAAGTGATAAAGGCATCACACGCAGTCATGACAAATTTATGAACAGACATGTCGAGTAAAAAGGCCTGTGTCCTATCGGTTGAGAATGACCCCCTCCTCCCCCATCCTGCACTCTCCACCACTGAAGTGCCTCTATGTCAAGCTGTGTTAAACAGCTCAGGCGAGGTGAAGCGGGCACACTTCAGATAACCCGCCACTAACATAGAGAGTCTTCTGAAAACCACTCTGTCATCAGAAGTCGCTTTATCTGAATATTGGATGGGTGGAGTGGGTTATACTGTCAATGGGTATGGTGCTATATTGAGGAGGAGTAGATGTGAGTAGCCGGGCAGTGAAAGACGAAGATGAAGAACCTAAGTGACAGTGTGGACTGGCTTGCTGCAGGCCTCTCTAGAGCCACTCTAGAAAGCTGCATGTGGCTTACACCCAACATAGTCTACACTGCTCGGTCAGAATGTAGTAATTTAGAACAAAAAAAAAAAAAAACAAGCATCTCCTGAGTGGACAGTTGCCCGACTAGCGATGAAACTAGCCTTGTAGCAAAATTGTCACATGAATTATGAAGAAATTTTGTCATGAATATGTGCTTTCCATATTTTCTTTTCTAAGAAAAAGGAATAAGAAAATGTCACGTCATATTCTACGAAATTCCCACCATGCTTGACCCGCACGCCCATCGACAATGTCTAGAATTACAGCGACCATGCATAATGTGGCCTTCCTGTCTTCCATGTCATATGTTGGTCTATAGGCCTAAGGCCCCAGTTGTCTCTATTATACCACAGCGTATCATATCATAGCACATTGTGATTCTGTGACACATGTCAGGCATATAGATTAGCAGAGGGCACAGGACTGGAAAGAATTCAACTGAGCTGCACTGCATTCTGAAGGCTGAGTTATACGTTCTAGCCAATCTATAAGCTCACAATGCCTGGCGGATGAGACACGTTGTGAGCTTATAGATCTGTGGTTTTGCGGCCTGCGGCGCTGTCGTACGATGGAGCATGAACAAGACATTACAGGCATAACATTGGGGATATAATGTTCTGTCAACTTGCATTAGCGCCGCTGAAATGGTTGATACCTGGGTCTGAGGGCCCGGGACCTGCATGCCAGCCTTGTAATGAGTATCCCTGGAGCCTGCACTCTGAACCATGTGAAGTGTGGACCAACGGGGTGGGCCAGGGCTAAATGCAGGCCCTGCGTGGCACAGAGTTCCAGTCCATACCGTAATCCCAACTCTATCCGGTTTTGCATGTGAAGTGCACGGCACTCAGATTTCTCTTATCAGGCAATGGCATAGTCTAGAGGGCAGCCAGCTCAAGTCCCATACATTAATCCTCCCCGTGTGGCTCGAGGTTCAATCCCCAGCTGCAGGATTTATGTGCTATGATCCGGCTTCTTTCATTTCTTCTGTGATCATTCTCTATTATTCGCCAACAAACATTAACCTGTGACAGAAGAGCCACTGGCGGCTCACGGCCCTCATCTCTGTATTAAATTATATAAATTATCACTGGAAATCATTTGCAGTCCGTGCACCGCTCGGCCGTGGGAGGCCATTGTCTATTGACGGGTCCAAGCCGGCGGTGAGGTGGCTGTAATTAAGACCCTGGACAACTTGTCATGCATCACGCATGTGAGAGACTGACGGGCCCCATCGATCACTACATCTTCCAGCTTATTACAAGTAAAGAGTGAGATTTCCAACTTAATTCTAATTGATGAAGACTGCAGCAATGATTAATCAAAGCTATCTTCGTGGCTTCCAGTTTCCTTTCAAGTTGATGCGCTGTGAGCGTAGAGAGGCACTGCTGTGTTTCTATGAAGTCCTTAACCACGTACTTCAAGGAGAGGATAAAACATCACACACTGTTTTTAAGCTCCAAAAAAACGTTTATTATTGACGTTTCAACCCTTTTAGATCTTCATCGGGAAAGTATTTGCCTAAATACAGGCATAAGATGTGCAGTTGTGCACACAATCTTCTGCGAACTTAACCACTTCAACTCTATACCCTTAGTTGTCCGGAGTCCCCCAGGGCTCTGTACTAGGCCCCCACCTACAGTTGGGTGCCACCGATATTGTCCCTTATCATTTGACCCATTTAGGCCTGACCTCAAAATTTTAAAAAATCCTTCTAAATCCTCCAGTTTTCTGAAATAAATATTTTCACGATTTTTCAAAAATAGCAGACCTACAAGCTCGTAGCGCGCCACTCGGTGGCGCGCTATGAGCTTGTAGATATGCTATTTTTCAATAGCTAAATTATAACAATGTTTAAAACACCAAAAGGGATTCCCGCCCAAAATGGGTTAACTGTCCTTTTGCGCAGATCACGCAAACCTCAGCAAAAAGAAAAGGACAATATCGAACTGTATATCTTTGGCCAAAATAGCCAATGCACTAGCTCAACGTGCAGCAACACAACATACTGTGAGCTTGTACATTTTGCCAAATGCTCAGCTAGGGATGCTGCTATAGAGGGTATGCGCATGAATAAAGTGAATGGCAGATCGAGTGGCAAATCGAGTGGCAAAGTGAGTGACAAAGTGAATTTAATGTTGTTTAAAGTCATGTAATGCAATCAAATGGGACTTGGATGTATGGGCTGTCAAGGCCAGAAAGTAGTTTTTTGCCACTCTATAGGCATTCCTGCATAACTTCCAGGTATGAGGATGATGTCATGCACATGCCCTCTATAGGGTTCTTATGACATATAGGTGTCTTCCTTATAATTACTGCGAAAAACAAAATGCTCAAAGTATGTTGCTCTGTTTAGCATTCCATTTGTTGTTGTATAGTCCACGCTCATTACAGCCCAAAAGGTTGTGCGTGCCCTCCCCATGTGGGCGGCAGGCTGGCCTATTGTCTCCCACCACAGCTGCTGCTCACGTCTAAACTCATAAATCATTCCCTAACTTGCCAATGCACTACTTCATCTCTCCTGCAGCTAACCAGCCCCAGGAGCCGGAAAGATATCAGTGAAACGGATAGATTGATTTATCTGTACATTGTATATCCTTCATTTGTATTAAATGTGCCTGTGTGAAGAGGCACTTGTTGTGTGGACGTTACACGGCACAATGGCTTCTGCATGGAATAAAACAATTCACGTTTTACTGTGAATTATGACTTTATTTATTATAATTCGATGCACGGCTGACTAACCTATTTCGTGCAAATATGAAGGCCATCAAATTAGCGTTAACACTGAGTATTTTCCGACTCTGCATTACTAAGCAAAATATCAACGTGCGCATACGTGCACGCGCACACACACACACACACACACACACACACACACACACACACACACACACACACACACACACTCTATTTTTGGGAGAGGTTAGTGAATTACAGAATTCAATGAGTGGGTGAAAAACAAACAAAAATAAATAAATAAGCATGTGTGTTTTTCTGTTCCTAAGGATAATTAGTATAATTATCCTAGCACGTACATAACTCCTGGGATCTGGTTGTGAGCGTTATAATTTCACCAGGCGTTGCTGAAAGCAAAACAACAGCGGGGAACCTGATGAAACCATTTCATTATCGCGGATGCTGCCGACATCCAGACATCCAAGCCCATTCCATTATTGTAGATGGTGATGGCTGCCCATTTCTCTCTTGCGTCGCCCGGCCCACTTTGTGTGTGTGTGTGCGTGCGTGCGTGCGTGCGTGCGTGCGCGCGTGTGTGTGTGTGTTTCTCTTGCTTCTCTTTATCTCCATATCTCTGATTCTCAGTATGGCGTGTGTCTCGGCTTCCTTACAGATGACTATGGATGCACGGAAATAAACCCCACCCCCTGCACGTCTCGCTTTTCTGTTTCCTCTGCCCTGTCAGCACGGTTTAGCGCAGATCCAATCTGGGCATGTTCTATCCACACACACTCCTATAGGTGGCCTGACAAACCTAGTCAACTCACAATGAAATATGGCTCTGTAGAAAATAAGATGTGCACCAATAAGCAGAAATATGAGAATATGAGAGGGGGAGAGGGGGAGAGAGAGGGGGAGAGAGAGAGAGAGGGGATGAAAGTCAAGTGTCATGTCAGAATGTGTAGTGGAGTAGTATTGGATGCAAAGCGGGGCGGGGCGGATCAGATACAGATGAACTCTCACCTTCGATATCCAGGCTGTCATTGATGCTGACACTCTTGCGGATTCAGCTTGTCACCATGATGCTAGCAGCCAGACATTCAATGTCAAACGTACACACACACACACACACACACACACACACACACACACACACACACACACGCACACACACACACACCCTTGCATGTACAGTACCTTGTATTCTACTGCAATACATAATTTGACAGCTTTTGTTGCAAGCTTGATGCTAGGGCGGAGGTGGCTCAGGGGTAGAGTGGCTGGATGGTAACCGCAAGGTTGCCAGTTCGAACCCAGGCTCCCCCAGAGTTAGTGTCGAAGTGTCTTTGAGCAAGACTCTGAACCCCTAATTGCTCCTGATGTGCTGGTTGGTGCCTTGCATGGTTTCCGCCGCCATCAGTGTATGAATGTGTGTGTGAATGGGTGAATGAAATGCACAATCTATGTAAAGCGCCTTGGATAAAGGCGCTATATAAATGCACCATTTACCATTTTGATGCTTGATTTTAGTTGCACAGTCAATCAGTCATTCTACGTTTTCAAAATTTCGATATCTTTCAAAAATAGCAGATCTACAAGCTCACAACGTGTTGCGAGCTTGTAGATCGGCTGCTTTTTAAATGGAGCTTAAGATGCACATTTTTAAATAAATCTTCAAAGTAACTACCGTAGTAACTAAAGCTGTCAAATAAATAATAATTCTAATGGAGTATAAGTATAAGTACAGTATTTCCTTTAACCCATTCTGGGCGGGAACCCCTTTTGGTGTTATGACCCTTCTTCTGGACGGGAACCCCTCTTGGGGTTCTGTACAGTATTCTAAAATTAAAAATATTTGATGCTGCTATATAAATATTTGAAGTTTTTTAGAAAACTTAGGTCAGGATTTAGAAGGCATTTAGAATCGGCGTCCGGACAAAATGGGTTAAGTACAGTATTTGAGTAAATGTACTTTGTTACTTTCCACAGCCAGGACATTCATACTGTATGTACTGAATATCTTGCAGTGAAGTTGAAGACGGACATGTGACCTGACCAGGGGTTAGATCATTGGTTCAGTGAAGTTGAAGACGGACATGTGACCTGACCAGGGGTTAGATCATTGGTTCTATTCTTAGAACCATGCATGAATACATACAGACGTTGATGCTTGTACAGTATGTGGTTGCATCACATGTTCATTAGACCCATACAGTAGATCGCGTTCATTAGACCCATACAGTAGATCGCGTTCATTAGACCCATACAGCTGACCCAGACAGTAGATCGCTTTGGCCAATATATCGGCCATTATTTGACTTTGTTTGACCACATCGTTTTATCGTCATTCCATACACTAGCAGTAGGCCTACTCTATAAAGCGACTGGTGTCTGTCTCATTTCTCTCCAAAAGCCCTTGAATATGATAGATTCAGGGGTGCCCAAAAGGTAGATCGTGATCTACCAGTAGATCACAAAGGCTGTGGAGGTAGATTACATGACATGACCCTAAAAATAAATATATATATATTTTTTGGCTGTCACTTGAATTATCTGCCACTTGAATTAAGGTGCCACTTGATTGATTGACATGCATCAAAAAGGTAACCTGACTCCGCCAGATGGGGCAGCAGAGAGTACAAAAAGGGCCCGTCAGCTCAAACCCACAATGTAATACTACAGATGTCAGTTCAGTAGCATTATAAAGATATAAAAAACCCTAGTTCCATTTCCCCTCGTTTATTCATTTTTAAACCATTTTCAGAAATGGGATAATAATTTTTTGGTGGATCTTGTCGAGCTTGTCATTTTTAAAGTAGCTCGCAACTCAAAAAAGTGTGGGCACCCCTGTGATAGAATATGATTAAGGATTACTGTCATTATGATAATCTCACACTTCATATCGCACACACCATACCTTGAGTCTAGGACTCAAAAATCACACCCATGTGAAGTGAGGGGCGCTCTTATCATCTTACAAGATAAAATATACAACATAATGTTTGTTTAAGCAACGGGTGCTATATGTTTGTTTTAGTCCTCAAAACAAACATTACATTTATCTTTATTGTCTGGCGTTTTCTTAAACAAGCATTGTTGAAAGACAAACATTAAGGCTGTATATAGGAGGGTCTAGCGCCCCTCAAAAATCAGGATCAGCATCGGACCCAAGTTAACACTCTGTCACCAGTCAGACTGTAGGAAATCCTTCAGTCTGATACTGGCTTCCTATCTATCATTCACTATGCAGTGGACATCACAGCTGTCTCTGTTTCCTCAGGAAAGCCGTGACTAAACTACAAAAGAAACACATTCATGAGGTGACAAATAATAATGATAATGCATCACAATTATGCACGTACTGTACCAATGACTAACTTATTGCTTTGGGAATAGTTTTGACAGTTTAAGGTTTGTTTAAAGTGTTGGACCGGTTACACAAGAATAGATAAAATTTACCCCATGGCGTTTTACTACAAGTTGTACTGAAATTATCTCGTCACATTTTCTTCCTCCTGCAGTCACCTTGACTTAATGGGCCGCACACTGAAATGTGAGCTGGTATTTGAATATTAATGTGGCTAGTACAGAGCAAAAGCCAAATAGACAACAGCGGAACTGTCGAACTGGAAAGTCTGTTGTCCCCTGTATGCTGGACCCAAGGCATTATTTACATGAAGGGCAGAGAGACCTTTTCCTGCAATCCTGATGGTTCTGCTTCATCTAGATGAGGAGTTCTCAACGTTTTTGGCTGGGGACCCCCGGAAACACTTTGGCCATGTCTGGCGACCCCCGCCCCACCCCCCTCTGCACCCCAATAACCTTAGTAATAGAGAAAATACATCATAAATAAATACTGAAACCAGATATAATCATTAAGGAAAGTATATGCATGTAATATGTAAACTCTTAATTTCGATTTTTCCAGCCATTCAGTTGCAAAAAAACACTTTCATTTCATTTTTTTTACTTTTTTTTAACAGTTTTTCATAACGACATACAAAATATCACATTAAAACCTACAAACACACATTTGCTTGCGGAGATGTGACTGTACAGCTAGGGGGAATTATGCCAAAAATGGCGGTGTGGAAAGAAGGGGTTATTACTGTTCCACACGTATGAGAGAATACATCAAATATTTGCTTCCAGTAGGTATAGTGAGGGAAGGGCACGTCCAAAACCCCAGCCTAATGAGGCTGGGGTCTGGCCACATCTTGGGCAGCCAGGGTCTGGGATGTTAAAGAGCCTGGCCAGCTTATCCCCTGAATAGTGAAGTCGAAGTATCTTAAATTGAATTAAACCATGGCGTATTCACATTGAAGAGGTGTGAATACGTATAGTAGACTGTCCTGCCACATCTCCTCAGGGAGCTCTACACCCAGATCTCTCTCCCAGGCAGCTTTTGTCTTATCCCAGGTTATTGGTTTTAGATCCCGTATCAAATCATAAATCACAGACACATTGGGGCCAAATTCCAATCTAATGTTCCGACCCCGAGGGGTCAGAGATCAGTGGAGCTAGATCAGTGGATCTCTCGTCAAGGATCCCAAAATGCATGTATTTGTCCGCAAAAATAGGTTGTATACCAGGGACCCCCATAAGAGTCTAAATCTATAAAAGATATATATTTTAAAACAGCCAAAATATAAAAAAGGGGCTTACGTGTTTAAACTTTTCCTCATTTTGTTGTGGTGTCCTGGGACCCCACTTTACCTCATAAATATGACAGACTACTGCCTCCAACCCACATGAATGCTGAATGTGTGGGTCGTGCTGTGGGTCTCGAAAGGTACTGCTGAGACCGTTTTGGGGGCCGGAACTTAAATACATTATGAATTAATAATTTAAGTACAATTCCATAGTGAAAATAAACTCAATAAGCTCACAACGCGTTGTAATGCAAATCTGGTATTTTAATTTTCCCTATTTCTTAAGTTTTTTATTTTATTTATTCATTTGTTTTTTTCAATAACATTTTCTGAAATTCTTTTGAAAAAATGTTAAACCTTTATGATCTTTTTCAAAAGATTTTTGAATATCTTTTGGAATAATAATGAAAACCAAAGTAGAAAAGGAAATGACAAAAAGGGGATATTTACTTTGCGATCCTAAAACATGGACCAACGACCCCAAAATGGGTATCGTCGGCCCAGTGTTTGGGGAAACGGTGGCCCTGGACGAGACGTTACAGAGACATAAAGCCCTCACAAGTTTCACTTCACTTACTGATGATGAGCGCTCTAGCAGGAGAGGCTATTTTAACTGCTAGTCAATAACTCCCGTGCTTGATAGATGGTGGGGTGTAATGTTGAATGATGGAGGCTGAGGGCCCCGGGCAGAGCTGTCTCTTCTGCTTTGTCGTATCAAACCCTTGTTCTTTGGCCTCTCTTCCCACCTGTGACGTGGCAGCAATGCCACCAGACTGTGGAGACGGACCGGACTCGGAGCACCTTTGCACTCTGAGCGTGAAACAAAAAAACTACTCGCAAATCGGACCGGGCAATAGCTGAGGCAGATTTACAGCGTCGCACCGCACAGGAAAATAAATGGATACAGAGTACAGAGGGAAATAACACTTCCATTGCTTCCAACCTGACATCGCTATTTTGGGCACATTATGTCATTATAATGAAAGGTGAAACCTTTCAAAAATAGTGGGAAATGTCTACATCTCACACAATGCTGTTTTTGAGTAGGCTTGCATATTGTATAGGCCTAAATCTTGATAAATAAGTCTATAAAACCAGTAAGACGCCCTGAGGACAATAAACGACCTCGCCCTGAGTGACAGCAGACTGCTGGGTGAGCGCTGGCGCTTTGGCATGGGGAGTCAGATCAACATATGGAGTGAATTCTGTACTGGCCATATGGAGCGTGTCTTGAGTGTACAGGGTTTGATGAGGTCAGATCAACATATGGAATGTCAGAACAGGTCTGCTCTATATATCTAAGGGTGGCAGTGGGGGCAGTGTCTTGAGTGTACAGTGTTTGATGAGGGCCCAGGTAGGGCCGGGCCTTAATTTTCTGACCAGTTGAGAACTCTAGTTTTCGCCGACAACCGGGTGCGGCTGCACTAATAACTTTGGGGCGGGCCCGTCTAGAGTTTGTATTGACAGGTATCAGTCAAACTGGAGACATCGAAGTGGAAGGACAGGGAAGGATCAACATATGGAATGTCAGAACAGGTCAGCTTCATATATGGAGATCTAAGGGTTTGAGGTCAGATGTAGAGTTGCTGGCTAGCTCCATGTATGGCTATCCAGGTTTTGATGTGGTCAGTGTCGTGATCTTCATTTATGGAGTCGGCCGAATATGGAGTGTCACAAAGCATGACGGACTGACGGCCATATATGGTGGCGTGACAGACGAACCGACGGACAGGTTTTTCAGGTTTTCATAATCTGCGACCTATGGTCGCAATAACACTATTATGCTTTCTCTTGCTGGCAATGAATGTCCGTACGTATGTACAGTACCGAAACCCGAATAGAATCTGTGTGAACTGAAGCGGATCACTTCTCCCAAACTCCACTGACTGAACAGCCATTCCCATCCGTAAAATGTCCCATTGACGTCCCGGGGCCTTTATATTACTTCACTGCACACACAGGTATGCAGAACCTAACCCGCATGTCTGTGGGGAGTGAAGTCTTATGTTTTGTCCCTGGCAGAGTTACCGTATTTAATATTAATGTGTGAATCTGGAGAAGTTACAGTGATGCTGTTTTCGCACTCAGCTGAAGGTCACTGTCTGGATAAAGGAACAGGGGGGGGGGGGGCTACGACCACATAAAAACACTGGAGCGTGCACGAGGAGAAGAACGAAGGTCATTTTTTTTCCACTTCCCAATAAAAATCGTTTTGTGTTTTGTACTTTGTCGTATGACAGTATTACGTGTACAAACATAGCGGGAATAGCAGATCTACTGTATAAGATCCCAATGTGTGACATGCTGGGGCCTTGCCCCTTATTCCTGAATCCTGAATTCCTGAATTTTAAACTATTTTTAAACGCATTTTAAAATAGTTCAAATAGCCAGTCGACAAGCTCACAATGTGTCAATGTAGATTGACTAGTTTTTTTAATTGTAAAATATGTTTAGCCATAAGGCGAAATATAGCGCGCAAGACGGTGTACAGCTTGTAGATCTGCTATTTTTTTATTTTGACAATTTCTTTACAATTGCCAGTGCTCAGGTCTGTATGTAAGGTTTATGCAGTACATATTGAACCAATTAAAGATGGAGTGCTATGATTTGTTTCAACCCTAAAACAGACCTGATCATCAGGTCTTATTGTTATATAAGGAGGAAGATTTTTGTGTACAGTATTTGTTAAAATGTCGTTTTTATGTGTGCACGCCCACCAGTTCAGTAAGTATGCCTGGTTTGCCTGGTGGGTGGTGATTCACCTGAACTGAAGCCACACCCACAGCTGTTGTTGTATGATAAAGGGGGAGGGGCTGATAGTGTGATGTCCCTATATTACTGTTTTTTTCATTGGCACGTTTGACTGTCAAGGTTTCAGCCTCGAGGAAGAAACCCTAAATACAAAGGGAATACATCATTGCACTTAACAACCACACCAAGGGGTCTAATGAAGTAATGTCACCTCTTAAACACACGAAAGGAAAACGTACAAAGCACTCCATCTTTAAAAATATTAACAAGAGCTTGTGACTAAATAATAGATTGGATCTACTATTGGAAATTTGGAACACAGGTTTCTTTTTGTCCGTTTCCAGCAGAGTAACAGTTTCCGACATACAAGGTTTCCGCCCGCCCCGACAGAATGCAAGCTGGCGTCTGTTTCTCGCCGCTCGTATCTGATGTCTTCCACGGAGATGTTAATGTGTGTGTGTGTGTGTGTGTGAAACCGTAGAGAGGTGCTCGGGGAGTGATGGGCTCTTTACACGAGGCCTGCGTCACTGTCGTTCCACCGCAACAGCTGCGGAATATCATTTTTACCTGGCTGACGCTGCAAGTGTATCGTATCGAATCCAGCTTGGCTCAGCCTCTGCTTAACAAGCGTGCAACTGTCTAACTACACGACGGGGGCTCTAGAAAGTGACAGAGTTGCAAATGAAGGCCTGTGTTTGCATGGTACGTGCATGTTGTACAGTATCTATGCACGCATGTAGGGGTGCAACAGTTAATAGAACTAATGAATAAAGTAATCAATCAACAAAGTATGCAATATGTCTTAGTGGTTAATCAGACTAATCAATTATATTATTCTAGTCTATTATTCAAAATATATATTTAAATTGATAAATATTAAATTAAACACGCTTCTCAATTATTTGATTATGGGATTCTTAGGAGGGGCTGAAATTTCTCCGATTTTGAGGTCTATGTCATAGTTATGTCTTATATGACTGACGTCATAGGCTGGCCACATGAAGTCCGAGAGACCTCACATTGGAGCTGCACTGTTCACACAAGGAGCTCTAATATGGTTTGATTTTCGTCTTGTTTCCAGTGTTTTCAATGCTATCAAAATGTTCATTGAGAACAATGGAGTGGTTCTACACTACGGAGCAAAGCAGTTGTTATAATCTACTGCTGTGGGCGATAGGTCAGACCAAAGCTGTTTTCTTTGTGCTCTCACACAGTGATGTGAAACTGTCTGAAGACAATATTCCTCTCGTCACATTTCATTAAGTCAAATTTCCAATGGTATTCTTCTGTGCCAAGTTATTTACCTGTAGTATTTTACCATGTACAGGTAGCCTATATGTATACATAATAATGATGTATATGTATGGCATTCAGCTCATGAATGCTGCGTTTAAATAGGTTTCACGCTTCTTGCAGTGATTTGGGATTTCTGTCAAGGCACAAAATGTGTTTCATTTAAATCATCTACAGGCAATTTTGTTTCAATCTCATGCTGCCCAAACTGTGGCTACTGGTGTGAGAATATGAAATTAATTCATAATCAACAGTCCCCAGAGGGAATATATAGAATTTTTTTGAGCCATCAGCATAATACTGTATGTGTAAGTAGCTGAAATCAGGAAACTGTAGCTGGAGCCAATTTGAGCACAGGCCTGTTGAGGGACTTCTTGTGTGCAGACTTTAATTAAGGAATATTTTACGGCTCAGCATAATCCATCTGTTACGGTATGTATGGTACAGCATGACATGCGATGTGATTGGTGGGTTTTCAAAATATTTAGGGTCTTTGATTACTCTTATTAGACGGGTTACCATATGGTTAACCTCAATATTGAATGCCTTTATCGTGTTACCCAGATGATATTGCTTTTGTTCATGAAAAGGACTGCATAATTATGTTTCATTTTCTGTTTTGGGGAACCTATTAGCCTTATAACAATCCACAGGGACGTCTAATCAACACTGATTTATTGTGTGTGTGCGTGCGTGCATCGTGCATGCGTGTGCTGTACGCTTTCTTTGCCAAGTCTTTTCAACTGAAGTTGGACGTGAGGAATATCCAAGTGATAGGCTAATCACAACATGCATGTTCCGTAACCATGAATTTCCGACCGATCTGTGAACCGTCAAGGGCTGCTGTTTTGTGCTTTGTGTTTTGGTGCTCTGGAAGAACTCCTGTCCCAGTCGTGAATTCTACCACATGATCTGAAGCAACAGGGTTGGCTGGCCCAGTTTTATCCATGTTTGACATTCTGGTGCACCATTTGGTGAAAATAGCACATCTACAAGCTCACAATAATATGTTCTATTATTGGATACTTTTGCTGAAGAGATTTGGTATATAGAGCGCATGTATAAAGTAAGTGGAAAAGTGAGTTTAAGGTTGTTTAATGGAATCAGATAGGACTTTTCTTTTTGGATGTATGGGCTGTCGAGGCCAGAAAGTATTTTTTTGCCACTCAGTAGGCGTTCCCACATAACTTCCGGGTATGATGATGATGTCACGAGTCTTCCCCTCTATAGAGGGGAAAAAGGAGACTTCAGTCAATAAAGTAGGGTTTATGTGGTGATGCGCTGCACTGTCCCCCAAATGTACTCATACAGATCCTGGTAGTTTCTTACACGTCGTAAACGTTAGTATAGTTTTACAACACAAATCTGGTCTCGGACTGCAAATGTGATTTCACACTACACAAGCGCTCCCTCGACACCACCGTTTTTTCATCTCATGTTCATCATTTTAAATCCAGTATATTGTCCAGTATTATTGTATTGTAAGCCGCACTGACATTTCGCTGCTTGTACCTGTTTTAGTGAGTGACAATTAATACACCATCTTGATTCGCTGTGGTCTCGTCAACCAAGGAGCCTTGCCATCTGTTTGGTCGCGGTGCATTTGCTGTGCATACAGTCCTCTGGATTAGCCAAATAATGCTGGTGGATCAAACGTATGCATAATTCAAAGGGTATGGAATACTAAATGAGGGCAGTGATAGGGCAGAGGAATAAGGTACTTTTGGGGGGAGAAATATAATTGACATGCACATTTATTGAACAGAGATGATTGAAACCTGACCATGTGCACAGGGACTTTAATCAAGTCCTGCTCTATTCAACAGAGGCACCACTTTCAAACTGCCATCCTATTTAGGCATGTCATTTTACTGTATGTATGCTATTCTATTATTATGCTTAGGGGTTGTACGGTAACTATTCAGTCCAAGCTTCTCTCCCTCTCTGTCCATTTATCAATCTCCGTACCTACTTACTGTACCCATGTCAAATAATACTGGATGTGTGAGGATTATCATCACATATTTAGTTGTTTGAAATTCTTTTCACCCCTTAAGATGAATCATCTCGATTTCAAGGGGGCCCACGAGATTCTTCATACATTTAGACGCACATTTCACAGACAGTTGGCAAACAACAAAACAAAACAAAGCAAAACAAAACACACAAGAATACTTACTTACAACAACAGAACAACACAGAGTTTGTCAACTGAATTGGTTACATTTTGTTTGAAAGTTTGTTTGGATGCATTTGTGTTTACCTTCCAGTTGGACAGTATGTGTCATGAATCATGAGGCATACAGAGCATGCTGTCTACTTATCGTCATCATGTTTGTGGTCCAATTTGTGTCTGAACAGTGTACGTAACGAGCTTGATGGAGGAATGGACGCACGAGTCAGGATAGGATTGGTAATTGAATCAAAGATAATTGTTTCAAAAGCTGACAGCTCATCACTCTAATTAGACGCTGCGGCATTGGCCCCTGGCTCTCCTCATGCAGTCAACAACAAAGTGAAACCTCCACTTCCACAGCGGAGAATGTTTATTTTCTTTACCGAGGGGGGTTGTCTGTAAGGGTCCGTATACAGCGTATAGACACCAGAAATGTTGATTTTGTGCAATTAATATGCATTCATTTAAACTGCTGTTTATTACAGAACGTGAATATGCTATAATGCAACGATAACGAGGTAGATTCTTCACTGCGCATAAAATCATCCACCACCAAACTACTGTAATAGATAGATAGATTGTGTACGCCTCGCTAATTCGTGTCGCTCCGTGTGTGTGACTGACTGACTGACTCCTCATTTAATAGGCCTATCTCACAGCCCGCTTTCCACGCCCACTTCCGGTAAATAGTGGTGTCTTTAACATGAGCATTTACACGTTTTTTCTCTGGAGAATCTAAGTACATTTTCTAATGTAAAAATGTGACAGACCAATATTATTATGAAGCAAACAAGATGGTAAATCAGGTCGAACAGATAGAACAAACCTTACCTTGAGAAAACAAAAGTTGTAGACTTCTTAAATTACCTCTGTTAACATGAAGCGTCTATGGAGTGACGTCACGCTATCACCACTAACCCCGAAATGGGGCGTATTTAGGGGGGCGGGGAAATTCTGTGAGATAGGCTTATTGTTGAAAGACACGCACAACATCGACTCCCTCATTTTGCCGCTGACAGACAGAAATAAGCCAGTATACCATTTATTAATTTAGCTTTCTCGACAAACTCGACAGAAATGTGTGCAAGCACTTCATGTTGTACTGGGAGAGTCCATTCAATTCAGTTTGAATTGCGACTTATCGATTGAATTCAATTACCATATCAAACAGAGAAAAGGCTCTCGGATGCACTCACTTTTGGTCCCATTTTGTTATTTGTTTTTTCTCACTGGTGTCAGTAAAATCCTTAATTGGTCCCCTTTCCTATACTCTGCTGTCTCCATATGTCTACAGTATATATTATATATAAGTAATAAGTAATTAGAGCTTCACTCATGCTCTCTCTTGCTCTTAATTAGTTTTATAATGAGCGTGAGTTCAGATGTCTGGGTATAGCTACAAAGACACACAAAGTCACGTCTGTTGGTGATTCATAGAGTCTAGACGGCATTGGAAACATTTCCATTCAGAACGCATCCGCATCGACTTCAGATCATTCATATTGAGACGGAATATTTGATACATTTACTTCATCAGTTCATATGCTGTAGCTGGCAATGGAATGAACGGCATTCAGAACACATTCACATCCATCATTCACATCCACATCCAAACAGGACTCATTTTCAAAAGAAACAGAACAGAACAGAAAAGAGAGATGATCACAGATTGAGGAGGTAGGTGGGTGGTTGGCTGTATCCAGGGTGCAGCTTAGCTATGTTTGCCTAGTCTTGTCTTTCTGTTTTTTGTTACATTGTTTACCAGAACAGAGTGCGGTCTAGCCAACACCAACGTGGGACTCCTGAATCTCTGCCCTTCACACTCTCCAATGTTATGTTTTTCCATATCAGAGCAATATGAGACCATACCGTTGGTCTGGCAGGTTTAGTCCACTAACTGACTCACTGTATACTTATTACTTAACAATACTGCCCACCATTTTCCGTAGCAAAGTTAGTTTTCTTCACAGCTTCACAGCACCGTAATTGTTGCCTTTTGATGCAATTGAAAAAGCTCAGATTGTCCCTGGACAAAATATATATTTATTAACTGAGGAGCACCTTTTCTGCTTTCACCTTTTCTGCCCCTCTATATAAAAAGTGCCAACTCTATTGCGTCTTAAATCCCTTCTTAAATCAACGGAGACAGCGCTTCTTTCGCCTGACAAATATCACTATGTGATCATTTCTTGTTTCACTCTACACCAAATCCCTTGTGACGCCTTATGAGCTTGTAGATTGGCTATATATTCCACCAATGTTCGCACCCCAAACTAGAGAAGTAGGAGATGGGGCTATAGGCTCATGTGGTTAATAACCATAGATACAGCTAGATGAGTGCATTATCATACTCTCAGCCAGTGAGGTGAAGAGAGTCGATGGCCATAAGCACTGATTTATAGCACATCCATCAGTGTGTGTTGCTGTATAATCTGCCTGTGTGTTTGGACAGGGGTTTCCACAGAACAGCACTTTAGCCGGTCACGCACCGAGGAGCTGCTCAGCTCAAGTTCTCCCTGGGATCCTCACTGTGCCAGATAAAAGATCTTCCATTGAGCCGTTAGTGCTACTTAGGGGTCTGGCGATTTCATGGGAAGCAGACATTATCTGTTGCTTTCTCAGCAACGGTTGATTCATATCTAACAGCAGCCACGCGTGTCCCTGCACACACACACACACACACACACACACACACACACACACACACACACACACACACACACACACACACACACACACACACACACACACACACACACACACACACACACACACACACACACACAAAGGTGTGGCAGCCATTAATCCTCAACAGAATGGTTCTTTCTAGCCACCGTCAATAGATTCATGGCAATTTGCGACGGTCTACTGCCTCCTTATGTCCTCTCCTTTCTCCCTGCCTCCCCTTGTATCTCATCTCGTCTTAATTTAGCTCCACTCCCCACCTTCTCTCTTATCGTCTCTTCTTCCCAAATCCCCTTTCCTCTCCTCTCCTCTCCATCCCGGGTTCCGTAGGGCTTGGACCTTGGATGGGGTCCATGTGTGCCAGACTGATCTCTGCCAGGGTTTAAGCATCATGTGGCGGTCTGTTTCCCTCTGAGTCTGAGAGGACAGAATGTGTTGACCATGGTCCATATTTTGACGGTGCCCTGGTCCAGAGACCAGATCCCAGAGCCACAGTTTGAACACTAGTCTGGCCATATTGAGGGGAGGTGCCACCCAGCTGGAGGTGTTGGAGCTGAACTGTACTGGGGCTGCCTCCTCTCTGTGTGCCTCTACTATGCTGTCTGTCTGTCTGTCTGTCTGTCTGTCTGTCTGTCTGTCTGTCTGTCCTTTTTCATTTTCTCACATCTCCATTTTGATTAGATTGTTTTGGAACTATAGCCACGGTAAGCCACCTATAGACTATATAGACTCACCTCAAATGTACTGTATATCCGCCTGCCCACATCTCTTAGCCTCATTCTCTCTCTCTCTCTCTCTCTCTCTCTCTCTCTCTCTCTCTCTCTCTCTCTCTCTCTCTCTCTCTCTCTCTCACCTTCCCCCGATCCTTGCCTCTCTGTGGGCCTGTATACAGTATAGTTCTATGATGAGATTGTTATATGGGAACGATGGTATATATATGCAGTGTATGTCCTAGACAGCTTATGATTATGCAGCGATCGGTATACCTGAATGCCAAACAGCAGGGCTCCACAGTGAAACGGAGAGATGAAATGTTTTTCTTTTTTTGCCGGGGCACACAGTTGTAAAAGCTCCTCCGGCATAAAAAGCTAGGCCTTTCATCCCTCCTGGCCCTTGGAACCCGACGAGAATGAATAGGAGCAGTAAAGATAGATGGACACTCTCTTTCTGTCACTGCCTCCTCTCTTGTTCTCTCCCTCGCCTCTCAAGGCTCCATCACTGCCTCCTCCTCGTCCATCACTCTTGTTCTCAACAGAGGTGGTGCTACCATAGTAGTCTATCCCTTTGTTTGCATTTCACAGCAACAACAACCTGGTGAAATATTGATGCACTCTCCCTGACCTCCCGGTGCTGTGTCAGCAGCAGCGTTTCCGGCAACCCTTCAGAGACGTCCCCCCAAAGTCTGCTTATCGACTAGTTTGTGGGTGTACGGTACGGCAGTGTTTGGCAGTGACGGCTCTCTCTCCCGCATGAAGAAGCAACCGTGTCCATATAATAGTACTTGTATGGTCAGATTGGTCGCGTTGACACCCCAACAGTAAACTACTGGCGAGCAGTTCACAATCTATAAATGCACCAAGTCTCTGTCTGTGTCTGTCTGTGTGAAATCCACGTAACTCGAGAACCATTCGCCCCACCGACTTCAAATTTGACACATGCGTTCCACACCGCCGCAGGGGGTGCAGTGGCCGGGGTCAAGTCGGTCGGACCCACGGTTGTCCAGAACCACCCCTAAAAGGCCTCTGCCCGGGCTCTGGACAGGGCCCCTGCCCAGGGTCCATATGGAGCTGGCCTGTTCTGACATCATTCTGACGTCTGCATAGACTCTATATTTGGGCACGCCTGACAAATAACTCCATATATGGGCATAAAAGGGACACTGACATAATATCTGGGTGGGGCATGCATTTCCAACTTGCATCGTTCCAAGTAGGCCAGTGCCCAACAGGCACCGCTGTAGAGGCTCAAGTTTACAAAATTGTCCAACATTGCTAACATAGTCGGTCTACAAGCTCACAGTGTGGCTTGTAGATGTGGCTTGTAGCTTGATTATTTACGTATTATACAATGAGTGAAGTATAGAGCTTCCCCCTTATCCCCAAACCTATTTGCCATTTTTTACTATTTTGAAAAACCTTTAAAATAATTCAAATAGCCTACAAGCTAACAATGTAAACGATGTAGATTGAATAGTTGAACTATTTTAAAATGTTTTTCAAAATAGTAAAAAATGGCAAATATGTTTGGGGGCCGTAGCTGTCAAAATCGTTAAGCAAACAGCCTCCGGCGACATTGGTTGCCATGGTGACGCGTCCATGCAGCATGTGTCAAC
>NC_136810.1:15108586-15158586 GCF_951216825.1 Electrona antarctica | reverse complement strand
AGCATTCTTTTCTACATTTAAATTACACCCCAATCAAATCCAGCATTAGAGATGCACATGCATTATTGAGCATATTGCAGTATAATGAGGTACAGTGTACAAAAAGTTGTTCATGGATATGATGATAGTAGCCCCTACGACATACTAGTATCATGTCCAGGGGGAATACTACTGTACATTAAACCGCCTCACGCTACAGAAACAGCAGATGGGCTCCTGCCCCTATGGGCCACATGGCTCGGTAAGGCTTGCTTACTTACTTTCCATGGTATATACTCCTGAACAGTACACCACTATACATGTATTTCTCAGTAATCGGCATGCATATCACTTGCCAACTATGTGTTTACTGTATATTTGCCCTTTTTCTTTGTTTTGGATAATCACTATGTTTTCTGTTATCTTCACAAGCATTCTAGGCTAATGGCCTTCAGGACACGAAGACATAATGACAAATAAATTGCTATGCTGAAGTGAAAGGTTTTTATTATGCCATTTATGCCATTTTTCACCACGTTGGCTTACTGCAGTCAGATGTTACATGGCACATCTTAGAATGTCGATGCAGAGAGGTCAACGCAGTATTCACTGGTTTACTGCAGTCAGATGTTACATGGCACATCTTAGAATGTAGATGCAGAGAGGTCAACGCAGTATTCACTTCAAGGGAAAGGCTTGCTCCACTCGAGGACAGTCTGGAAAAGTTACAGAATATACTGGGTGCAGATTCAGATAAACGTAAAAAGGAAGATACAATCCATACTCTCTTTAGAGGTCTACCGAACAGACACATTTCGGCACGCTAACACTGTGCCGAAACGCGTTTGTTTCATAGACTGCTGCAGATGGTGTTCAAAGTGTTTTAAAAATAGCTGATCTACAAGCTCCCAGTGCATCGTAGTGATGCACATTGTGAGTATGTACAGTAGATCAGCCATTTTCATGCAGCACAAGCTTAAAGGTAGGGTAAGTTGAATCACAAGCTTAAAGGTAGGGTAAGTTGAATCACAAGCTTAAAGGTAGGGTAAGTTGAATCCTGCGCCGGTTATGTACTTCATTGAGACACTTCAGCTCAGATTGACCCTAAACCATTTATTGCAAAGCTATTGCATGTTAACACATCCAGTGTCCTAGACGTCTGTGGACGTCTTTGGTATTACCGCAAATGATCTGTGTACCGAGACACAGGTCTGATATCACATTGACATCTCAAATTATCTGTGCACCAAGACACCAAGACACACAGCTCTGATATCAACGTCTTTCCGTGCTGCAATGAACTAACGCTACGCTTGAAAAGTTGAAAGAAAGCTGTTATCTCCTCAATAATTACTTGCTGGTCTGTAACCAGAAAGTAATTCTTGAAAGTAAAGTTTGAGTGAGCATTATACTCTGCTTTCTTTTGGAATGTTGTCATGTGTAAGACTGTGTGACTATAGCTGTAGCTGAAATGAAATCAGCATATCAGAGATGTTCATTGTTCAATACAAACTAAAATGAAATGTATATTACTGTATGTTCTAGCCTGGATCACACCATCGACCCTGCCCACACAACTGCACTCCAGTGCTTTAGTCTGATGGATAATCAGGGTAAATATGTTCAGTAAACAAATAGACAGTCTTTGCCTCTAGATTCTTTTGCCAAAAACTCATTCAAGTTCATCAAGTTTCAGAGCCAGGAAGGCGTAAAAAATTGATCGAATCCTTCTCGTACCAATTATGCAAACGTGAAGTTGTGACTGCAATGAATTAGGTAGCAAAGAATCAACCATTTAACTGAATTTCTCGGGGGGCGAAGCAAGTATTCTGACTTTCATAAAGTTAAAGCAAAACCTACTAATGAGGCCTTATTGGCTCTTTGAGCTATGCTTGTACATCAAGCCAAATGAGCTCTTTACCTTAGGTGACTTAAAGTACAGTTGACCACCACACTGGTGGTCCCAACCACATGGGATGAGACTGTCAATCCATGGAGAATTTCAGGCAAAACGAAATGTGTCTTATTGTTGTTTATGCTTACCCACTTTTTCCTCTTAATGTTGTTGTTTTGCCAATTAAGCTTCCCCACACATTTCTGTGTTGCCACTGCTGTTGTAACCATAGCGGCTCACTGGCCAGTGAGGATGCCCTCCTGGTGGGTACAACATAGCCCCTCCGTCCTACTGGTTTGATTGATTGATTGATTGATTGAAAATGTTATTAACAGTTTGCAGAATTACAGTACATTTCAAGCACAAACTCAATACAAAGGCTGTTAACTGTGAGTGGACGACCCAATTAAGCATTACACTTGTTTACAACAGGGTCCACCATGTTCAATTCATCAAAACATTTAGAGACGTACAAATAGACACTTCTATATAGACAAAGAACAGTACAGGAATTCATCATAATGGAGGTAAAAAGGGAAAAGAAACATATACAGGAGTCGCTACCACAGTGGAAAAGACCACCCTCCCAACCATGACAGTGGTGAACCATGTCTTGGGATCATTTTCAGAGCGTTTCGATGAACCCTAGAAACACTGACTGACCAATCAAAATCCATCTGAATTAACAGGGCATTAGGCTCAACACTTATGCTCACATCCTTATCCTTATACTGTAGTTAACCTTAAAGGAGCATTCAGTGATTTGGGTGATTTGGAAACCCCCCCGGTCCGCCCCGGTAACAAGATGTGCACATGCACGCACTGCAGTGGGGGGTGACACGCGACAGGCCAACAGCACACACACCAAGGCCCGCCCCTGCTCGATCATGATTGGCGGAAGGCCCCTCTCTATCCTGATTGGATGAAAGCTGGGCCACCTAGCCAAGAACGAAACCTAAGGTTTTTTGACCCCCAGGGGTTATATCGTCAGCACACTCTATAGTAGGGAGGATTATCACTACAAAACACAAAATCACACCTGTGTGAAGTGAGTGGTGAAACTCCGTGTGGGGGTTCCTGGGGGGGGGGGGGGGGGGGGTCCAGACCCATAGGAACGTACCCAGGGTGCCGGCCCGGTTCCGGCGAGCCGCCCAGCGTCCGAAACGGTAGAGAAATGACAGAGTTACCGTGTGTCGGCCCCTCTACTGTACCCTCTACTGTACTGTACTGTACTGGCACACCCGAAATCATCATATATATAGTTAATACGTGCGTGTGTATTTTTGTGTGTGTTACGTTGCGCACAGGTGGTGAAAAACAACCATGCTGTTTTCGTGCTCATACCCAGCCAGGCAGGCACCCACCCAGCCAGCCAGCTCTGTAAGGGAGTGGTTGCACCACTCAAAAAAGAAGAGATATTTGAATTAAGTGAAATCACTGAATATACCTTTTAAGCAATTATATTATTACAGTTAATAATGCAGTAAATGTAATACAATTCAATATATAGCCTCGGATGTTAGTTCATATTAGTATGATTATTATTTTAGTAACGCCAATCACGACCAGAGCCATCTAGTAGAAGAGTTGCGATATTGAGGGGGCAGAAACCGAACGCTCGAGCGCTGTTCATGCAGCCTGAAAAGGGACAAAGAGCCACCATTGGACTGGCCCCATGAAGTGAACGGAGTTGTCAGAACTCTGTCTTACTTTATATGGCTCTGATCATGACTACTATAGGTGGCGAACTGTCGTCTACATTTAATGGGTAGATGTTAGTCAGGTTTTCACCTGACAATAACTATATCAAACAAATCGTTGAGATCTGTCTTGTGTGAAGACTTGATACTTTTAAGACTAAATATGGCTTTGAGCAAGCAGTGCAAATAGTATTACACAGGATCAAATGTAGCTACCGTCTGGCATCGTCTGCCAAAGTGGTTGTACTGTGAATGAAATGACTGCAGTATCTTAGTCTTTTTAGGTAAGATATGGCTCAAACACTCTGGAGTTTCTTTGAGAACCAGCTACATTTCCATGAATTGCAGTACATTAATTTGCTTCTTCGCTAACGTTGCTGTCGGAGCTGCAGAAACCTTGTATGTCTGGATTTCATCTCTTAGTTTTTTCATAAAACAAATATTTTAAAAAAAATAGCAAAACATAGCCAGTCTACAAGTTCACAACACATGAGCTTGTACTGTAGATCTGTTATTTTATTTTATGCTATTTTTGAACATTTCGGAAAAGTTCATTTTTGATTTGTTTTGCATACATTTACAAGCCATTTTCACAGTTTTGCAAATAAAATAAGCTGCCTCGTGAAAAGTATAGTTTTAAATTATTCCATGTTTTTCCTCAGTAAAGCGAGAATTCATGTCAGAACTAAGCCAAAGCTTTCATTGCCAGTCCGCTTGTTGACTGATTCAAACAGTGCCTGGCTAATCGTGCATAATGCATCTTGCTCTGACACATCCTCAGTATTTACGTATTTGTTCTGCGTTGGATTCACTCGCCAGTATCCTGTGAAGTGTTGTAAGCATGAGGAAGGCTGCTCTGGCTGGTTGGTTCTCCGGTCTCCCTCTGAACTCTAATCTCTCCGGTCTCCTCTGTCCTTGCAACAGTTCAAACATGTTGAAAGAATCTGCCAGATTTACTCAACATAAGAGAAAATGTTCAAAGGCCGTGTTCTGCTCTGTTTCGGTATTATTTTATTTATATATATATATATATATATATATATATTGTGTGTGTGTGTGTGTGTGTGTGTGTGTGTGTGTGTGTGTGTGTGTGTGTGTGTGTGTGTGTGTGTGTGTGTGTGTGTGTGTGTGTGTGTGTGCGTGTGTGCGTGCGTGCGTGCGTGCGTGCGTGCGTGCGTGCGTGCGTGCGTGCGTGCGTGCGTGCGTGCGTGCGTGCGTGTGCGCGCGCGCGCACCCCCTATCCTCTGAAGTTTCTGTTATTTTTCTCTCTTTGTCTTTCAAGTTGCACCTCCTCGGTACAAAATGAGTCACTGTTGTGTCGATGAATGGATCTGTACACACACACACAGCGGCCGAGGAGGAGGGCAGGCTGGACTCGGATGTGTCCTTCAGCCAGCTCGAGGAATCATCGAACACATGCAGGCTAAGGGCCCCGTCGTGCTGCCTGGATCTTTCAGAGTGGGCTGTGCTGCTGACGCACATGGTATTGAATTAGGAGTTACGGTCTAATCAGAAGAGCCTTGGGATCCGGGACTGTGTCGTTCAGCTCTCAGTGGAGATGTGGGTGAATCTCCTCACATCCGTTTGAATCGTGTGATGCTGCCACTGTCGGCAACGCATGGCATTAAGGAGCCATTATGGTTGAATGTGCCCAAATTATGCGTGTCAGATATCTCAAGGGAGGGATAAGTCTTAAGATGGTTGCCAGAGATTGCGGTTCCCCGCAGCCCCTGAGCTGCAAACATTTGATTAAGGGGCTCTCGGGGGCTTGCTGGAAGCTGAATCTAATTGTCTACATTAAAACATGTTGTATGCCATTGGGAGAGCTATATCTGTGATTTTTTTTTGAAAACCAGATTTTATTGTTTTTTAACAATAGAGAGATGACTTCCGCACACCCGGTAGGTTTGGAGCAGGTGCGATGATGACGAGGCATATACAATGTGAAAGGAGAGACACCCGCACACTGCCACTGCCTCTTGCGACCTTCCTCAGGCTTGAGGAAGGTCGTAAGACCGAAACGTTGCTTTAATAAAATGCTCTGAACGCAGCAAATGGCAGTGTGCGGGTGTCTCTCCTGTCACATTGTTTTTTAACAAGAAACAAAGAATATACATATTGGCATCATACCAATAGCAGTGATTTCTAATAGATACCAAACATGTTGCTACTATTACGATCACGTTTTCTCTGATGCTTTGTCTGTCTCTGTTCAATGAGAAATCAATGGAAGTTGTACTTTTGGCAACAAATCAACTGAATGAAATCTTGCCGATGGCACAAGAAGCCTGTGTAGTCATTTCGTAAAGGAATCAAATAGAGATTGTTGTTTTCAATTAAAGGACTTCATCACCCTCAATACATGGGGTCCATCCATCCATGCACTGGCTTGGACCGCACAGTGCACACAGTGCACACAGTGCACACCACTTCCATTTTAATGGATTTATTTTTGAGTGGTGCAACCACTCTTATAGGGAGCTGTATGTGTCTCTGGCTGTGTCCCTGGGTCCCTGTGTCCCTGGCTGTGTCCGAGCACGAAAATCACGTTTGGTTGGTTTTGGTGGATAACTCTGTCATTTCTCGACCGTTTCGGACGCAGGGTGGCTCGCCGGAACCGGGCCGGCACCCTGGGCGCGTTCCTGTGAGTCTGGAAGTTCGGGGACCCCCTCACTTCATACAGGTGTGATTTTTAGATTTTTCATTAGTTTATATTTTCCCATTAAAACGTACCTGAATAAATGACTCACTGTTGGCTAAACATCACTGTGCAGGGTCATGGACAATCTTGTCTAGAGGTGCAATGATAAAGTTATTCCGTAATGATATTAAATCAGTTATGGTTCCTTTCATCGCTCCTCAGTTACTTAACTGTGGTAATTCTAGAGCTAATACATGCAAAAGGGCGCTGACCTTCAGGCATGCGTGCATTTATCAGATCCAAAACCCTCGTCAAGCTTTGGTGACTCTGGATAAACTCGGGCTGATCGCCCGCTATCCACGGCGGTGACGTGTCATTCAAGTGTCTGCCCTATCAACTTTCGATGGTACGCTACGTGCTTACCATGGTGACCACGGGTAACGGGGAATCAGGGTTCGATTCCGGAGAGGGAGCCTGAGAAACGGCTACCACATCCAAGAAGCCGATGCTCTTAGCTGAGTGTCCTGCTTGGGGTCCGGAGCGTTTACTTTGAAGAAAATAGAGTGTTCAAAGCAGGCCCTAGTCGCCTGAATACCGCAGCTAGGAATAATGGAATAGGACCCCGGTTCTATTTTGTGGGTTTTATTATCTGAACTGGGGCCATGATTAAGAGGGACGGCCGGGGGCATTCGTATTGCGCCGCTAGAGGTGAAATTCTTGGACCGGCGCAAGACGGACAAAAGTGAAAGCATTTGCCAAGAATGTTTTCATTAATCAAGAACGAAAGTCGGAGGTTCGAAGATGATCGGATACCGTCGTAGTTCCGACCATAAACGATGCCGACTCGCGATCCGGCAGCGTTACACCCATGAGTCTTTGGGTTCCGGGAGGGGTATGGTTGCAAAGCTGAAACTTAAAGGAATTGACGGAAGGGCACCACCAGGAGTGGAGCCTGCAGCTTAATTACCATATACCATATACTTCAGTCAAAAGTGATTCTCTACAGGCCATTTTCATGCATATGTTGCATATGCATATGTTATAAACATGCAATGTTGTCAGTCCATGTTCCATTCAGTAACGATGTGATACAAGCGGATGTGTGTATCCACTGTAAGTGGTGTTAGTGGATTTACCTTCAGTTGAAACGCTCCAGCCTGTATAGTTTTAACTGGCACTCACATCAGCTTGCTGACAGAAGACCATTACCCCAGCACAACAGCACACCGTTTAAACACTAAACCTGTTTTGGCCAGACAAGCCCTGAACAAAGGTTGGCTTTGTGAGTGAGTGGACAGAATGATATTTATGTTGGCCATTGTTAGCTTACAGCTTGCTCTAGGTTGAATTAAGCTGTACCGTGCACCTCGCACACCTAAACAAACACAGCAAGAATAGCTGCTCCCCATATGAATTTGAAATCTTCTATCACAGCTTTATGAATAAGCCATGCGTGCCATGCTCCTTAAAAAATGTAATTGGCCATTCTTTCTCACTTCATCTGCTCTGTGCTCATTACAAAATATGTTAGCGTGTTGTATTTCTAACCGGAAAGGTTTGTTAACCGTTTCCGCGCCATTGCCGTAGATCTAGGTCAATTGAAGCCTATTATTTAATACTACGCTTACCGCCATTGCCGTTGATCAATGGCAATTGCGCTTTATAGCGCTTTCGATGGATCAAGCCATAATGCTACTTGCGTTAGCATCGGGTAGCTACCTGTTGTTGTCATGACAATGGATCCTCTGTTTCTTTCAATCGCCTGTATCTTCTATTCCTTGTCCCAGATGGCATTTTTGGTCAAAACAACGTTTCTTTGATGGCACAGAGCCGACGCTGTGGAGGCCTCCAGTGCCCCGGCATAGATCCATCTTGTAAACAACAGTTGAACGAGACCCGTTAAACTTACTAGGATATGCTAGCGGGCTAAGTGTTAAGTGTGAGAGCAAAACTAGTCTATAAAGTCGCTGTGATATTAAACCTAGTGTGTGAAACACCTAAAGTATTCAGTGTTTGACCCTGGCTTTCCATAGGAACGGGTTGAGAATGTTGAAGCCGCTATCCCCATCTCATGCTCAGAAGGGTGCCGTAATTCCAAAAGGCTGCAGCCCTGCCAGTGCCATGGAAGGGCTCCTTACATGGCAGAGGGCAGTGCAGTTGGAAGATGAATAGCGCTATAGAGCCGACCGCATAGCGACTTTGACAAAGCTGCAGCTCAGAACCCCGTCACCAGACGCTGAACTCGTTCGGCCGTGAGATATCAATCCGATGTTAAAGCCAGTCTTCACGAAATGGAAAAACAAATCGCCCGGGTGGGTGCCAGAGTTAAATATGGTGCAAATATGACAGTGTGCAGAATTAAAATTATGAGACTTTAAATATGGACCGGGTCCGTGTGTGTGTGTGTGTGTGTGTGTGTAGGGGGGGGGGGGGGGGGGTCGACGTGAGCAGCTATCCTGGTGTACATGAAATCATAGTTGCTGATACCCCCTCACCCCCTTGAGGCTGACAGTGAAAGCCTTCAGTATCACATGCTTAAATAGATGTTATTAATATGCTCTCATGCCCCCCACCCCACACACACACACACACACACACACACACACACACACACACACACACACACAACCGCTATACCCCGCTCCTCCTTCAAACACAATATGCCCAAGCTGTCTTCATGCGTTTGTTTTGAGTTCTAGTCTTAGTGTATTTTCATGACACCAGAACTGCTGAACTTGTATAGTCAGAAGGAGCGAGAGGTACTGATGAGGCTTATTAAAAGGCACTGTGAGACCCGAGAGAGCCAGAGAGCGGGGAGGAGTGCCGGGCGGCTCGCAGCTGCCGCATTGGGCGACTGCTCAGTAATGGGGGAGTGGCTAACGGAGAGAGAGAGAGAGAGAGAGAGAGAGAGAGAGAGAGGGGGCGTGAGAGGCTTAGTGCTCTTGCTGGGGGGATAGGGAATGCCCGCTAGTTGCCGGCTGCCGATAATAGCGCATCAGCCGCTTGCTACTGAGAAAGAGTGCAGTGCACATGCATGCAGGACTGAGCTGCTGAGCGCAGAATGGTACAGCAGAAAGGGAAGGCACACTGAGGAAGAGAAGAGAGTGGAGGACCAGAGAGCACGTTGGGAGTGTAGAGAGATAGAGAGAGAGAGAGAGAGAGAGAGGGGGAACTGAGGCAGCACACGCACGGAGGAGGAGGAGAGGAGAAATAGAACAAGGAGGAGAACAAGTGGAGTGAAGCCTGGTGGTGCAGGGGAAGAGTTACAGTACCAGGACCAGGGGGGGGGGAGCGGCTGTCGCATCTGCCCCCGAGATTCTAGTGCTGAGGTCAGCAGAGGAATGTGGAAGTGAAGCAGCTGAGAGCTGGAGATTCACAAGGGGGTCTGACTCCCACTGGAATACCCCCCACCACCACCCCACCCTCCAGGCAGAGTGCTGTGCACAGAGAGAGCAGAGAGCAGAGTGCTGTGTGACACCACAGGGGGCACAGGTTGAGCCTATAGCACCAAACTTTCTCTCTCTCTCTGTCTCTCTCTATCCCTCTCTCCTCCCTTAAGTAGGGTGATGCTCCACGCGGGATCCCTTTCCGCCGCTAATCCGGGGCCACCGAGGAACGGTCGCGTTCAAGGGACAGACGAGTGTAAGCCAGCGGGAGGTTCCAGTCCTTCTCTGTCTCCACTTTAGGGGCTTAGAACCTTTTTGCCTGGGTTGGGGTCAACTTCTGCGCTGCGCTCTGCAGGTCGTGTGTGTGTGTGTGCGGCGCGTGTTCGGGAGGACTAAGTGGTTGCCACCTCTGAGACTATGGTAGACTGTGCGTCAGCACGCGCCCCATCATCAGCCGCAGCCGCTCTAGAGCATGGAGAAGTCCAGCAGTGACGAGTCAGCCATTCACCGCAGCCCGTCCGTGGATAGCCGTGACTCCGACTTTGCCCGCGCCTCCACCTCCGGCCGACCGTTCGGCGGCCGCGGCTTCACCGCCGGCGCGTTCTACGGCTCCACGGGGCCGCGCAATAGCGCACAGCAGGCGCAGGCTGCGGCGGCAGCGCCAGCTGAAGCCAGTGGCACGGGAGACAAGAGCGGCAATAAGTACAGCTCCCCGAAAGGCAGCAAGTACGTGGTGTTTTACCTGGATCTATCGTTTGTGTTCCTTTTAGAATTCAAGAAGTGCAACATGGCTAGAGGCTGCCTCTGCTGTCTGAAGTATATGATGTTCTTCTTCAATCTCATCTTCTGGGTAAGTGTTCTCATTATTCTATATCCTCTATTCTGGCATCTCTCTCTCTTGCTCTCTGTCTCTCTCTCTGGCGCTCTCTCTCATGCTCTCTCGCTCTCCTCTCCCTCTCTCCTTAATTCTCGCACTTTTTTCACCTGCTCTTCTTTGATGAGAATTACACATAAGAGATGCTGGTGTGCACACCGCAAGACAAGCTTTATTTCTGGTTTGAGCAACTATTATATTATGAACGATGCTGAGCCCTATATATAATGTGATGTACAGCGAATGACGGAAAAAAGCAGATCTACGAAGCTCACGTCGTGTCACGTCGCGAGGCGCCGTGAACTTGTAGATCTGCTATACTGTTTCGTTTGAAAGTGGATAAGGTTGGTTGTGCCGCATGCATGCAGGAGGTTTTGTGCCTGACAGGATCTCCACTGTGAGGCAGCATGACATGACGGTGTGCGCTCTCGTGTTTCGGTTCATTACGTCAGGCTGCTCATGCATGCCCTTTCATTCTGGATGAGCTGCTGTCCCCGGGTTGCAGGAGCACTGCTGCTGCTGCTGCTGCACCGCATCGTTATCCTTTTTTTCCCCCGGTGTGTGAGGCTGGAAGTGTGTGTGTGTGTGTGTGGGGGGGGTCGTCAAGTTGCTGAAGCCTGGGGGGGGGGGGGGATTGGGTCACCAGGGTTGTCCGCCGGGCTTTGGAGGGGTGCCGGCGGGTCACCGGGGTTGTCCATTTGGATGGTTTTACAGCGTGTCCTGATTTACAGCAAACACAGGGGTTGAAATGCTGCGCGTGTTGAGTACTGGGGGATGGGGGGGGGGGGGGGGGCATGTCGGTGCGCGTGACACTGACGGGCCACCGCAAACATGTAAAGGGACACCGCATGTAATGACCTGGCCATTAAGAGGGGAGCCACATGTCATGTGAAGGCGCCACTGACCCGAGGGAGGGAGCGGGGGAGCGGGGGGGACGGGGACAAAGGTGTCATTTCAGGAAGACACCTTTTTTTCTCAGGGAGATAATGCCGTGAATGACTCTATTAGAAAATTGGATAATTGAGCTATTTAACTTGTTTATTTACTGACATGCTTTCCCCTGACAAAGAACCCCCGTCAGATTGTAATTTCAATGTGTTGGCTCTGGCATACATTCTAACATTGATCACACTTTCAGTCTAAATCCACTCCCAATCAAAATGTCAATCTGTCACTCTTGTTGCCTCGTAGAAATCCCCCCCCCCCCCAAATCCCCCCACCCCATTTGTTTGTGAAAGTTGGTGGTCCTTCCAACATTGACACAGTGGATTATGGGGCTTAGAGTTTATGAGGCCAAGCCTTTGGTGTGAAGGCAGTGAAGCGTTAAGAGTGAGAAAAACATCCTTAACACGCTTGGGGGGGATGGGGCCGGGGGGGGTCTGTACCTCCCCTGCCCACCATGGCACTGCCACTGCGATGACTCCAGGGCCTGCTAACTGGGGCACATCGGCCCTACCATGCAGAGCCCAGCTATGGTGATGATATACACCAGCATTTGAATAATTTACCCATTATTATGTGTAGTCCATTTAGCGCTGATGCACAGCACCGCCAGGAGGCATGGCCGCATGGCCGCGAGCTGTATTGGTCTCGCTTAGTTATCCCTGCTCTGGGAGAAAAGATGTCCTGCTGTCAAATACAAGGAGACGTGTATAGGGTGATTTATGCTTAGTAATTGCAACGTTGTGGCGATTGTGGCGCAACACGGACATGACAGATCTACAAGCTCACAGTGTGTTGCAGCTGTGATGCGTTGTGTGCTTGTAGATCTGCTGTTTAATTGCGGCGGTCATGCAGTCGCTAAGTATAACTCGGGCAGCTTGAGTGGGATTGGCATGGCAGGCAGGAAAGGTTCACACTGAGGACATGCAAATGGCTTAAGGGCTATACAGCGTGCCTGACCCTAACTTCACTGTTAAAGAAAGGGTGGGTGGAGCTACATGGATGCATATAGTCTCCTACATCGATGAGCACTTGATACCTATCCTTTGACATTTTGCTGTTGAACACTGTCACGCACATTTGATATTTGTTTTTGATATTTGATGCCCCGATCACCATGCTTATTTATGCCTTGTACACACATCACATAATACCTCTATAGGCTTTTCGCATATTCTCTCTCCACTGCTATTCGGAGGAAGCTTGCACAAAATAATCGACTCTTTTATACCTGCTGGTGTAGACTTGGCAATGAACTTGAAGTTGAAAGAACTTGATGTTACAAAGGCAGAGGTCGATTGGTTAGACTGGAGTATATGCCCTCTGTGGAGTGGACTGCATTGTGGGTATCGTTTGTTGGTTTACTACTCAGCCGCGACGGGCGTCTCCTCTGCGAGCAAACTGGCCATCAACAGATACTGTTTGAAATGGTTTACTAAATAAATAGGCCATTTTTCCCCCCCAGCAAAATGTGAGATCAGAGATACAGACCAGGTGGGTTAAAGGTGACACCGTAACCTTTTCTCTATAACACATGTCCAGTATGCTATAGGTTGAGGTTCCTGGAACAGAAGCTATCTGTACGAAAGGCCACCTCGGTCAATGTGACCCTGACATCGACTGCCGGGGCCAGTCAGAAAGGGATTTGTGGAGAATAGCGTTTTCCTTTCCAGGGGTCCTCTGTGAGCTCAAGTCACACTTAACCCTTTGGAGTGTCAGAACCACTCCGCTAATAACCAGCTGCCACATACCACTAATAGAGAGTTGGGGGGGAGGGGGGGGGGGGGGGGGGGGCATCAGACTCAAGACTAAAACAGCCTTTTAGTCTGTGGTAAGAAATCAATTTAGAGGGTGCAGGGGGGGGGGGGGTCCCCACAGAGTTGAGGGACCTCTCTTTGTACGCTATGCATACATAATGAATGCACGGCACGCGTGCTGCAACTCAACATCAGACGGGTCTCATGTGGCTGTGGGATCGCACAGCACGGCTCATCTCATGCTGTGCATAAATTGAGCTCTTGTAATATTTGATTAATTAATGCCACCCACCCACCCATACGGCCCACTTCTGCATATTGAAGCTCATTGCCCTCCGCCCACCCTTGGCTCATGATGAATAAACACTGTTCCCTGGACGGGGGGCTGGTGGTCTCCTCGGTCTGTCTGCCATTGACGACCTGAGTGTCATTCGCGCCCCGGCCGACTGGTACTCCGTGTCCGACCGAGGCTTGCAGCATTCCCTCCCTGGGTGGAGAGCTATGCCCTGTGGGCCCACTGTGGACTCGCTGTGGGGTTAAGGGGGTGGGGGTCAGCTTGTATCCTGACACCCCTGGGACCGCGTTGCACTCCAGGAATCGCAATGTTACTGTGACTGGCGCGGAGGGTCTGACTCTGAAGATACTGGGGGGGGGGGGGGGGGGGTAATTCGATGCCAGGCACAGTGGGTATTGGTATCTCGCTTCTCTGAATGTAGCCGCATGCACGCACGCACGCACGCACGCACACACGCACGCACACACGCACACATGCACGCACGCACGCACGCATGCACACACACATGCACGCACGCACAATACATAGGTACAAACTTCTCAAATAATCACGCATATGCGTGAGCGCAGACACATCCTTGAACATGCACCCCGCCATCCGCTCCGCCGGTCTTTACAGAAGTAACTTGAAGCAGGAGGTAAACAGTGATAGAGAGGCACTCCTGGCATCTCCATGCATGCGCTCATCCCCTCGCCTTCCAGCAGTTGTTCGCGGCCATCTGGCTCCTCTTTCTTATGGGGGATTAAGATGAGGCTGAGCCCCCAGGGGAGGGTTTCCAGGCCGATTACAGCGCCTACGGGGCCGTGGTCATCCGCGTGTTTTCGTTCGGACACTCATCAAAGTGACCAACCACATGGATTATTGTCCAATGATAGTATCTGATCTAGGTTCCTTATCGAGGAAACACAGACATACAGACACACACATGCATGCAAGGGCTGCAGGTATGCCCGACATGAGGGGGGGGTGATTAATGTCGTTCCTATTAATGGCTGCCCTGTGAGCAGAACGGCGTCGGTGCTCTTCCTCTGTGTTCTCTGCGGTGGTGTCCTCTCGGTGGAGTCACATTACTCTTCCACGACCGGCGCGCTACTGTACTTCATTCCTGTACTGTACTTCCCAGGGTTCACTCTTTGTCGGCCCGCCGGTGGAATTGTAACTGCGATGTCGATGTCGTTTGAAAAGAGGCGATGCGATGAAGTAAAAAAAAAAAATAGACGACATGCATGTCGTAAAAAAGAATGCATGACCCCATTTCTCCCCATACAAAGTAAACGTATGCACGTCTGGTGCGCGCGTGCTAGAGCACGCACGATCTCTTCACTGGTGGAAAATAGGCTACACAGACCTGTACCGTAATTGACCTGTGAAATTCGTTCCGAGATATCATTGGCTCTGATTGTTATTATTACGATCTCAACGTCGACCTAATGGATTTGTTCCGTCCAACCGTCCCACATGTTTCGGATACGTGCCCTAATTGGCCATGTGAAATTCATTCAGAGATCCGTATTATATGGACCTGACCAGCCTAATAAATACAAACGCAATACATTGCTATTAAAAAAACTCTTCTACTAGTAGACGCCAGTGATAGGCTACCCCATAATTGAATCTTAACGCACACGCGCGCGCACGCACAGGCATAAATACACACAAATACACACAAGTATACTACAGGCTGTCATTCTCTCTTTTGTGCGCATACATACATACAGTATGCACAGGCATTCTCTATTTCGTGTGCACACATGTACAGTATGTGCCCATGCATATAATATGATCCAGACTCTCTCAGTAGGCTAATTCGTGTTTTCTCTGCCATGTCCTCATCCACCAAACACGTGTCCAAAATGTGCGTCAACGGCATATCCTTTGTCAGAGATTGGGACGTGTAGCTAAACAGGGCCGATGCCATTATCCACGCCGTATCAGCGGCCTCATTTCATATTCACATTTCAGAGGGTAAAAAAATGTCAGCTCAGCATCCTTATCTCACCAGTGCAAAGGGGTGGCGCTATCAAAGCGGATCCTTTTGTTGGCGGAGAGAGAGAGAGTGAGAGAGAGTGAGAGAGAGAGAGAGAGAGAGAGAGAGAGAGAACCAGAGTGTGTTTAGCATTGATGAATTCCAGCACTTGCTTAGGGGGAAACACTTGGAGGATTTATAAACCATTTGGTCAAAGGCAACAAAAGATTAGTTTCTGCATCGATTTAATCACTGGAGTTGACATTTCAAATTCAAATGTACCCATGCAGGCTCTCATTGACCAAGGAGTAGTGAAGCTGAGGATACTTTCACTGTGTGTGCGTGTGTGTGTGTGTGTGTGTGTGTGTGTGTGCGTGTGCGTGTGCGTGTGCGTGTGCGTGTACGTGCACGTGCGCCTGCCAGCAAGCAAGGCTATATGAGGGCCAGATGTCCCCACACAAGTGCAGTAGGACTTGAGAAATCAACCATGTGAGGACCTAGCCTGGCGCAGCCACACTTCACCCGCCCCTATTGCATATGCATATGCCCCGGCTAGTGAGGACCAGTGGTGGAAAAAGTACTCACATTTTTAACTTAAGTAAAAGTATCAATACTGCAATATACAAAGACTACTGGTAGTTAAAGGTAAAAGCAAAATGGACTTAAACTACCAAAAGTAGCAAATATAGGCCTACTGATTATGCAGATTGTCCGGTTTCACAATGTTTCGAATGTATAAAATGTATAACAATAATTTGAAAATAGACGATCTATCAACTGCATGGCCGAAATGTATAGGCCTATAGGGCTGAAGTAGTTAATGTATGTTTTGTAATAATAATCAAAATATACAAAGTAACGTAACGTTCTCAAATTGTGGTGGAGTAAATGATCATCTCTGAGATGTAGTGGAGTAGAAGTAAAAGTACAGCAAATTGGAAATACTCAAGTAAAACAAATACCTCACAATAAGTACAGTACTTGAGTAAATGTTACTCCACTGGTGAAGACCACTTCCCTGGATTCCACAAGATAAATGTTGTGTTTTGTTTACAAAGATTTGTTTTTGAGCTAATGGTACAATCGAGAAGATATTCAGGGTGGTGTCAGGGTTTAGGCATTTAGAAGTGTAGTAGGCTTAGGTTTAAAATGGCACCAGAAATGGTAAAGTAGGAAAAAGTAATCCTAAAATATTGCTGTCCTCACAAGTGTACTAATACCAACGTGCGCGTGCGTGCGTGCGTGCGTGCGTGTCTCTGCTCTCCGTCTGTCTGTCTGTCTGGCTGACTGGTGCGATGTGACGCCTTTACATGGAACAAGCATTTCATTCAAACTGTCCCGCTCTGCAGTTTCTGTTTTCGATCGGAAGGTGCTGAAGCAATTTGTCTGCTTTTTTTTTTTTTTTTTGTCAGACCAGTCTTCCAGCAGCTGAAATGTTGAGTAATCTTCTATGTCTCTAGAGAATTCACATTGTAACAAACATTCCAACAACCTCGCTACACCCCCCCCTTTTCCCGCTTTTTTCTGCACTAAAGGGCACAGCTGAGCTCCATCAGTCACTGCCCGGTGAAGCAGATCGAGGCAGGAGGAAAGAAAATAACAGTTAACATGTTTAGGCCAAAGACCCCTTTAGCTGAGCGGGTGATGAAGCGAACCCCCACTACTGTATAACATGATGTTGCAGTTATCGTAGATTTCATAGATAGCAGACTTGTTTGATACCTTGTTTTTGTTTATTTGATTGCACATTATTTTTTCTGTTTATGTGTTGGATTGCCATGTTGACTTTTCAACCACTTAATTCAGCAGTACTTAGTCAAATTGGCCATTGGCTGTGTACTTGTTCTGCTCTTTTTCCCCCCCACTAGACCAAAATGTTTAAAGAAGAAGGAAATAGACGATGTACAAGCTCACAGCGCATCACAGCTTGTACATCTGCTATCTTCGGGCCAATGTTTTCCTCGGAATAGGGATGGTAGTCAATCAAGTGGTTCGTGTAGGAAAAAAAACCTGGAGAGGTCGTAGATCTGCTTGTATATCCACTATTTGTCCTATAAGAGGAAGTATATAGGGCTTAAGTGGTTGACCCCCACCTAGCTACGATACATGAGGGGTCATGTAATCAGTAGATTCCATCAATACGGAGTCACGCAAGGATGCCTTTTTATGAGGCCATTACAGCCCGGAATACTTTATGTGCGTATGACGTGGTCCATATTTCATCGTATATATATACACTCATATTCACAGCTCAAGAGAAAAAATATAGCCTGGAGGGTCTGCTAGCTCTGCAGTTCACCTGGGGTGGATTGTTTGGATCGTAATGACATTTACTGGATGTGAGCAGGGAACAACAACACTGTGAGGTCTGGTAATTAGCATTCCCCGAGGAGAGCGAACCTTGATTTAAATCAGCACTAACCTGCAGTTTTGTAAATGATCTCCATACGCCTCCAAATGATTGTGGCTGGTGTATTGTCAGGGTGCGTGTGGTGGGCCCGGGGGAGGGGCGTCTTGGCCGTAGGGTCGTCCGGGGGCTGCCTTAATTTGTACGTCTGTGTGCCTGGTTTGTGTTTTTGGGCTCATTAGCCCCTGTTTTTAGATATACTTGGATATGGACCCAGTGAGTTTCAGGGAGTTGAGGTAATGTGAGTGAAAGAACTCGAGGTGCGATGCTAACTGGAGGAATCAAGAATCAACAGGGTATATTTGTCACTATAGTGTGCGTGCGTGCGTGCGTGCGTGCGTGCGTGCGTGCGTGCGTGCGTGCGTGCGTGCGTGCGTGCCTGCCTGCGTGCGTGCGTGCGCCTTTTGATTGATTTGATTACTGACACAAATGCATATCATTGCTGTCAGGAGGAAACCTCATAACTCCATTTTTGAGGTTTTTAAAGGCATAAATCAGTGCTATTGAACATCCTTTACATCTGTGTGTTGTTTCGAAAATATTGAACCAATGGAAAGTAGTAAAAAGTGCTTTGGACAAAACCTCTTAACTCCATTGGACCCTCAAACTGTCTGCTAAAGCAACTAACTCCACCACCTCTCTCCCTCTCATGGAAGTAATTGACAATATATAAAGTTACAACACCAACTTTGATGAGGCTGTATTGCTTTGTTTTTAAAAATATAAGGTTTTCTTAATTTCCTGAAAAATGCATATTTTTCATTTCCTGAAAAATGAACATTTTGGAGTTATGAGGTTTCCTCCCGACAGCAGAGATATACTACATACTTACTTACTAGGAACATAGGCCATTGATGAAACTCCATCCTTTTCTGTCTTTTTCCATCCTCTCCAGCTGTTGCACATGTATTTGTACATCTGTCAAAAGGACCATAATGCTTTAGTGGTTTATTTACATGGTGTTTGATTGGGCTTATAGCTGGAGAGCAGACGTTAATGGAAGTGTTTTTTAAACGGAATAAATAAGTAAACGAATAAAGCAAGGTCATCGTCTAGCTTGTTTGCGCTGGTTGCAGGTGATTTAGATTTGCTGGAGATTGATCTCGTTATTTAGGCAAATCAGCTGTGATGGAAGTGGAGCTGCCCAGGTGGCGTCCTGTCAGCAGCATACGTGCTGACTTGTAGCGACAGGCGAACAACTGGAGATCAGAAGGAAAGGACAAGCAACACGAGCTGCGGCTACGAGGATCGTGACAGCTTATGTTGGGGTACCTGCTACTTTGCTGACAGGTGCTTGGCACACCATTAGTAGCCCTCGTTTCTGTCGCACATTGCCCATGCTGTTATCCCCATGGTTTGACACATACTGAAAGGGGCAAGCAGGAGGCTCAGGAGGTAGAGTGGCCACTTGGGAAGGTTCAATCCCCGGCTCCCCCATGGGTCAGTGTCACTGTCAACGTGTGCTTGAGCAAGCTAGACCAGTGTTTTTAAAACGTTTTCCATATCAAGGTCCATTATTTATTTGGCATTTGAGCCACGGAACACCATTTCAAAGTCAAAGTCAAAGTCGTACGATTGTCACACACGTTACCGCAGTGAAATTGGTTCTCCGCATTTGACCCATCTCTTGGAGTGGTGAGCTGCAGCCGTGCCGCGCTCGGGAGTCATTTGATTAGTAGATTTGACCCCCCAATCCAACCCTTGATGCTGAGTGCCAAGCAGGTCCCATTTTTACATGACATGAAACCAAATGGTTTCATTTTACGCTCTCGAGTTAAAGATCTTTAAAGGTCAATTTACTTACCAACTCTCCATTATTTAGCTGGGGACCACTTGGAACCCCCTCAAGGACCACTGGTGGTCCCGGACCACTTATTGAGAACCACTGAGCTAGATCAATGAACCCCTAACTGCTCCTGAGGAGCAGGTTGGTGCCTTGCATGGTTTCATCTGCCGTAGGTGAGGCAAATGTGTGTGCGTGAAGGAGGGGTAAATGTAATGCACATTGTAAAGCACTTGGGACTATAAAGGCTCTATATCAATGCACCATTTAACACAGAGACTTTGTGTTTCTACTCCTCTATCTACTACTGTACGTGTTGAAAAGCTGTGAGCTCGATCGGGTGCACATTTGAACAACACTAGCGCAACAATGTCGCAATGTGGCTTTAGTGCCGGATGAGAAGTCACATCGTTACCTCGTCATGGGCAACTGTGCCACCGGCCCTTGGGGACGAAGAGGCTCTTATTGTGCGTGAATCTCAATGGTTGAGGTCGCTTTACTACGGCACAAACGATATATAAATAGGCCGGGGAGGTTCAGACCGGGGCAGTAAATGAGAGGTCGAGGCAGCGAGAGCACGGAGAGATGCACGCCATTAGTGCCGCATACACAGGCTCGACTTCTTTTCATGACTTATTATCTCCAAACGATTAGCCCGCGGCCACAGAGGGGAAGGTGAACGCGTGGTCAATAAAGTGTTCACACACACGACTGGAAATGATAAGCGGGAATAAATACCCTCTATTTTGTCTGTTATGATGACTTTATTTTCCCATTGGTTAACCATTATGCCCAGGCAAAAGAGCTATGCAGGGACAAGCATCGTTGTGAAGGTCATCTTCCTTGCCGCACGCTTGTAGCTGAGTATCTGAGGATGACGCTCCGCACAGCCAGGGAATTGGACACAAATTGATTGCTGCTGTCGAGGCAGCTGTTTGTGCGACGACGCAGTATAGTCCATAGGCCAGATGCCTCATTATCGGATATCGTTGCCACAAAAAGGGACAAAGGGACAATGTGATTTTTGTATTGCTACATGTCTGTAGTTTATGAAATGATGTGATAGCAATGTCAAAATGGCTGCTGATTACTTGTTTTCGGCCCTTTTATCTGATATAAAATTGTATAGTGAATGGCATAACTAAGCAAATCATCACCATCATCATTTTTTGACCGCGGTCGAGATCATGGATTTCACAAAAACTCAAGGACTACATCTGGTACAGGGGCTGTGTGCATCCATTGCATTGCTAACTGTCCACCATCTACAGTTGTCCATCCACTCTGTATGGGATCTGGTGCAGATGGTTGAGTCTGCAGAGAGCATCTCCATATTCGAGTATGGTATTGGCACATTGGGCATGGAGAAATAGGCATTCTCTACATGGTGGAAGTTGACTTCCACCATGTAGCCTTCCTTCTCCTGGCACAGAAAAGCTGGTAGCGGCTGGTAGCGGATCTCGTTCATGTCACTGGAGGTGGTCCCAGACAGGTACCAGCTACAAGTGAGCTACTGCAATCGGTCAAAGAGCTCTGTTGAAACATCCAAAGTCTGGCCAAGTTGTTTGAATGTCTCCTGAAAATCTGGGTTTTTCTTCAGTGCATTCAGATTGCCATGACCAGCAAAGGCAATCACAATGTCACATCCTGTAAATCTGTGACAGACTCTAACAGAGGTTCTCTCCCAAACCAAGGCCACAAAACGTGTGCGGTGTTGTGTACCACGCTTCTGATAGATAGGACAAGGGATGTGGTTTTGGAATGCTAAACAGAGAACCATTTCATCAGTATCTCCAGAAGTGACATAATACAGTGTGTGTGTGTGTGTGTGTGTGTGTGTGTGTGTGTGTGTGTGTGTGTGTGTGTGTGTGTGTGTGTGTGTGTGTGCGTGTGTGCGTGTGTGCGTGCGTGCGTGCGTGCGTGCGTGCGTGCGTGCGTGCGTGCGTGCGTGCGTGCGTGCGTGCGTGCGTGCGTGCGTGCGTGGGCACTATCTCTAAGTTTAGTCTAGTTGTGTGGTGATGTTTAATTCAGAAGTTTAAGATGTACCCTGTTTCAGAAAGGCAGGTATTGGATTTTCCCGGTATGGCTTCGAGAAGTATAATTCAGCATGTCTACATGCTGAATTATTATTCAGCATGGTTCAGCGTGGTACAAACATCAGAAATGTGCATAAAAGTGAATATTTTTGGAGTTTAGATAACAATGAATTATATGGTTTTGCATAATCAGATTATACCCCTAAAACCATATTCAGCTGCCCTTCTGAAACTGCTATCACACATTGTATCAATCCTGGATGGCAGACGAACAAAATTATACCACATAAGTCTTGTCCCTTTTAGTGGCAACGATATCTCATCCGGCCCAAGGACTAGTAGTAGAGTGTCTAAATTGTAAAATGTAATCCAATTACAGAGTCTGCGAACAGCCCTGAAAGCTTCCAAATGCGTCAAGATGAATTACTATATGGGATTGTATGGATGTATTGCAATAGATGAGGAATATAGCGCTTGGCTGCCACATTATTATGAGCAAATATGCTGCATGCTATGTGCAATAAAAAAAGCTCACACACGCATGCGCGCACGCACGCGCGCACGCAAGCACGCACGCACGCACGCACGCACGCACGCACGCACGCACGCGCACACGCACACGCATACACACACACACACACACACACGCACACACACGCGCACGCACACCAACCCTCCATAAACAAAAACATCACTCCCAATGTCTCAGTGATGCAGTTCATTTCACCATCAGTTAAATGTGGTCACTGTTCACTATTCTTTTCACACAACCACCAAAACGAAATCAGCCCCAGTCTATGAAGAGCGACAATGTGGCCTTCTGGATGTCTCACGGCGTACCACAACACGTGTTAGTGCTTCTTGCAAATAGTGTTGGAAATGGAAAAGCGCTTGTGTGTTTCCTTGTACTGCAGGAGGGGGCTGTAAACTAGTCCTTTATCTTCACCCACCCTCTTACCTCGGGCAGACCAATCGATGCTAATCTCCACCTAAGCAGTGAATTAATGTAGAAAGTTAGAATAGCTCGCTAGCTTCAGTGCTCCACTGCTCAGCAGATTCTCTGTCACCTAAAGGCAAATTACAGTGAAATCAATGCCTCCCGGGCCGGCCCCCAGATCAAGCTTAGCCGAGAGAGAGAGAGCTCGGGGAATATTATTTCCTCTTTGGTCTGATGTGATAAATTGGAGTTGCGTCTATATTACCCCCGCTGCCATTTAATTAACCACTTAGAGGGGCGCCATATGAAGCCATAACTGCAAACTCAGAGGCTGTAACTGCACGGGCATCCTGTACTGCATGTTTGAATTGGCTACTTCAGTATCGCTGAGGATAGTCCGTGGAATCGGGATCTTGTGGAAGGAAACTGTTGCTCTGGAGATTATGTGGATCTCCCGCCAAGCACGGCATAATTAATCACAGGATTCCCTTTAATGTCTCTGCCCCCCTCCTGGCAGCCGAGGGTCATCTAGACTAGTAGAATTTATGATCAACTCGATTAAAAAAAAGAAGAATTGCTTTCGCAAGGCTGCTACCTTAATTGATTGAATTGGGTTTGGATTGTATACTCCCACCAGTGCTGCTCTGACTGTAGCACCGTCCCACAGATAGCATCCTTGTGTGCTCACTTTCCATAATCCATTAAAAAAAGGGAACAGGGCCAAAATATTTGTTGCCTTTGAATCTGCTCTAAAAGTGTCATCTCCTCTTCAGGCCGGGGAGTCGTCAGTCTGAATGATTAAGGGGTGGGGTGGGGTGGGGTGGGGTGCGGTGGGGTGGGGTGGGGGTCGCATGTCTTCTTCACATGGAGGGGGAAAACCCATCCCATATTTTAAGCTATATGACAAACGAGAGTCCAATTTCAGCCTCAAATGTTAGAGCATAATATTGATTTATTAGCCCTAACTGCCACAGGACCCTGCTTTGAAATGTGCGCCTGATTTATAGCAGGTCTACAAGCAGGTCTACAAGCTCACAGTGCAATGCGCTGTGAGCTTGTAGATCTGCTATTTATTGGTCGCCAGACACGCAGTATAAATCAGCCATGACACACTGTTACGTGATCGTAAACAAGAGATGCCCTGGTAACATAGTCAGTGATGAATCACTAGCATATCTTCTTTGTTGTCATTATATCATCAAGCTAATTTTATTGGTACATGCATGACAGACAGTCAATGTGTGGTCCGTGGACCCCAACAGGTCCTATATAGGCCCTGTAGGACCTGTTGGGGTCCCGGGACCACACACTGAATAGCAGATTATACAAGCTCGAAGCGCATCCTGAAGTGACTCGCTGTGAGTTTGATCTGCTATTTTTGAGAACCACTGTTCTAAATCCTACAAGTTTTCTGGAAAAGATGTATGTTGCTGAAATCTAAAATGACACAGATGACTGTTTAATACTTGTATCATGTCATTCTCACGGCCAAGCTACACCAGGCTTTTCGCGGCACAAAACGCACGCGTTTGCCCTAAACGCGTGTGTTGAATTTAGGTCCAGTCCTATTTTAAAAAAAGCATGCGCGGGCCGCGCGTTTAGGGTAACGCGAGAAAAGCCTGGTGTAGCTTGGCCGTCTTGGGCTCGCCTCTCATTTGATGTGAGCAAGGTTGTGCACATCACATGATCACAATCAGCTCACTAATACAGTATAATTCTCCCTGAAGAGGGACATGTACAGTATAAGACCACCAGATAACAGACCTAACAGGCCGGCCTGACTGTCTGGCTGTGGTAACCTAATAGGGAAAATATGAACGTGCTTCCAGTATTCACATTCATCTGCCTCCTTATCGGTACATAATAGTCCAGCCTGTCCTCAAGACGTGACCTTGCCCAAGTTCGTGAAACTTTTTTTATTTTATTTTTTTAAACCCATTTGCAACTACCGGCAGTAGTCTACAGTCAGACATCAAAGAGATGTAGCCTATTGCTTGATGTCTGTTCTTATATCCCAGACTGTTGCATTGCATTTTATATTCTGTATGACCTAGCCTATATTCTGTAGTTTTCTTTTCTTTTTGGCTGCGCTTCCATGTGTTTAGCTAGCCTTGTATCATATCACTTTGAGGCAGTATCTAGGCCACAGACAAACACTGGTCGTTTTTCTTTTTCCTTAACTGGCACATGACAGCTACTTTGACTGTAAAGTGGCAGTGTGAGGCATACTCCACTGATCAATAATGACAGATATTCACTGAACAGACCTACGATCAATATATAGAGGTGAACCCATATCTAGGATATACTGTTTCTAAAGGCCTACATGAATAATGTTTCTGTTGGGTGGAACCATTACTTGGAGAAAATGGGGGGAAATAGCCTGCTTCAATGGATCTAATGTAGTTATTATTTAGTCACTTGTTGATACTTTTCATTTTGGTTGAATATTTATTAAAACCCACAGACTTAACCACTTTCAACCTAGCCTCGCTATATTTTGGGCTACTTTAGTACTTGCCTCAGTACCTGGAATTTTATTTTTTATCAGATGTACAAGATGGATCACTCACGATGCGTTGCAAGCTGCTGTTTTCACTATACAAACAGCAGTACAACCCATTTAGACCTGAGGCCAATTCTACAAATGTCTTCTAAATCCTAATAGTTATTCCTGAAAAACACATGTTGCTACATCAGTGGTTCTCAAACTTTTGTATTTGGCTGCCGATCCCCTCAAAATGATTTGTGCCAGGAACCCCCAGAAACAAAATGCTTAATAATGACAATAATTATTATTAATTTATATATATATATATATATATATATATATATATATATATATATATATATATATGGAGATACAAGGGTTCTGCCTGAAAGTGACAATATATCTTTCAAATTGAATGGGTTGGAACGTCACGGTCCCTGTGTATAAGCATTATTCTACCAAGAAACACATCATTATCCACCTGTCTCCATAGGAAGACAGGTGGATAATTTTAATTTTATTCACATTTAAATTCAAAGTTCTCACTTCAGCAATTGAAAAAACGCCAGAAAACCTCAATCTATTAAAAGCAAATACACTAGACTAGACCACTAAGCCTATATAAATTGGTTCGTTAACCATCTCCTCTTAATAGAAAAGGAGATATCGATACCAAAGCATCCGTTCCATGCTCCATGCTTGCAAGCCCGTCACTAATTGGGTCCATAACTCCATATTGAGTTACGCTTATAGACATCATGTCTAAATTTCACTTATTAGCCTTATTAAGTATATGACAGGCACAAATAATGTTTGAGAGAGGATGGCATTGGGTATGTTTGGACATGCGTGTTACTGAATGCAGGCGGTAGCACAAAACATAGCAATGAGTTCAATTTGAAATATACTGTATTACAAAGGCAGTGACTGAGCCTGGGGTGGTCATTAACGCAGAGCCTCTGCCCACTCATGCACTCATCAGTCCATTGTGCTGAGACAAATTCCCCATTACTGATTTTCATCCTCTGATGATTTCAGTGATAGACAGAGATGGTGTCAGAGACCAGCCCCATTGTAATGCCCCCATCCGCCATTTCCAGAGCACATTTGCAATGGCAATGGCGTAATGGACCTGGATCTTTTTTTCTCCCCTTCTAATTTCCCATCGCACAACAACGCATGGCGAGTTCCATGGCAAAGGTTGCGTTGGGCTTCATCGAGGGGATCCTCTAAGGGACATGGGAGGAAATGGACATATGTGACACAGCACAGTGGTTTGAGACACAAATAGCCCTCTAGCCCATGGTCATTTTCTAGTTTTTACAGAATATGAAAGTACAGAATGCAAGCTTTCAAATGAAATGTAAATAATTGAACTTGGAACATATTTGAAGAAGATGTGCCCATTTTAAACTTGCTTTGACTCCTGGGCAGCCAGCCACCATCACACCGGCTTTATTTCATCCACAACATCGACGACAGACAAAACAAATCATGAAAGACTCCTTTCATGAGTCATTTTCACGAGGGGAAAGACAAGGGTTTGGAGCCGTGTGTGTCTTTGTTTGATGCTGTGTTTTTTTAAAAGTACAATGTAGCTGTCTGTCTTATGAATTGGGTTTTAAGTAAATGGACTTGCTTTGATCGGGCACGATCACAAACAATCACAGTCACACTTGATTAGCAGAGTTCACATCGCCCCAAGTTACTGGTGTGATGCTCGGGCCCTTTGCAGGTGCATTGATGATTATTCTGTAAAGAAACAGAATAATGAAGCATTAAATGAACAGCTGCAAACCCAGCGGGAGATAGTTGTATAGTACAATTGAGCTGACACAGTATTTGCCCGTTTCCTTTTGCCTGTTATGTAATCGTTGTTCTAAGCACATTGATTTCATGGTAATTTTGAGGTCCGCTAGCCCCTTTTGGAATTACGTCATGTGGCCAACTCCATGGCTTTTTTAATGTTTGTTTAGAGCACTTTTAATGTGACGTCATGTTTTAGCCAAGTCTATGGACTTTTAATGTTTGATTAGAGCACTTTAGCCACTTTAACACGTTTAGAGCCAAAGGCTCTTTATTGCGGGTACCTGTAGGATGCCAGACCAGCGATATTGCGGGTCACAAGCTAACAAAATCAACCGGCTAATGATAAAACCTATCCTGCAGGTTGCTATGCATGCGCTTTTGGAACATGCCTGTGCATTGTCCAGCGCAGTAGGGAACGTTCTCCTCAGACGTTCATATTTTGCTAAAGTGTATATAAGCTCTGTATCTGGCTTGACCACCCGCGCCCGTCCGCAGGTATTTTAATACCAGCGCCGCGGGCTCCCTTTCCTGTTGCAGCCCTCTGATACAGGCGTCCTCACCTGACCGTGACAATTATGTACAAGAGCACAACTTTGAAGGAGATGGTGACGCAAATGGCATTTTCCCTCACATGCCACATACTGGGTTCTATGCAATCGGCAGAACATATTCAACACAACATATATTCAACATTGTGGACCATTTAGAGGTAACACATTTCTGCATCAGAGCGTTTTCATAGCTTCGATTCAACATTGTCTCGGAATGCACTCGAGCAGACAAATCTGTCTGTTTTGGTGGGCAGTAGAAGCATTCACTGAATTCCCCGCTGATCATCAGCTTTCCACTTTCGGACACGAGACGAGCATGACTTCATTCTGCAGCACGTTCGCTTGCAGAGGATGTGGATGGGAGAATAAACTATCGATGTGTTTTGGAAGCATGCTTCACTGTGTCCCTCAATACAAGTTAGAGTGTATCTGCAGGGGTCTCGCTCTTCTCTCTCCGGCAGCAGGAGTTCAAATGCAAGGCGCCGGGTCCTCCGCGGTGATGGAGATGGCAAACGTGCAAAAGAAAAAAAAAGAACGGGAAGGTATAAACACGTTGGTGCTTCTGTTCTGCCTTCAACCTGTCTGTGATTTTGCATAATGAACCAAGTGTAGTCAAGGTCAGCCAAAGTGCCTTTCAATGTATATTCATGGCCACGGCCTGGAAGCCATGTAACAGCCAAACGCTGCATTTGCTATGTGCTTCTTGACATGAATAGAAGCTCACAGTTAATGGCTTCCCTTTTGGACTGACACTCACTGACAGATCTTGAAGCGCTCAGCTGGGTTGACTCGTGCGTCCTACCCCGCATGATTCACTATTACCGTTATTCTCAGCCATCTGATAATAAGTGTCAGCCGGATCGTTGGGCTCCCATTGTTCTTTCTTATGGATGATTGTGGATGGGAAGGCTCCCTGCGAGAGAGGGCTCACACATAGGAGGGAAGTAAATGGGGTACTTTTCATGGAGGCGGTGTGAGCCTTTGTCTGAGTGTCGCTAATGCGGCCTATTCATTACAGACGCTGGGGATACGAAGTGTCCCTTTGTTGTTGTTCTCCATGCAGTAAAGAGCAGACTATATGTACTCTAGGTACGGTACACTGAATAAGTGGAGTGTGTCAGACACCATGGCCATGTCATTGAATTAATCTAAATGAATACATTTAATCTATGATTACATTTCAATTATTTGTTTACGGGTGTGACTAATTGTTGAGACCGTATAGGTTGCATTTGCTATGAAAACCTGCATTTACGTGTCACATCACACCTCCATATATGGTCATGCCTTGTGACATCACGCCTCGTGACATCACGCCTCCATATCACGCCTCGTGACATTACGCCTCCATCTCCACATATGGAGCTGACCAGTTCTGGTCATGTAAAAGACTAAAAATGCACTCTGTCGAGGTGCCAACTTGAATTCATTCCAGAATTCATTCCATATGTTGATCTGACCACCCATGCCAAAGCGCCAGCCCTCGCCCAGCAGTCTGCCGTCACCCAGGCGGATGCCTGCACGCGACCTCACCCTCAGGGCGTCTTCCTGGTAATTTTTATTGTTTTCTACTGTCACTGATGGGAACAGAATAATTTGGAAAAGAACACAATGTATCTTTACCATCTTTAATGAGGTCGTGACATTGTCATTTACCTCAGGAAAAAACTATATGGTAAGGTTAAAAGAACTCGCATGGCATAAAGAATCATGTACGGCTTGGCTATTTTATATTTAAAGGTGTAAACGGAAATGGTGGGCATTTTATTTTGAAGTTTCAGACTGTTTCAACCCGAAACACCGCTCTGATGTTTCTGAACCAGAAACGGTAGATGGGACGGTAGCTAGGGACGGTAGCTATGCTACGCAGTAGCAAATTTGTTTACAAGTCAGATAGTCGGCCAGCTGTACCAGTTTACTGTTATGTGGCTTATTTCTAACCTATACACAACCTATATACATATTTTAGCGTGATGATTAAGTTTAAAACAAGTAATACACTGTCTGGATGTCATCTTGAATGAGATTAAAAACGGAGTAGTTCTTTAATCAAAACCAGCTGTGGAGGGGGACAACAAGAAGCATGGGAAACAAACTGGTGAGCTTCATTTGTATTGGCTTTTATTGATGTGTATCTCTACACGTCATCACGCAGCACGTTTTATTTTATTCGCCTTTAAGTCGTATCCTGTCCATTGATTGTTATGTCCCCATGTTATCCTATCCTTGGCCTGCTGGACACTACCTGTCCACTGGTTAACATGTGGCATGCAATTACAATAGAGTGAAGTTTGGTATTCACACAAAAAGACCTGATCTGGGCTTTTTCCATCCCATACAACACCACTCATTAGACAATCACATCGGCGTACGCAGAGCGTAACTCAAGCAGCTCCACTGGAGGAAAATGTCATCTGCAATTAGATTACACACCCATCCACACAGCGAGATATACCACGTATAGTGTCTTCACTGTGCAACAGAACAATCACTGCGACACCCACGTGGGGGGGGGGGGGTCTTCTGCAGGAGATCTTATCCGCGGGGGCCCAGCCTGCACCATACACTCCCCCCGTGTATGGAGAGATAATTAATGATACAGATGAGCTGCGTCTATACATCTCACGCCTCGTTTGTCCCTGTCCAAACCAGATAGACCTGCTACCGGTATGTCGCGCTCCTGCAGTGACAGAGACACAAGGGTGCCGGGTCACTTAGAAGCCGCCGAACAGCGTGACAGGAGAAAGTGTGCATGGGGGAGGTTCCAAGGCAACCTGTCGCGTTCTGTCATTATCTGAGCCGGTGGAGCCTAGACCTGACGGGGATCCGAAGGCAATTAAAGGGCAAATCAGAGGGGAGAGCATGTCGAAGCATCTCAGCGCTGGGCTTAATTCCTATGTTAGGGCGGTTAAGTCCCTACTAGAGCAGTGGTTCTCAAACATTCAAAGACCCCCACATTGATACATGTTAAGCCGTGAACCCCCATTTGAAAGGATTGGGCTAGGTTTTAACTTTGGGCCCTATCTTGCCACATATGTCTTCTTCTCATGAACTTTTTTATAATTTGTGCAAAACATTTTAAACTAGGCTATTTTCACTATTTTGCAAAAAGCCCATTAGTGTGAGGTCCGGGCCCCCATTAGCAACACGTCTGTTGTTAATTACCGATAGTGTTTGACCGACTGACACGCTTTTGCGTCCCTGTTGGATCCGTATCAGAGGTATTGCTGAAGGGAACAATGGATTGCTGCTGTTGCTGCTGCCCTCAAGCGTGTGCTCTTCCGCTGCTCACTGTATCCAGATCTGTTCCATGTTGTGGCCCACTTATTATGAGGCACCCTTGCTCAGCGTCTTCTAAATTCGTGAGAAATCTTCCTGGGACCTATTCATGGGTAAACAAGCCCACTCCGCCAGTTATTTGCATGCCAAAGAATAAGAACAAGGCTTAATGTTGACACTTGCTGGATCACTGGTTGGCAAAGGAGTGTGTGGATCGCTTTGATTCGTGAAGGGACGCCGGTGGCTCAATCTCTCCTCTGAGGGTTTTGAGGGGTTGGGGAGAGGGGGGGGTTCTCATCCTTACGCTTTACTCAGCCAGTGGAACAAAGCACAGATAAGTCAAGGTATAATTTAAAAAAGCTCTTTAGTCTTTGCACAGGGAAAGTGATTCTATTCTACTGTGTTTTCATGCCACGTTTTCCCTCTCCCTCTGATGATTCTCACAGCGTTTCAGGCAGGATGTACGTCTTTCTACCGAAGACAAACAGAATTCTGTTCTCTTTATTCAGTAACCACTTCCCACTTCTGAGTATCTCTACAGTGGGTGCTGGACGGTGCATGTATGGAGTTATTTGGAAATCGAGCCTACTGACCATTTATTTATATAATAACTTTACACCCAACCTTTGCCATAGATGTGTAAGGCCACACTTGTGACCTCCTATTTGTGGCCTCGGCTCCAAGTAGCCCTGCTACTACTCAATCCAGTTCTAATAGAGCGAGGGTTTGGAGCCCAGGGGTGATTGAGTATTAATAGAGCCAAGGGGTAGCTGCTATTCTGCTAAATTGCATGCCTTGCATGCAGCAGCATCAGCTTCAGTGAGCGTCCAGACGGTAGCAGGACTCAGGCCAGAAGCAGTAATATTATGTGTCAGTAATGCACACACAGTGCTTAAACCACAAGCCTAGTTTTGATGGTTTTGCCTTCCTTCCTGTAATGGTTATTAACAGCTCCATCAAGGCTTGTTAGTGTGTGTGGTTGCTTTGTTTTCTGTCCTTTTAGTCCTGTAGATGAGATGTCCTGAATACAAGCGAGAAAGAGAGCAAGGTTCGATAGTACCAGGCAACTGTGCACCGACTGTACAGTCAAAGGTCCACGTTGTGTACACACCCACCCACATACCAAACACGTGCGGTGCGCTGAAAAGGTTGTGTGAATGCTAATTTCTTGTGCCGGGCGATTAACCGAGATTCCTGTTATTTTGCGGTTGTTAAAAACCCAATTGGCCGAACATCAGTGGATTTATTGGTTCAATAAAATAGACGATCGCATGTAAATTAGGCTTGTTCGACTGTGGTGCGCTGTATGCAGCGAATTACTGTACGTAGAATCATTATATCTGCTCCATTGTTTTTCAATTGACTTACCAGTAAATCCTTTTTCTTTTTTTGTTAACCCATTAAGACCCTGAGGCTGATTCTATGTTTCTATGCCTTGTATATCTGCTATTTTTGTACAGCCAAATAAATCTGAAATGTCACAGATGCTTTTTCCCGGTTTCATATGATGCCAGCTTTTACTCTGAACTGAGCTCTGGCTGGAGATGATAGCTGGGGGAGGAACCCAGGAGAGAGAGAGAGAGAGAGAGGGAGAGAGGGAGAGAGAGAGAGGGGAGAGAGAGAGAGAGAAAGAGAGAGAGAGAGAGATGGAGAGAGAGGGAGAGGGAGAGGGAGAGGGAGGAAGAGGGGGAGGGAGAGGGAGGAAGAGGGGGAGGGAGAGGAAGAGGGGGAGGGAGAGAGAGGGAGAGAGGAGGTGAAAGGGAGAGGAGGCAGAGAGAGAGAGAGAGAGAGAGAGAGAGAGAGGGAGAGAGGGGGAGAGAGAGAGAGAGGGGGAGAGAGGGAGAGAGGGAGAGAGAGAGAGGGGAGAGAGAGAGAGAGAAAGAGAGAGACAGAGAGAGGGAGAGAGAGGGAGAGGGAGAGGGAGGAAGAGGGGGAGGGAGAGGGAGGAAGAGGGGGAGGGAGAGGAAGAGGGGGAGGGAGAGAGAGGGAGAGAGAGGAGGTGAAAGGGAGAGGAGGCAGAGAGAGAGAGAGAGAGAGAGAGAGAGAGAGAGAGAGAGAGAGGGAGGGAGAGGAGGCAGAGAGAGAGAGAGAGAGAGATGGAGGGAGAGGGAGAGGGAGAGGGAGAGGGAGAGAGAGAGGGGGAGAGAGGGGGAGAGAGAGGAGGTGAAAGGGAGAGGAGGCAGAGAGAGAGAGAGAGAGAGAGAGAGAGAGAGGGAGGGAGAGGAGGTGAAAGGGAGAGGAGGCAGGGAGAGGGAGAGAGGGAGAGGGAGAGGGAGAGGGAGGGAGAGAGAGAGAGGGGGAGAGGGAGGAGGTGAAAGGGAGAGGAGGCAGAGAGAGAGAGAGGGAGGGAGAGGAGGTGAAAGAGAGAGAGAGAGAGAGAGAGAGAGAGAGAGAGAGAGAGAGAGAGAGAGAGAGAGAGAGAGAGAGAGAGAGAGAGGGAGAGAGGAGGTGAAAGGGAGAGGAGGCAGAGAGAGAGAGAGAGGGAGGGAGAGGAGGTGAAAGGGAGAGGAGGCAGAGAGAGAGAGAGAGGGAGAGGGAGAGAGAGAGAGGGAGGGAGATGAGGTGAAAGGGAGAGGAGGCAGGGAGGGAGAGATGGTGATGAGAAGAGAGCACAGTGCAGCCAGACTCAGACAGACCTGTGTTTACAGTATATATGGATGTGGAAGTGAAACAGCATACTGTTGCTGTGCTGCATGCATGCATTGCGGACCCCTGCTGGTAAATGTTGTTTACAGCCCCTCCATGTCTCCCCCAGTACATCTAGTACGCCCAGACATCCTTCTCCTCTCCTTTCTGCCCGTCACACTGCTGCTTAACCCATTAAGACCAGATAACAACATTCTTCTTGACATTAATTCTCATTTAGTTATTTTTGTGGTCTGGAGTTTTCTCTGGGGTTTGGACGCCTTTTGAGCTGCAATGAAAACAGGCAAAATAGTGAAAACTGTGACATCTGCTGGCAAATCCCATTGACATATATGGGATTTGCAGGCGGTGACATCACAAACAGCAGGAAGATCAGAGCACTTGTTTGAGCCAGAAAACCCCAGACCACAGAAAATCTACTGAATGTTTAAAGTTCAGGTTTCTTTGGGTGCAATTGAGCTCAGAAAACCTAAAAGAATTAACCCTTAAATCTTCCAAACAGTTTTCTGAAAGATGGACGTTTCTATAGGTGCTCAAACCTTTTTCATGTCATGGCCCCCCAAGATTATATGTATTTGGCCGCCGTCCCCCTCATCTGAAAATGTTTGGTTCCAGGGACCTCTACAGAAGCAAAGATTTGAGTTAAAAAAATAATAATAAAAAATGAATATATATATATATATATTCATAGATTTTCTACAATAAGAAAACGTATCTACAAGCTCACAGTGCAGCACGAAGTGATGTGAGCTTTAATATCTGCTATTTTTGAATTGCTAACATCTAAGGTTACACAGATGCTTTCCCGGTTTTAATGAGTTAAACAGTCGTGACCCAGTTGTCATACAATGTGCCAGCAGTGCCATCGCATGAACACCTGCATGCACACTAGCATCATTATTTTTCACCTAACAGCGTGACTTCTCCTATTTTCTACCTATCTATATATAATTGGTCCTGAGTTCCACACTAATTCTCATTATAAGCTGCCGCCAATTCTGTCTACTCACTCTGTGTGTCTCAAAGGAGGGCTGTGGACAGTTCATAAACCTGCCTACTAGCAAGCTATCATTTCTTGTCCCTAAAGAGATGCTTGGAGGCAGGACTCGCAGGAGCCACGTAAGAATGGTGCAAACTTTAGGTCCCCTCCAGTTCCCTCTGGTCCTGCAGTGAAGGTCCCCAAGGCCAAGTACTGTACCTGGGGGGACTGGGCTTTCTCTGTTGCTGCCCCCTCCCTCTGGAATGCACTCCCCAAAGACGCTCTGTCAATTCCTAAAAAACACACTCAAAACCCATCTCTTCAGGATAGCCTTTCCTATAGTTGAAGTCTAGTTAGGATATCCACCCCATGCTTAACTTTTTATCGTTTTTAATGTAGCACCTATGTTCTTTATTGTTTTTCTTTTTCTTATTAAAGTTGGTTCCTTCCTTTCATCATGTAAAGCGACTTTGGGTACTTAGAAAAGCACTATATAATAAATATATAATTATTATTAACTCCATGAGTGCTGCCTTATATAGACGTGACTCAGGGAAATAAGGAAACGTATGCAACGGAGCTGTTACGTTATGTATAGTGTGGAGCGGCATCTAGTGGCTGAATAGTGTCTGTATCACTTTCTTCTGGACCTTCACCTTGTTCCACCGGCCAGGTTTTGAGTGAGCACACTGTACTGTAAATAGATGATAATCGTCACTGCTCGAGGGTATCCAAACAAGGCCATGCCTTGTCACAAAGACAATGACAAAGCAGCATTTGATCACCTCAACAACCGTGGAGGCCATATTTGTCATCAGCCCTTGGTCTGACATCAGGTGTCACCCTTTCGGTCATTTTATCACTCCCCGCATCCAGGGCAAAATACTGTAAAAGCCGGGTGTACAGTATGCGATGACATGGGATTATGGATAACGTACTTGCTCCCAAAGGCCAAATATGGAATTGTATAATAAGGCGACTGCTTGAAACACGAGCTGTTGTTCAAGACTGTTGACTCACTCTCTCTGCACAGACACAGCCACTCGCCAGCGGTCCTTGGTCAGCACCGAAATTATCTGCCATTGGTTAAAGTATCATGCCCTCTGACACTTTGAAAAGAGTCCTTCACTCTCGAATGTCTCAGCGAGTACCGGCAGCAAGTCCTGTTCACTGACACTCAATCCTTTTTGTGGCGAAACCTCATTCTCTGAGTCAGGAGTGGATTTTTAGCTCTTATACCGCACGCCTCTTCTCCTCAACATTAGTACTTAACTGTTAACTCGCTGTCTCTCACTCTCTCTCTCTCTCTCTCTCGCACGCACGCACGCACGCACGCACGCACGCACGCACGCACGCACGCACGCACGCACGCACGCACGCACGCACGCACGCACGCACGCACGCACACACACGCGCACACTGGCAGTATTTAAAGGATGAGTTTCCAAGTGAGGACCGTATTAACCTTTCAGAGAAATTAGTATTGAGAAGTGCACTGCTCATCCTATCACGTTTCTCTTTCTTTAGACAAGAGATTCTGACCTTCAACAGGCGTCTTGAAAATCGTAATGTTCCCCCCCCCCCCCCCCCCATGTGAATTCAAAGCCCAATCAATAGTATAGCCTACAGTACGTGGTTTGGACTCAATTAAGTCTAAACGAGTTTGATTTAATTGCGACCGTTGTTGATTCAGAATCCAGCCGGCGTGAAAACGTCTTCGAGTGTTTGTTCTTCCGTTTCCTCCGTTTCGTCGTGTCTGTCATGGTCATGTGCGCCGGCCCGAGACGCTGAATTGGCTCTGACAGAAGGGTAATGGAATTGGCCACTCTTCACTGGCCACCCTGATCCATCTTTGCCCCCTTGCACCTTCTTCTCCTCCACGTTTGTGCAGTGGATAGATTCTCTGAGATATCCAGAGAGAGAAAATAGTAAGATGGGAGCTTATTGATCTTTCCAGCGGAGTGGAGCTTCACAGGCCGCTGAGTTACCCCATCGAGGCATCTTTCAGCTGCTGCAGAGAGAGGCATGGTCTCCTCATCCAGATTGTGGTTATCTCCTCCTCACCACAAGGCTTTACCGTGTCCTTGTCCGGAATACAGATCAGCTGTCTATATCTGTGCACAGTGATGAATCGCCCCAAAATAGGAAAATATGGGTGACCTCCCATCCTATAATGCCAGGGCTTATCGCCCCAGATGGTCCTCTCGCCAGACAAACAGAAAGGAATTGACTGCCTGGCGCAGACTTTATTAAGCCCTGTTTAATTCCTCGTATGACTGTGTATAAAAAAGAAAATCAAAGCTTTCCAAAAATCCTTGTGGATCTTGGGATCCACATGGAAGTATAAAGCATGTGTGGAATAATGTATTAGACAAGGCACTATGTGGCCTACTGCACAATGTGCATACAAATCTGATCTTTCCAGCAGTTTGCAAGATTAGGTCTAGATAGGCACGCACGCACGCACGCACGCACGCACGCACGCACGCACGCACGCACGCACGCACGCACGCACGCACGCACGCACGCACGCACGCACGCACGCACGCACGCACGCACACACACACACACACACACACACACACACACACACACACACACACACACACACAAACACACACACACCCTGCCATACAAGCTCACATATCAGCTGCTTTAGCAATTTTTGAAACAATTTGGAAAGTTCATACAAAAAGAAAGGGGAAATCTTTGAAACTTTTCTGAATATTTTGGTCTACAGGCCTATATGACACGGGCCCACGACGCCCGGTTGAAAGTGGTTAAGCAAACAGAGCTGTAGTGCCAGGCAGGCCCAACTGCTGCGCTGTTTCTGGTCGACACGCCAGGCCAGCATCCGTTTTCCAACGGCCCTGTAGTGCTGCAGTAGAACACACTGTACGTAGACAGAAAGGGGCAGAGGCACGCTCGTTAATTATTGATATCCATGCAGGCAGAGAGAAGCCGGAGAGGAGCCCAGGTGCAGTCCAAAGGCCCACGCAGGCAAATCCCCAGTGCTTAAATGTAACTCTCTCTGAGGCCCTGGGAGGGTCCAGAACAAAGCGGTTCCAATGTGCCTCAAGCCAAATGGGCTCTATATGCACTATTAGACATAACAAGGTAGACGCCTCCTTGGGCTCTGGGGCGTGTGCTGTGAGAGAATAGGCAAGCTTTCCTGAGATTCCTTGCGAAGCATAGCGGAAGCTTGCCAAGCTTCCGCGTGGGTCACAGAAGGGGACGTTAGTATCATCACCTATGAAGGAAGTAGGGAAGGGACCCAAGTTCTTTCCAAAATGGCGTGTGTGCAATTTGCGCATAGAGCCCATTCAGGCTGGTCCGGTGCACTGGACTGGTAGAAGAAAGAAGGCACTGGATCAAACTCTTGACAATTAAAGCCTTTTGTTAAATTTACAGTGTGCGGGCAAATGACGTGACAACAAAGCCTCGACAAGTCCCTCGACGAGTCCGTATTTACACTCTCAGCGTTACATTTGACACTCCAGAATTTTGACGGCGCATGCCAGAACAGCTGGAAGCGCGCGGCGGCGAGTAAAAGGGGAGCTCGTCACGCCTGCCTCTCAGGCGTTCCGATCCCATCACAGCGGCCTAGCTCGCCTTCCCTTATGGCAGCAAAGTGTCGGCCATCAATCTTTGGGTTGTTGATATTTCAACGCGGGACCAACAAGGCGGACCGGACCTTTATTGGTGATAAAGAATGTTTACGCAATGAGACATTTGTGACTACGCTGGAGTCTGTCCGCCGCGGGGCTTATTTCATCTCCAAATCTGAAACCGATGCGGACGTTAATGACATCATGCGTTTGGGCGATAAACATTTCTGGGGTTTCTGTTTTATTTACAGAAGCGGACTCCCCATCATTTCTCCTGTGGATGCAGTACATTAGTCATAGCCTCCTCGGAGCATCGGTTCAAGTTTGTGTCGGGATGTGATGTAGGGCAGTTTTTGTGTATTTATGATAGAAACCTTGGCATCAGCAAAGATTGTAAATTTAGCCCGGAGAAGAGAGTGAAAAAAATAATATTAATCTGGGTCAAAAAAATTACAAAAATAAAACAAATGGGAACGCGCTGCCCTAGCTGCCTTTATTTCTGTCCCATTTCAGCACTTTCTAGCATTAGCGCCACACAATGGATTCTGCCCTTAATATTTCAGATGTGAGCAGCTTGGCATGAAGCCATCTGCCTCAGGGGTGGAATCCAGTAAGCGAATGCAATGATGTGTGTCTACCTCATGTACTGGGCTAACAGAAGGTTCACTGTGTGGATGAGGCTGCATATGCAAATATATATGTGCTGTATATACACTATTATATAGAAGATAAATGGATATGATTGTATATCTTTACTTTGTTCCTTTTGTATTGTTGTTTTGAGTTATTTAGTTGATATTTAGTAGATTGATTGGTAGATAGGTAGGTAGATACACACAGTTATATACTGTAGATGGGCATATCTACTCTAGGTAGTAGGTTTAGTTGTATGGAGATATAGAGTTTGTGTGTGTTTATGTGTCTGCGTGTGTATATGTATGTGTATGTGCGTGCATGTGTGCGCATAGAGACCGTTCTTAATAGGCTCTTGTGCTCCTGAGCGGCTCTTCATCTCCCAGCCGTGCAGCCTCTCAGTCACATGACCCTCTCCTGTGCTCTGGCGTTCTGTGTTCTCTGCTAATTGCAAGCCAATTATCTACACAGTGAAGATGTGATGAGAGCACCCCCCATCCCCCCCCCCCCCCCCCCCCCTGCAGAGAGGGTCAGAGCATCGACATGCTGACAAGGATTGTACCTCCGTTCTGTCTGTTGGCATGCACCATATGTTCAGCCCTGAGTGTTTAAGTGTAACGTGCATGCATGCATGTGTGCCTCTGACAGCTGTGCGTTTTGCAGGAATGACAGGGCCTTGCTAGGTCAAGATGTGCGTACACATTAGTAGCGTCAGACCCCGGGGGTTATTTGTGTATTTAAATTTTAATTACATGCAGTGAACGCACCCGAGGGGACCTGACCACCTGTTGAATTTCTATTTCCATTCTCTGTGGTTACTACCATTGAAGTCCCACTGGCAGATGATTAATTATTATAATGAAGGAGTGTGGTACTGGTAATAATGAAGATGATTCACCCTGCTTCATGACTCCATAACCACCACCGCAAGCTTATTCTTTGTATTTGAAGGCAACGACTGGGTTCTTTATGCGTTACTTTTTTTTCTTGCTTCCTTGTGTTCTTCCCTCCATTCAATCCGTTCTTTCATTCTTCCCTTCCTTCCTTTGTGCCTTACTTACTGTATGTAGGTTTCTTCCATCTTTTCTGTCTTCCTTCTTTTCTTTTCCTTCCATCCTGCCTTAATTCCTATTCCCCTCATTCCTTCCATTCTGCCTTAATTCCTTCCCTTGATCATTCCTCATCCTGCCTCTCTTCTTTCTTCGTTTGTGTCTATCTTCCTTCCCATCTTACTTAACTTTCTTACCTTTCTTCCTTCATTCTGTCATTCCACTCTGTCATGTACACTTGTCATGACACAGTATAATGCACCCCACACACACACACACACACACACACACACACACACACACGCCGCTGACAAAATAACACCAGCCAAAGCGACTGTCAGTCACTTCAGTACCGCCCTTCATCCCATCGCGATTAAACGGATAGTTAGATAGATGGGACAGAGAACATTGCCATTGCACGGTGTGCCAGAAAACAGCCCAAAGATGTCAATTTAGATGTCGTTTCATCTTGTTTTTTGAAGTCTAGGATGTCTCGCAGAAGCAGACAGAGATAGAAGGAAGGGGCTTATTGCCTCCAGTGCCTTATCATTTTTTGGTACAGTACACGTGGGCTGGATATAAGGGGGATTGGAGTTGCTGGTAGCAGCAGATGAGTTTTTCATCAGAGCACACAGACAGTTGACTAGGCGATCCAGTGTGAATCCCCGGCCCGGGCTCCTGCACCAGGTTTCCTTCTAATCATGCATTCACCACATACAAGCGAAGACAAAGGACTCGCTCTTCTGACATGGGCCTCCTCGTCTCCGCACTCATTCTCAGTCTTGTATGTACTGTAACCGCGATGATGATTCACGCCATGATTAATATTCATAAACCATAATGTTGTCTTCCCGTGCGAGGACCAGACATGCACGGCCGAAATCATTTTAAACATTCCGTTAATTAACTGCGATATTAAGCGCATACGCTCAGCCCCCGAAAGGCTCGGCTGCCTCTGGCATGAGACCTTATTATTTATTTTCCCTCAGCATGCCTCCGTCCCTGGTGTGTCGTGTCGAAGTTGGAACTAATAGGCTGGCTCAATCAGGAGGAAAATGAACTGTTCGCAGCAATGCCAAATGGAGTGTTTCACTACTATAACGACTATATAAGTCAGGGAGAAGTGACGGGGCATGCAGCTAATGGACGGTGTGAGACTCTAGTGCTAGTCTTGCAAGTTGAGCTGACATTTCAATTTTCAAGCTCAGATTGTTTGTCGACACAGTGTTATTATTATTATATTGTATGTGCCAAACAAAATTGCAAATTAAATAAATATATATTTCAGAACTTATTATAAATCTACTTTAGTCCGGCAGCCGAGGTGGACGGGTAGGAAATTTGGTATATAGTCTTTTTTTATTGGCCTAAAATATTGTCTATATACATACATTCATGAATCCACTTGCTGACCGGCTGTCAGTGTTGGGCAATCTTTTTTATAGGGGTTTCTTGTGACCCTACCATTAACATCCTATGGCAGGCAAACATGTCAAACTTTCCTTTTGCTTTAAGTAGCATGTGACCTATCAAACTAGGGGGTTTTCATGATTCTGAATCCATTCCAAGCATTAGTTTTGCACAAAATGCACTCCTTGGGCTAAAAACATCATGTCAAATGTGATGAGGTCAGCACATTTTGGGTACATTTGGGCAAGTGGCTATGGCTGCTTTTTGCCCAAGGAGTGTATTTTGTGCAAAACTAATACTTGGAATGGATTTAGAATCATGAAAACCCCCTAGTTTGACATGTCACATATACTTAAAGCAAAAGGAGTTAGCTTTTTTGCCTGCCATAGGATGTTAATGGTAGGGTCTCAAGAAACCCCTATAAAACAATTGCCCAATAGTGACAGCCGGTCAGCAAGTGCATTCATGAATGTATGTATACATATAGACAATATTTTAGGCCAATAAAAAAGACTGTCGGCTTATTTTCGACTACTTTTTGTCTGACATGATACAAACCGTAGTGGGAACATGTCGACCCCGGATGACTCTTAATACCGTCTTAATTTGTTAATACTCTTAATTAATGAGGGCTTAACACTTAAATAAAGCAAAGCCGTGGCGTCTAATAATCAACATAATTTCCTAACATCGTTATATTAACACGCACGACTTAAGCCTGAGTTTACACATTAAGTGCGTGTGGATGTCCCACACCGGAAATAGACAATCTATACTTGTAGTTTGTAGATTGACAATGATGATGCCCGACACCCACCCCCAAGTATAACTCAGGCTTTATGTTGTTAGAGACACAAGTACAGGAGTCATCTGAGAACTTTCATGTGCCCGAGCCAAGTTAAGAGGATAGGCGCTGACTCGGCCATCTGAGGACTTTCCTCGGGGGAGCAGTGAGGTTTTATTTATCCCTGGTAGCAAAAGAGTCCGTTTGTCATTTATTGTCTCTAATAATTGCTCCACCTCGCTCTCGGCATTCAGAATGTGAGGCAACACCGCTTCGGGAAGAAGATGGCACCTCTAATTAGATTTGAATACCCCCCCTAAACGAATATATGGCTCAGGTGGTGGCGGATACAGACAGGGGAGCCTCTGTAAAGTGAGAATAACAGACGGGTGTTTAACCCATTCTGACCTGAGATCAGATTCTAAAAATGTCTTCTATATCCTGACAGTTTTCTGAAAAAGCTATGTTTCTATGTCAGTCGTTCTTCGATTTTTCAAAAATAGCAGACCTGATAGCAGATCTGATATTTTTCAATAGCTAAAGCATAACATACTGCTAACACCAAAAGGGGTTCCCACCCAAAATGGCTTAAGGGAGTTCACACGAGGATAGAAGTGTTGAAATGTCTCTCTCGTGCTCTGTTATTCACTCCTCCCTGGCCGCCCCACCCGTCCGTCCGTCCGTCCGTCCGTCAGACTGACTGCACATTTCCAATTAGGCGGGGCGAAGTTGTCCTCTTGCATTATGCTGCATTACGATGACGGAGAGGCTCTTTTAGGGTAAAACAGGATTATGCAATACCATTACGCCCCGGGTAACCGTCTGTGGACGCCGTCTTTCCGCTCGACTGAATATCCCATCGCTGTTTGTACTCGGAAGGAGCCCGTACAAAAATTGAGGATAAGTGAGAAGGCATAAAGTCTGGTTTATAGCTGTCTGGCTGCTTCTTCATCTCCATTCATAAAACATTGTCTACAGCACTTCGCCCTGCTGCTGCACTGCGTCTGCGGAGTCCGTCAGAGAACGCCAGGCCGTCAATAGCTGAAACTTGAATGCCAATTAGGCTCACCCACACCTCAATCATTAACTACTTGAGCTTTATACTACTTTGTTGGTATGGTCGTCTCATGCACAAATCTACAAGTATGGCTATTTTTTTTATATGTTTGAACATGTTTGAAAATGTCCGCCCATAACGACTAGCCCAAAATAGTGGAGGCAGGGTTGCAAGTACTTAATTCAGTCCCTGCTGCAAGCAAGCAAACGCACTCAATTTTAATGTATTTTTTTACAGAGAACCTCTCCCACCAGAGTGATGCGAGGCTGTACATGGCGTTTTATGAACTACCTGTCAACAGAGCCAGCTCTGCTAGCACTTAATTGCATATACCTCATTCCTAATTCATCCTCCCTCTGCAAAAATAGCCGACCTACAAGCTCACGCCTGTGAGCTTGCAGGTCGGCTATTTTCCACCCGCGCACCACGGCACGGAACGACGAGGTACAAATGGGGCTTTAGAGTCAAGGTGAGTGCAACGTGCCACAGCTTCTCTCAGCCCTGACCTGAATGCAGACTCTCTGCAACGTGCGTATGTGTGTGTGTGTGTGTGGGAGGGGGGGGGGGGGGGGGGGGGGGGGGGGGGGGGTGGCGCTATCCCTCCTGTTATATTCATGACTCCCTGCTGCCAAGAAGCTGTTTCCCCTTCCTGAGACCCCCCAGCGCTCTCGCTCTGTCTCTCTCTCTCTCTCTCTCTCTCTGTATCTCTCTCTCTCTCTCTCTCTCTCTGTATCTCTCTCTCTCTCTCTCTCTCTCTCTGTATCTCTCTCTCTCTCTCTCTCTCTCTCTCATCTCTCTCTCTCTCTCTCTCTCCTCTCTCTCTCTCTCTCTCTCTCTCGCTCTCTCTCCTCTCTCTCTCTCTCTCTCTCTGTCTCATCTCTGCTGCTTGCTTATGGGTTTTAATTAAAATTACAGCGCGGATCAACAAGCATGCACCCTCTAATGAAGAAGGAGATGGGACAGGAGTATAAACACACCAGACAGCGCTCATCAGAGGAATAACGGCCCCCTATAAAAACCCCGATGACTGTCATTATAATCCCTTATCGCTTTCTCCATCTCTCTCTCTATCTCTCTCTCTATCTCTCTCTTTCTCCATCTCTCTCTCTATCTCTCTCTCTCTCTTTCTCCATCTCTCTCTCTCTCTCTCTCTCTCTCTCTATCTCTCTTTCTCCATCTCTCTCTCTCTCTCTCTATCTCTCTTTCTCCATCTCTCTCTCTATCTCTCTCTTTCTCCATCTCTCTCTCTCTCTCTCTCTCTCTCTGTATCCCCCTTTTTTTCTCTCCCCCATGACTAACATGCATACACCATCATGACTAACGTACAAACAACATGTCCCATCACACTTCATCTGTCACCCTGACCTCCCGACACAAACTCATCATGTTCAGAGCAGCGTGGAAGGTATCAGCTAAAAATCTTTTTGAGAGGCGCCAGCCCCTCTAATCCAAGGCTTTTGAAGATTACGCCATATGGAAGCCAAGTCTATGGGATTTTTAATGTGTGTTTAATGCCCTTAAGACGTTAATTGTTTGCCTTCCAAGTCTATGGACTAAAGTTTTTTGAGGGCACTAAATGACGATGTAAGATGTCATTGTGTGGCCGATATAAATACAGTGGGCGCCCCTCACTTCACACAAGTGTGATTTTTGAGTGGTGTAAACCACTCCTACAACTGGCTTTGTTAGTTTACGTGTCTGTCCGTACCAAAAAAAATGAGCATGGTTGCTATGGTCACCCAGTTCACACGGGTGTGATTTCATTACGTCAGACATTACGTCAGACCACAGCTGATCAGTCTATATAAGACCTTACACCACTCAGTTCACACGGGTGTGATTTTTTTTCTCTCTCTGAGGGGAATATTAATGTCATGCTTTTGTCCTTACACTTTTTCTTTTTCCATTTTACAAAGACGATCAGAAGCCCTCAGGGTCTCCTTGAGTGTCTGTGTGTGACGCACTGTTTGTTACTCGCACCACCAGACCAGATGTTCTGATTAGTGGAAGGGGAAAAGCATCTGATAAGAAGCCTCCAAAAAAACCAAGAGAGGAAAATGTTCTATTTTTGCAGTTGACTTTTGTAATAGTGTCTGTATCGTGTTCTGGAGCATGTTCCATCTTACAGAACTGGAAACAGGAAATGTAGTTGTTGGGAAGTCCAATAAAGCTACAATTATTTTCAGAGGATCAAAGCATTGGATGGATGGATGGATGGATGGATGGATGGATGGATAGATGGATGGATGGATGGATATTGTTATATTCATATCATAATTCACCAGGCTCTTGTTAAATTAACTGTTCAATGCAAACATTTTAAAAAATATATAGTTTTGTGGACTTTTTGCCTATAAGATATGCCCAGAATTGGGACCTATAGCATTCAAGTACAATTTAGGCATTTTAAGCAAGGTAAAACTAGGTTTTTTGTAAAGTTTTTTCTTTTTAAGTTTTTTTTTTAAGTTAAGTTTTTTTTAAGTTAAGTTTTTTTTAAGTTAAGTTAAGTTGTGTGTGTGTGTGTGTGTGTGTGTGTGTGTGTGTGTGTGTGTGTGTGTGTGTGTGTGTGTGTGTGTGTGTGTGTGTGTGTGTGTGTGTGTGTGCGCGTGCATGTGTGTTTTTGTGTGTGATACAGCTGCGCCCTCTGGTGGTGGGCGGGTGGTGTTACAGCGTGACACACACACAGGCAGACAGACATGTTCTGCTGGGGTCTCATAGTAAATGCTCACTGCGTTCGCAATCACTGCGTTCGCAATTATAGTGCCTCTGTGAACTAGGATCACAGGTAAACCGAGAATCAGTCTAAAACAATATACTATCAAAAAAGAAAACGACATTGAAATTATAGTATACCAGGTAAACAATTAACCTTAAATTTAATTTTAACCTTTTTGTCAAGGAAAAAAATAGTACGTGAGAATTAAAGCCGCACAAAATACCATAATTGAATGAATAAAATGTAATGTTGTCCAATCTGTATGGTAGAGTATATGATAACACAATATAACTTATGCAATTGGGGTGGTTGTATTTTGTTTCCCTGCTCTTCTGTTGAGACATTTAGATTGTGTTCAAAGGTCATGTTTCACCTAAACACAGGATCTGGCACATCCTCTGAGCATGCAGGCAGGCTCTATTAGCTCAATGCTAAAAAATGTCAAGACTTGCGCAGAGAACCGGGTTCAAATCCATAGAAAATAAAAGTTACAAAAAGGACAAAGGTCAGTCGGTCAGTTGGTCGTCATGACTAGGTCAAGTGCTACAGTCTTCAGGTGGAGTCTAAAGTGGCGAGTCTTCAGATTATGGCGGGTTAAGTGGTTAACGGCATTAGACACACAACAGCACAATACAGTAGAGTAGAGGTTAACGATGGTGACACCGGACGCCGCAACAGAGAAGGCTGTGTGACCAGAAACGGAATCGGAGTGGGACGGTATAGGATGGCCCAAGAGTTGCAGTGTCATGGAAGAAAGGAGAGAGGAGAGGAAGGGGGGGGGGGGGGGGACGGAGTGGTCGGCTGAGAGGCAGTGAGAGATGGGCGAGGCATTAATGTCAGCTAGCAAATATAGCTCAGGGGTGGGGTGGGGTTGGGGGGTTGTAGCGGCCATGACCACATGGGACTGATAGGGAGGTGTCAGACCCCTGTGTGGCAGAGCTGATGGATGACACAGAGTGACTGGTCGATCACAAGCTACTCCCGAACTCTGTCCCTTTATAGATGAGACGTCACCCCAGGAGCTTCTGCTGTGTCCCTCTGTCCATCACTGTGGTGGGCAACATGACATCCAGTAAATTGTTTAACCTGGGCCCTGGCTTTTAGATAGGTGGGGGTAACAAGACAGTGGATAATTCAAACAATGGTACGACAAACGTATGTATGTATAGTATGTTAATACATCTGCAGTGGTTGGAGTGGACACTGTCAATAAAGTCATTTGAAGCAGACAACACACCAGATTGGACACAAGCCATTTAGACCTAGCCTGATTATCAGACTGTAGCTTTCTTGAAGCTTCAGTCTGACATTGTCTCCTGTCTGAGCGATTTCAAGGGGGAGGGCCGGGGATTAGAATTTCCCTCAACCAGTAGCCATTGGTTTTGTTTTTCCCTCCTTCCTCTGTATGTTGCGCTGCGTGATGACGCTGAAAACGGGACTCGGCGCTGATTGGTTGTTCGTTAGACCCACCCCCACCACCGATTCTCATTGGATAATACATTTTTGTACCGAAGAAATGATAGGTTCACAGTGCAACACCAGACCAAGAGACGCAGTCCACTCAGAGAGTGGGCGGGGTCTTTGGGCTGGATCCAGGCTAATTTAGACCTGAGGTTGATTGTTTAAAAAAAAGCCTTCTAATGAAATACAATGAAGGAAATCCAAAAAGTATGTTGCTGCATATCAACATCTAAAGTGACACAGACACTGTCCCGTATTGAAAGGTTTTAAGATGTATAGTTGTCTCCCAGGCATGGGGAGAGAGTATGTTTTGCACTCCGTCCGTGTGTCCGTCCTTCCGTCCTTCCTTCCTTCCGTCCTTCCGTCCGTCTGTGAACAGCTAATCTCCGGCACCGTTAACCCGGGCGATGCCAAACTTTGCACACACACTCCCTGGATGCCAACGATGAACCTCTGCCCCACATTTTCCAGAACGGCCTGTTATAGCGCCACCATGAGGCAGCTTTTCACATTTTGTACCTAAAACTGCACCGATCTGCGTGAAATGTTGCATGCACACTCCCTAGAGGCCAAGGACAAACCTTTTACCTGCATTTTCCGCATCTGCCTTTTATAGCGCCACCAGGAGGCCGACTTTTGTAAAACACATTTTTTGATATTACTCCTCCAGATTCTGTCCAAAAATCTCACAAATCGTTACACAGTATCTCTATGGTCATGTGCTCAAGTCGGATCTGTCTGATATTTCATATTCCATCCTAATTGGCTATAATTGGCTTTCACAGTTTGCAAGATTGCCCCGTTTTGAACAATAGCCTCAAATCATGAACGCAGCATGCAATTTACGTGAAATCTTTCACACATTTTCTTACTAGGCTGAGGAATATATCCCACCCTTTTCACATTGGCCTGTTATAGCGCCACCAACAGGTTGATTTTTGCAAAACACATTTTTGGAACAAAATGCCTCAAATCGGTACACATGATCTCTGTAGTCATGTGATCAAGACGAGTCTGTTGGATTTCTCAGATTGTACACTGATTGGCTAAGATTGCCTTCCAAAGTTTTCAGGAGTGGCCCGTTTTGTACAAAATGCTGCACATGTCCTGCTCATCCAGAATTCTATCCTCAGAGATGCTATGAGTGATCTGGCTCTGCATTTCCTCAACAAAATGAAGGAAAAAAATCCTCCTAAACATTTTGCCAAACATCACACACACTCCTATCCTCCTGGTGGAGACCTGTGCCCGGAAGGGCACTTTTTCTAGTTTAAATATAGGTCTTACTCTTAATTGACTACATGTGCTGCCATCTTTGTTGTAGTTCTGACCATCGTCGCCGATCTACAAGCTCACACCGCCCACGACCACCAGCTACAAACGCAGCCACTGTGCCGCCTGCCGCGGGCTGCAGCTACCTTAAAAAACACTCCAAAGAGGTCCTCCCATTGACCGCCCTGGCATTATCATAATTGTCCACTCTTTATGAACAACTGTTTTTGCAGGAACATTCAACCCCGTACTGGAAAACACTGCAATCCACCGCGTTCCAAAGGTTAATGGAACTCTATGTTCAGGAGGAGGAGTCAAATAGCCATTAACCCTACACTAAATGCTAAAGACAGTGATCTGACACTGTAACAAATTAGTCCTCCAGACCTCCACCATATCGCACAAATTAAAGCAGTTCTTTGACACAAATTTGGCCTTGTGTTCACAACAGAGACAAATAGCGAGCCTATTCTTTTTTATTTCACACCAGAAATAATACGCTTTTACGCCTAACCTGATCCACGATCAAAGGCGCAATACTTCAAAGCTATACTTACTGTGAAAAAGTTAGTGAACCCTAAAATTACGTCAAATTACGGCAACCGTCACTTGGGCCCTTAACTTGTGGCTTCAGATCTGTCATTGTGATTCCTAATCACAGTTTTGCACTCTTATCTGTTACCATTTCAACATCATTTAGGAATCACACCTTGGAGGCTTTCGCTGTGTTGCTCACGGAAAAATGAAATCTCCTCTAAGCAGACATTTTCCTTTTATATACGTTGTCGCATGACGGTGTTGCTCGCTGGCAATGGCCGACCTGCAAGCTAAGCCTGTAGGTCGGCTATTTTCTGAGCGCGCCGCCACCGTACGATGGGGCATAATTGAGGCATGACACTGCCAGCCGCGGCGACAGATTTCTAGGCCCGCCAGCTTGCAAGCAAACTGCATTACCACCTCGTCGCCCACCAGCTGCATGCCACTGTCCTACTCGGGTTTCCAGAGCAGCAATCACATGTGTTAAGTACTTACTCTCTATGTAATCTCTGTCCCCATGCCCGCTGTGCTGTCACTATATAAATCCATCCTTGAAACTTTTTTGGGGAGGGTATATTCTTGTGTGTGTGTGTGTGTGTATGCAAATCATGTTTTAGGCTCTTTGACGTCTTTCCCGAGAGCTACGCCTCTCTAAAATCGGTTGTTGTCATAACACTTGTCTCGAAGGGTGTGTGTGTGTGTGTGTGTGTGTGTGTGTGTGTGTGTGTGTGTGTGTGTGTGTGTGTGTGTGTGTGTGTGTGTGTGTGTGTGTGTGTGTGTGTGTGTGTGTGTGTGTGCGTGTGTGCGCGACCCTGTGTGTGCCATGTTGACTAGTCTGCCAGCTTGCCTCAGGAGCTTCGTTTTATCTACACAAAAAAGGGTCCGGGGTTCTGTACGCACAAAAGAATGTAAATCTCTATTCAACATGGGACAGCTCATCTAACAGTGCGTGGTTGTATCGTTTATCAGTAGATCTGCGTGGATGGAATTCTGCACTCTGGGTTTTGCAGAAAATCTTCAAAGATTAGATCTATGCGAAGAAATATTGCGCTTTTTAGCACCACCGTAAACAGGGCAAGCACCACAATGCTGTCTGCTAACGGCAGTAACATATAAAATAT